>NW_028187155.1:2500654-2508182 GCF_003343005.1 Rhea americana | reverse complement strand
GCTGCTGGTCTCGCTGCTGCCGCCGCTGCTGCTGCCGCCGCCGTGCGGGGCGAGCGGCGGGTGCGCGGCGGAGCCGGGCGCGCTGGAGCCCTTCGACGCGCTGTACGCCAGCGGCGTGGAGGCCTACTACGGCGGGGACTTCGCGGGCGCGGCGCGCTGCCTGGAGCGGGCGCTGCGCAGCCGGCGGGAGCTGCGCGCCGCGCGGCTGCGGTGCCGGCGGCGCTGCCGCGGGCAGGTGCGGCCTGCGGCGCTGCGAGGAGCCGCGCCTGGGCGCCGCCTCCCGCCACCGCGCCGCCGAGGAGGTGCGCGCCGACTTCCAGCGCAGGGTGCCCTACAGCTACCTGCAGCGCGCCTACATCCAGGTGAGGCCCCGCCGGGACGGGCGCCGCCCGCCCCGAGCCCGCCTTAGCCCCCGGCTCAGCTGGCCGTGCCCCCAAGCCCTCCCCAGGCTTGCTCCCTCCCGCCTCCCCTCGGGTTATCCTCCCTTCCATCCTCCCAGGCTCCATCCGTTTGCCCCTCTCCAAGGTGATACTCCTACTCTTCCATCTCTCCCCAGCCTCCCAGATACGTTTCCCTCCCTCCTCCCCCCCCCATTCCATTGCCTTCAAACCTGCCCTGTGCTCCTTGTTCTGGGAGGCTCAGGCCTCCCTCTGTCCCCCACCTGCTGCAGGACCAGGTGAGGAACCTCATGGTGAGCAGGGGCATCCTCACTTGGGTATGCAGTGGGCTAATGTTAGGCTTCTGTGGGTCACTGATGTGWTCAGTAGGTTTTCATGACCAGCCCTCAAAGAAGGGGGAAAGGTAAGTGATTTTGTTTTAGGATAGAATAAGTCTGAAAATGATCTCTGTTTGGAGGTGGAGAGAAAGCAGGTCTAYGAAGCCCCACAGTAACAACCTGATGTGAGAAAGGGTTTCCATTTAGAGCAAACTGAACTGTAAGATGCTATTTTTCCTAGAGTGCAGGGTATACATGAAGCTGGGGGATGAATTGCTGCTACTATGATCTGATGGTCTCTTTTCTGTTATGAAATAGCTTGAATGACACTGCACAGCAGTATTTTGCAGCCATTGTTACCTTGGGTATCATCCTTTTATCCCAACAACTTCTACCTTAAAGATGTTACCTTTCCCTGAAGGAAATGGTGCTATTTTTAGAACTTATTTGCCAAAATGGGAAGGGGAAGTGGGGGGGAAGTTTAGAGTTTTCTTCTCTTAGTTTTTTCTTCCTCTAGTTTTTCTTCTAGGTCAAGACCTATGCTCTGTCAAGCCAGRTACCTGTAGTAAGTCATACTGTTCATGACTAGTAAGAACAGAACTGGTGGGAATTCTTATTTTCTGCCAAGCTGACAGTTTAAAACACTTCTGGAACATYTTGCTTTGGGTTTCTGCTTTGAGTATATTCATAGCTTGGTAGTTGTTATAGGCAACTTAATAGGTGAAGACCAGCAGGGCAGAGCATGGTAAAAGTGATGTCTCTTGARATTCACTTCCAGCTGGAGAAGCAAACATCTGTCCTTGGCAGTGTTAGTGCYTGCAGTGTGGTAACTTCTCAATAGGTTTTAAAATGTAGTGGCTGATGATTTTGTCTATTGTGTTTTGTTATTGAGAAGTCATAGCTGTGTTTTTGTTGTACTTTCTGTGCTGTCATTGCCTTAATGTCACTGTTATAATTTGGGTGCTAGAAGTATGTAGGAAACTTCTTAAACTCCAGTGTACGTTTACTGTTTAGAGTTCCTGAAATTCTGTGAATGAAATGAGAATGTAATTTGGCTTATATGTGATCCTGTTGAAGTTAGCAGAACTCTCCTGAGGAGCTTGAGCTAAAAGATGCTCTGTCTGTGTAGTATCATCATCTAAGGGCAGTTACACTAAACTTGTCATACTAAACTAAGTGATTCTTTCTGAATTCAAAGCCTGTCCCAGAGCTTCGCTTATCTCCAGCTTATCAAAAAACTTGCCCCTGAACTAGGGGGTGAAGTTAACTATTCTTTTTTCATTTCAGTAAAATTAATATAGAATCTAGTTGTTTTTCCAGGCGTGGTCTAGCTTCTATTTTGGTTTCTACTGGCTCTGAGGTTTCTTTTCCTCGTTTAATAAACATATAGTAAACTTAAAGYGATGAGCTGAAAATACTTTCTTATGACGTGTCTAGATCATCATAATTTGCTTTTGTAGTGTCCAGAGGTTTATATTCATTTCAGCTGGGGATGGGAATAGTGGATGTTCTGGCCACCTRCATGGATGCCTAGCTTTCAGACACTGTATTCAAGGGATGATACTGGTTGGAGAGGTTTCCATTCTTGTGTTTACCTTTAACTTTACGTGTAAGCCTAATGCTCCTGAGTTTTTGGCCTGCTTTATAAGTCAGCACCTTTGTCCTGCTGAGGAACCTGTAATGGACTGTCTCATACTCACTCTCCCAATGGCTGAGCATGAGCTGCGTTGTAACGATTGCTCTGTTGACCTGGCTCAACAAGTCTATTTGCAGAAGAAAGTCCTGTTTTGGATTTGCCTGCACTTGCATGAAATAAGAGCTCTGATGTATGCTCGGATCTGAACCATCTCCCTGTGCCAAGGCTGAGTGAACAGTTTGGCATTTTCCCTGAGGGTTGGGATGCATCGGCACAYGCCCTGCATGGACCCCTCAGCAGCAGCATCTGCTTCTGTTTTCCCCCTGAGAAGGGCAGCTGCAGAGAGGCTTGTGCTGAGCTCCCTGCACTGCTGTGGGCTCACGGGCAGTCTGTGCGACTCCAGGGTCAGTTGTTTATCTCTGGCTGTTTGACCCCTGCTTTGCTCTTTGAAACCAAAAAGGAAATGAGGTTATATCAAACATCCTGTCGTGTATCCTGTACAGTCCCTCCCTTTGCTGCATGGAGAAGCCTTGCTGCTGAGTACTTGTACTGGTCCCAGGTCTGTGGACATCAGAGGTTGATAGCATTTGTGGTTTTGGGGGAGGAAGAACAGCTTGGAACATACTTTCTAACTCCCACTCCTAGTGACCTTGCACTTGTTTGCCTCTCAGGAAGGGAGAGAGGTATCCTTTTGGGAGGGATTGACAAAGCAAGGAATATATTAAAAAAAATAAATGAAAGCAATAATTAAGAAAGTTTGGCACCATGCAGCACTTTTTTAAAAAGTGGTGATGAATAAACATCAGCTAATTCTCACAACAGTTCTGTGGGGTGTGAAAAGCAAAGGCTATTATTGCTGTTGTACTGATGCATAGACCAAATAYTGGCCTGTTCTACCTTGAGAGCAATTGCTTTTGGGTCAGAAGAGCAACCCAGGGCATTCTCAAAGCCAGGCTGGAAGGGCTGAGGTCTCTGACTTGCCTCCTGGGTTTCTCTCTAAAGCAAGTAAGAGCAGTGTCTGGCACAGTTCATGGTGACATGAAAATTCTGTAATAAATTGATTAGGAAACTGATGWTAGAATTTGAGGTTTAGGACTTTCCTTGTTGCTTACTGAACTGTAGCAGTGGCTTCGCTGGGCTCTGCTGCTCTTCCTAAGCAGATGCTTGGGGTGCCCCTACAGGGAGCTCTGTAGAGTGGGAAGGAAGTGATGATGCATTAGGTTAAATGCTGATTGTACCCCAGTGAGAACATATCCTGGCAGTCATTAAATCCACTGTCATCCTGTCAGCTCCTTAGCCTTTATTTTGAAGGTATACAGATTGGGGAGTGGGGGGTGGGAAGGCCCTTTGAAAGCTACAGAGGTGTTCCCCAGATATGGGGGAGGAGGGTGTTCTGTTTCTTGGTTTAAGCTTTTGAGTATGTAAAAGTTAAATGTCATAACCTTGAACTGAGGGTTTTCAGTAACTTGAGCATGATGTGAGAGGAGATTGTGGTGCATGGCAGGGCTGGGTCAGCTGATGGATTCAGCTACCAGTTTCTGTTGGTTTTGGACTCTGAATCAGGTCTATAACATTGTGCTACAGAGACTTTAGACAAATTGGCTTGAACAAACATCCTAAGTCCAAACGTGTCTTCAGATCTTTGCAGCTTCCAAATTTGTATCATAAATAGGAAAATTYTTCACAGGCAGGATTTTTCCCTGAAGTAGCTGGTGTTGTCAGACCATCTAGAAATACCTTAGGTGCAGCTAGTGAAGCAGTCAGAGTGGGATGAGTTTTGAAAAAGATGTGAAAACTAAGAGGGGGCAGGAAAAGTGAGACTGTGGGCAGTGGATAGAAGAATAAGCTTTCCAACCCATAGAGATGAAAAAGGTCCTTCAGTAGGTCTCCAAGCTCATGTCCCACAGGCAAAAGGGCAATCTGCCTTAAATGAGTGGCTCTGCTGTGTTGGCTTTTGTCAACCCACTGGGCTTGGCAGGTGAGTGTGGGAGAATCTCTTTGCAGTCTGAAATTCTTCTTTAATTATGTCCTCTGAGCTTTACTACCTTAGTCATCTTGTTTCTGTTAAATCCTAACCTGTAGGCCATGATGTTTCTAAACCCCTCTTTCTAGGGGTTTTCCAGCTCTGAAAGTGAACGAAAGAGGAAACAGCTTACACTGACAGCACTTACTGGCTGCAAGCTGCTGACTCAGTAACYTTGTGGGAGCTTGCTGTGGATAGTCTGCCCATGAGCAGTGTGGCAAAGTGCAGCTTTCCAGTCCTGCTGCTTTCTCCTGTCAGCTGAGGAGAACCTTGGTCCAAAAATAACAAATAACCTGGAAAACTTGATCACTGTCAATTGGAAAACCAGTTCTTCTCTTCTATCCCACTGACCCTTCCCCTGAGTTTTCTTTCCCTTGTCTTGTCTTGTTCCTGTCCTTAACATCTCCTGGCTCATTTGCTACATGATCATGGTTGCTTGTTTTTGCTTTCCCCTCTGTATGCTTGTGTGTCCTTCCCGAGCACTTACTCCTGTTTTATAAATGCTGACCCCCCCCCAACTGTCTCATCTTCCTACTTGCCTGTGTGCCCTGTTGCCCATCTGTGAGGCACAGTAGGATTTGTACACCTGTGGTCTGTAGTCATCATTGTTGGATCTAGATAAAGGTGTTTCAGACTGCCTGTATTTAAAATAAAAACAACCCTTTCATGCATAGGGCTTTGCTCCTGTCTTAGTAATGTCAGATCACTGGTGAGCAAAAGATGCAAGAGTCTGAWTCAGTCTTGCTTATTCTGTCTTTGTCTCAAGCTCCTGTTTGCTGTGTCCAAGTTATACTTCTGTTCTTAACATTATTTTCAGGATTTCATGTGTTACTAACATGAAGCAGTAAGTTTAAATTCTCCATGTTCTAGGAGGGGCTGTTCCATGGAGCTGTTCCTTTTCTTTTTCTGTCTATACAGACTTTTTACATGCAACTTAATCTTTTAGTAATCCTGTGTGGGGAGAACTTAACTTCACACTGCTATCTTGCCCTACTGAGTCTTCCACATTACAACTGACTAGGGCATGTTGTGCCTTTAKCAGGCGCTGCTGTGATTATCTTTGGATTACCTGGCACTCCTCTGTTCACCTGCATCACTAAGATTTTTGAAATGCAACACAGGTGCAATAACTTGGTCAAATACTTTGCAGAGGGTGGAGGAAAAAAGCAGAGAGATCAGGAAACAGTGGGAGCCCAAACTTGTGGAAACATCTGTGGTATGGATTATTGCCTATTCCAGTTCTGCCTTTGAAAGTTCCCTATTTATGAAMATCCAAACTTGAGGGAGGAAGTTTCATAAAGTAAGACCTCTAACAACTTCACACTATTCAYTCTGTCTTCTATCTGTGCTTCTGCAAGACTTGCTACCAGCTGGACTCAGGCATTTGTCTCTGGGGCCCTTATTGTAAGCCTTTATTAAGAATTTATGTGCTAAATTCTTTCCACCTCAAGTAATTACAYTTTGCCTATCTCTGCACTGTTGCAGTGGGCCTGAGTCTTTTGTCAGCCTGACAGCAGTCTGGCGCATCCTAGGAATAACTCAGGATTCACAGCTACTTTTGTAATTTGCATTGTTTCACTCAACTGCTGATGTTTCCTGTGAAAGTTGTGTTCTCTCTCTCTCTCTCTCTCTCTCTCTGTGTATATATATATATATGTTTGCAACAATTCTGTACAGTTTCCAAACACATAGGGTCCTGTCCTCAAGTGAACTGCAGCCTTGGGTGAAAAAATGATGTCATTTCTGGTGTTTTCAGGGGTAGTAACACAGAATAATGTGCAAAAAAAAAAAAAAAGTGAAGTCTGGTAAAGCAGGCATAGTCTACTGAAGCTATTTCTCATTGTAGCCRCTGCATGCCTTCTGAAGTCTGCCAGGCTGGTTGGCCTTGTTTTCATAGGACTTATAGATATAGCTTAAATAAGGACCTCTCAGTAATAATACTAATCATAATGATTATCTATTAGGGTTGTTAATCTCCAGTCTTGAGAGCTGGTATTGCTCAGATGCTGGATAAATAAATAGATCCCAGAACTAAGCTTTTGGAATGTCTCTTTATTTAGCTTCTCCAAGAAAGCATTCCTAGTCCTCACCAGATAGTAAATGGYTGCACTCAAAGTTTAAAATTATATGGACAAAAATAAGCTTAGTTTGAGGTGGAAAACTGAGTATTGCTGTTTGGGTCAGTGTCCCTTATTTAGGCCAGATCTGAATATCCCTGCTCTTGTTGACTTGCACCAACTTGCCCTAAGTGGTACTGCTAACTTCAGTGGAATAGCTTGGCTTCTGAAGTAAGGTTTGCTTTGAATTTGTGGGAGTTGAGTTGGAGACTAGGGACAAATTCCCTCGTCCAGTGATATTAAAGAGAAATTAACAGCCTGAATTCTGAGTCAATGGAATCCTGAGCTTCTCAGAAGGCACAGAACTGCAAAAAGAAGAAACAAGCCCATGGCTTGAAATGGTCTGGTTTCCATTAATCTGTCATTAATAACAGATGGTGGTACCTTAATACTCATAGCACAGGGAGATCTTGGAGAAAGTGTGTTACATGACCTACACTAGTAAGGAAAGGAAACCAAACCCAGTATGGGGGTCTTGCTGTAAGAGAGACTAGATATAATGCTCTGCTCTCCATAAACACACAGGCTTGGAAACCTGCTAGAAGAGAAGGGTCTGTTTGCCCTTAATAGGGCTTTTCCTTCTTTAAAATGACTGTTACTTCCTGGTTCATGGAAATGCTGGACACGCTAAGCTGGCCGTGAAAGCCCAGGGATGTGCACATTGTTCTCAAAGGAGACTCGGTTTTAATTCTGCTCTAGCTCTAAGGTGAACTAATTACAGCCAGCCTTCAGGCTRGTGTTGTACTAAAAGTTAGACTAGGTGATTGTAGAGGCTTTCTGCTCTTCTAAAATAGCAAATCAGAAAGCAAAATTACTGTTTGTGGATTTCCACATAATTTTTAACTGATGATAAATGTTGATGTGTATGAACTGTGTATGCTCAACACCTGCAAATCAAACGTGCTCTTTAGGTACAGAGTTAGTTGTTGTTATAGCTTGAGTTGGGGAGATCAAGGACTTATCTGTTTAGCGCAAGCTGGTCTTAGACTTACCAAACTCTTCTCATATTGGCTATTAATCAGACTTTTTTTTGTCTT
>NW_028187155.1:2419461-2500524 GCF_003343005.1 Rhea americana | reverse complement strand
AAAGAAAAATATGTTCATTCCTTAGGCACTTGTCTCATGACTGCTTCCTCTGCTGGCTGCTCCTTGGCAGAGCCTTGCTGCTGGACTGCCCTGTCTGTGTGCTGCCTCATGCTGGGATTAAATAGCTTTTTGCATTGACTGTTAATTCTCATCCATACATCCTAGCAAGCTCTGCTTTGGCTTCTGGTGAGTCCTTTTGTTATGATTGGCCACAGTCATAACTAACAGCAGCCGATAATGAACCACATGTGAATGAGCAATGCTATTTAGCCCCATTAAGCAAACTTATGCCCAGTACTTATGAGCTGTGCTTGAAGTTTCAACAAGGATTTTTACCATTCCCTGTTAGAAGTGGTGATTTCATTATGGATGGGGTGGGCAGTAATAAGAAACCATAAAGTCAGTAACTGAGCTGCTTGCTGCCAACCTGCTGAGTATTGCAGGAGCCTTGCTAGTAGGATTCTGGGCTTGAGGTGATGCTTGACATCTGGAGCAAGGGATTCTGGGGTTATTTATCTAAGTTTTTTCTTTGGAGGTGGTAGGAATTATTCATTGTGATTAGGTTTGTTCCTGATGCATGGGGACCTCTGTACGTGACATATTTCCATGTGTGTAGTCTGGACTGTGGTTGGACTGAGTTCAGTTAGATCTATGTAAACCTGGAGTGACCCAGCTAATGGACATGGAGTTTCTKTGTATTACTCTGGGGAAACTGAGATCAGAATTTGGCTTGTACTCTTTAAATTTACTGATGGCAGGAATGAAAGGTCAAGGTTCCTTAGATGCTTTTGTTTCTAGCCAATGTATAGGCAATAAGGATTTGGCTTGTTTGTTGGACATAAGCTGATGATGACTAACAAAGGCAGTGGGGTCTGCCTGTGTGGGAGTTCAAGCAGAAAAGAGCTGTTGCCTGTCAGCCTGTACCTCTGAACGAGTCCTCCTCCTTTCCATGACAACTGGACAGTTAAACAGACCTTGCAGAGCTGACGTCAAGGGTCAGAGATTTGGCCATTGAATAATTATAGCAACAAAAATAGCATCCCTTCCCCACCCCTTCTTTCCCACCACATGCTGCTGCCGAATCCCGGCTCATAAATGTCCCTTTTTTTTTTTCCTTTCTTGGATGAGAAGCAAAACCCACATGTATTAGCTGGAACATATGGCAGAGTTTGGCTGCAGACCATCAGCTGTGAAGGCCAAATGCCTGCTTGTAGCTTCTCTCTCTTAAAGGAGGTAGAGAGGCAGAAAAACAGGAATTGGATRAAAGACAGTCTGTGCCCATATTGAGATGGAGGCAGATAAACTRCATGTTGGCCATGCTGTTGGGTTGGAGATCCTCCTTGCAACATGGAGGTGGCAGAAACTGAGAGGCAGTCTGTGCTCTGGCAGCAGCTGCCAGTCTCCATTCTCCCCTCTATGTGCTGATGCTGATTCACAGATCATGTAAAATTTGCAGACAGGGCACTCAGGAGTAAATGGGGCTAGGCTGACACCAGAAGAAAGTTGTTAACACCATGGTTTCAGGGCAGTCAGGGAGTTTTAAGTGTGGAGTGGCCATGGGTGAGAAATTTCTGTCTCTGCAGCACTAAAARTTTTATTAAGGAGGGTGGGGAAGCAACTGAGGGATGGAGGAAAACCCTTGAAGGAGCAGAACATGAAGTGACACTGTCAGAAGCGGACTGTCTGCAATGCTAAAATGTTCCTCTGTCCCAGGATTTTTCAAACCAAGGCCCTAACATTACACTTGCCCAGTAAATTGCCTCACTGAAGGAGCTGAATGATGGGGACTGCTATGGGAGATGTGTTCAGTTCCTGAAAACTGGGATTCAGGTCCTTTTACTGTAGAYAGGAGCCTGAAGTCAAACTCACATTTGCACCTTTTAAAAATTGTTTCCAGTATTGAATTGCATCCTTGAGGTGTGGAGTTAAAATGTCTCTAGTTTGCTGAYTTCCAAATTTTAGGGAACTTCTTGGCTCTAGGGACTAGTCCAAGGTGCCCTGCCCCATCACTGGTGCAGGGTGATGCCATACTGTGTGTGTGGTCACTTTCTGGCACATACGTGTCTGACCTCTCTAATGTTGTTAGTGGAGGTACCATACCAAATTGCTCAGTGCAAATTATTTATCTGGCTTTTTGGGGAGGGACATGCAGTGTGGCCTGAAGCTCAGTATCTTCTGGCTGTTTTGCCAGCTAGGTTAAAGCTAGCTCAAGGTACTTCTACAGGCCAGTGTGGGGTCACATCACCAGATCTCCCCCTGCCTTTTGAACACATCTTCCTTGCTGTGATATCACTGCTATGTGATACAGGCACTACTGCCTTTCCTTGAAGGAACAGAGGATTTGGTGAAAGGGAAAGCACTCCTTTTTCACTGGCAGATCTCTTGTAACACAAAGAGGAAGTAGTTAAACAGGTGGTGTCATAAGAAGTGTACTTCATGCAGGAGAAATCATTGCTGTGATGGTGGAGACTTGATGGAGACAGGTTGGACACTATGGCCACTGGGAATATCTGTGGCTGTAATAAAGGACAATATATGTTTGAGAAGAGAGCTCATATCTCAGACTTCATTACTCCCCAAACTCTGTTAGGGACAGACTGGCCTACATTTACCTACATCTTGTRTTCCCTGGCCCATCTACTAGCATCACTAGCCCATGTTGTGGAGAGGAGACTGGATTTCAGCAGCCACAGCTCATGTTGGCTCTCCTTATGAACATAATCCTTCCTTGCAAGTTGCGGATGCTGTAAGACATGGCAGAGTGGACTCCAGATTCTCCCTGTGAAACGGCAGGGTGCACTGATGCCCGTGTGCTTACGTGGCTGCTCGCTAACCCTCTGTGAAGCCTGGCGTGTTCCTGCTGTGGCAAAGCAGAGGCCTTTCCATGTACTTGCTTGCCAAGTAGCATCACTTCCTTCCTTTGCTTGGAGACAGCAATTCAGGTGGAGAAACACTGCCAGTCCTGCTGTTTGTCTGGTGCAAAGTCACCTTGGTTCTTGCACATWCGCCTGTTTCTCCCAGCACACGGGATTTGCTAATGGAGCAAATTGCTAATGAAATTTTGGGGGGAAAAAAAGTGTGAGGGGATAGAAAAATGTGGGTTAGATACCAATATACTATTTTATCCCATTTTTTCCAAAGCAGCTGGAATTGTGCCCTTGATCTTGCACTGTGTCCCTGCATAAACGGGATCCTGTGACTGTGCAGTGTCCTGCTGAGTTCAGTGGCAGGATCACTTGAATACAGAGGGCCTTTTGCCTTGTTGCAAAAGCAAGGGATGGGCAAACTTTGTATTGAAGTGTTGCAGGTAAAGCACTGCCTAACCCCACAAGTCTTTGAGGTCTGGGCTGGTCTCCCAGGGGTGTGATGTGGAGATGTACTGAAGTTCATAGCCCAGGACTGTGGCAAAACAGAAGATGCAATTTCTTTTGAAGAGAGAACCAGTCATATCCTTTCCCAGRAAAAAAATCTGTGGTACAGAGAAAGAGCTTGGAATATATCCTTCAAAATATTTGCTGAAGGTGTTGCTCTGACTGCCCAGGGAGTGAACCAGGGACTGTTGATTCCCTTGCTTAGAAAGCTCTGTTTTTAAAGTGGTCTTTGCCAAGGCACTGCCTGTTCTCAGGTTTATGTATATGGGGGCATCTGTGTCCTGAATTACTCTCTTTGGAAGCAGATGAGAATCTGCAAAGTTTCACTGAAATGGTCTGAAAGGAAGAGCACTGACTTGTAATACACTGCACTGCTGCTGAAGAGTGTTCCCCTTTCCAAGGCTGCTGTCTTCATCCAAAAGATCTATGATTGAWCAAAATCCTTTAGTGACAGGGAGGAAAGAGTGCAGTGTCTTATCTCAGCGTTTCATATACAGCTGTGTAATTTTTTGGGGGTACTGCTGTTCCTGAAATGCTTTATTCAACRAAGTATTTCATTTTGTTCTTGAGAGTCTTTCTTGGAATAAAAATGGTGAAGGAACTCTTGGAGATGTTAGAGTAAGCAGGGAAACTTATTTTTAAGGAATCAATTAAACTTTGTGCACTTTTAAGATATTTTGAATTAATAAAAAAACATTATTTTCAGGGAGTTCATCTCACTCACATCCCTTTTGCGTTTACTGTAAAGCATCCTGCATGTCAATTCCTCCCTGGAGCGGCTRAGAACTGACAAGAGTTGTCTCAGATATGGGCCGTGCTGATCCTAGAGAAGTGTTTGTTTGGGACACTGGCTTTTAAATACAAGTTGTGAGATGTGCTGATCTCGGGTGGTAGACATGGGAGGGCATTTTGCTTAGATGGGAATTGCTTTTGGGAAAGGCTTTTATTTTTTTGTTTGTTCCCTGGTTCTAGTGATGTGTCTGGACAGGGGGTTAGAGCAGGGCTTGCTGTCTTGGCATCCAGTGTTAGGCATTACCGTGGTGCAGAGGCCCCAAGGTGCATACACCCACTTCAGGGTGCTGCACCTATTGCAAATCCCCAGCTGTCAGCCACCTGGGACACTGGTGTCTCCTGCCTTGCAGAGACTGCTCTGGTCACTGCTGCTGGTTGGGCAGGCAGGGAATAACCCATTTTGAACTGGTCTGWGCAACTGTGAGCTGGGCTGATGTGGCAGAGAAGGGGTTAAGCCCTCCGTTGTGCTGGAGTGCAGTGTTGCCTTGGCTGGCTAGCAGGGCTGAGGGATTAACTGGCCTGAGCAAGACCCCAGCGCTCACTGGCCTTTCTGTTTGTTCCTGTCAGTGCAGATCAGGGGTGCTTGACAGCAAGCACAAGAGCATTCCGCAATAACAACAGACATTCCCTCTAAGGCAGATGCGGAGTGAATTAAACTTGGAAGAGGGATGGGAAACCTACCGCAGAAGGGTAGGGAGGGATGGGCACTGAGCAGAGGAGGGGAAGCAGTGAGACACAGAAGTCTTGGCGTGCCACAGCCAGTAACATTTGCTAGGTTTCTCTGTAGACCATTTGAGCATCTTGCCTGATCTCCTGGCTATCAAACATCACCCAGTTAAAACATGCACATCCCAAGAGGTGAAGCTTGCACCACCAACAGACTGGTGATGGTGGAGGCCTTGAGGTGGGATCAGTTGGGGCTGATTTGGCTGGGTGACTCTGGAGAATGCGATTCAGAGACTCTTACCGCAAGGAGCCAGGTGGTGGGATGACSCAAGCAATCCTCCCTTCTTAGTGACTCGGCCTCTCTGCTACCAACCCTCTCTGTGCTGATCGTTCCAAAAGTGTCCCTGCAAGTGGACARTGCAAGAAGAGTTGAATTACTCTGGCATGTGGTCATTTGTGCTCCATTTGCTTTAAGTGCTGGTGTTTTGGGGGCTAGTAGTTCCCCTCATCCCTAGGTAAGCAGCTTCACTCCGTTTCCCTTAACGTAAGCAGTGCATCTTTGTGCTAGAGGCTGGTAGCRCTGCTGCATCTCCAGAGTTGGAGTCTGGAGGTCAGCTGTGAACTTGCTGGCTGTAACTGCTTTTTCCTCTAGCCAGACACCTTGGCTTACTTGCTTACCTCTAATACAAACCTGACTTCAGACTGAATCCTCTTATGAGGAAGGCAAACAGCAAATAAAAAAGTAACGTGTTACTTTGGGAGGCAGAGTTGGTCCACTCAACATGTCAGCGGTGTGTGCCCAGGATACACTTCAAGCTTCTGGTAGCTCTCTCCTAGCGTGATGTCATGTGTGCTTTAAGGATCAGGCTTCAGCTGCTGTTTATGTCACTCAGTTGCTTTAAACAGTGTCTATACAGCTCTACCTCTCCAGTTTACTTGCTTCTGAGCTGCTTGTGCATCCTGCAGTCCCCTGCTGTAGCAGACCAGAAGTGTGTTTTAGCTGCGTGCACATCCTTGGGCTATAGTTCAGCTGTCAGTAGTTATACGCAGGAGAGCTTGTTCCCCAAATAGTGTGCMTGCCTATCCCCTTACTTTCAGCCGRGTTGGAGCTCAGCTCAGCTGGCCTCCGTGTTATTTCAGGACAGCACTTCCTCCTACTTCTGCAGGCATAATCATGGCGCAGCCCTGCACAGCACTGCTTTGGTTGCAGCACAAGCTCACGGTGYGTCAGAGACCAGGTGCAGATGAAGGTGGCATGCTCAGTGCTTCATGTTGCTCCTCAGGCTGAGGAGAAACATGCTGTTCTGCCTGTGAGTGCTGGAAACTCAGGACGCGCTCCTCTGCTGTTTCTGTTTTTGCGCATGGTGCTTCTCCAGGCACTCTTCCTGCTGCTCAGATTTGCTCTCCACCACACATACTAGCTGAATCTTTCTTGCTATGACCCGAGCTTCTCGAGGCCAGATTGGCATCATGTARAGGAGCCTCTGAGGAGGCAGATTCTGTGTATGCTCAGTGCTTTAATGGGGGGGTAAAGTCACTGAGGCAACCGGAATGAGACCTAGRTGTAGCTAAAGCAAAGCATGTTGTGTCACTGCCCCCTTGCAGAGCCTGGCTCTTCCCTAACCCTGATGTGGTAGTGTGAGCCTGCAGGATGAGAAGACTGCAGTGAGCAGCCTGAAAGGAGGTGCTTGGGGACAGCAGGTCTGCACTGCAGTGATTTCTGGAAGACTCAGGCTTGTAGCTCTCCCCAGATACCCTGGATGTGCAAGATAGTTTCAGTTTAAGAAACTGGAATCTCTTGTGTAATGGTTAAAGCCCTGGGAGTTGAATGTTCCCAAGCTCAGGTCCTGAAATTAAGAGAGATCTCTCTCTCTTCTTTTTCTTTTTCCTCCTCTTTCTGTCTCTGGGGACTCATTCCAGCCTGATTGCTGTTTGGATTTTAGATGTTCAGCAGAACAGTCCCTGGAAAATGGCTTTTGCACTGTAGAACAAGGCTTCCTGCAGAGGTGTKTTTAATTCCAAATCACTGTTATTTTAATCAGCATACTTCTGTTTTCTAACTCTCTACCTCGAGTTCCTTGCTTTGAAATCCTGCTAGAGGATAGACTCAAATATACTTTTTTTTTAATCTCTTAAAGCTTTCTGAATCAAAACAAATGAGGTAGAGAGACCTGAATAATTGTTTATTAGATTTCTCCCCCCCCCTTGGAAGTTATGGTACATAAAGCTATCTGTAATCAGTGAATATCTTAAACACAGTGGAGAAACTGTACTGCTCTTCACGCTACTTTTGAGGAGCAGCAGATAAAGGTTTGCATGCTTCAGGCGTATTGTTTACGTTCCTGTTTCTCTGTTGCCATTTCACGGGGGGGATGATGTAGTTCGGCTCCAAAGCGGAGTAGTTGGCAAAGTCAGGTGGTGGAGCTGTGCTCAGGAAGGACTCCTGTGTCRCTCTTCAGTGAGCCTGGCTATCCTTGGAGGATCATCTGCACTGCTATTTCGCTTTCCTTTTTGTGCTATGGGCAGCCTGTGTTGAGCAGGGACCTTCACTGGTTGGCCTGAGGTTTTTGCTCTGAGTTAGTGCTTTTCTTAGAGACAAGGCTGATATTAAGGTGGAGTAAGTAGAGCCAGAGAAATGAGTGTCAACGGCAGCCCATTCAGTCTTCTGCTAAATTGGTATTCACCTTGGTGAGAGAGCGGAAGCTGAGAACTCTTGAGATGAGGTTTGAATGAGGATGCCAAGCAGCTCACTGCAAAGCGAGGGAAGTGTGAGCTCCTGGTTTCTCTTTTGAAGATGAAAGTGTGATTTAATAGCTGTAGGAAGGATCAGTAGTGCTGGTGGGAGTCAGCCTGCTCCTTGGAGAAAGGAAACAACCCTATGAAAATGGGCTGGCTTGTAATTCGTACCAGAGGYTTTCTGCTCAGACACACACAGCTGGTGCTGGGCTGCCTGTAGGGAGTGTAGGACAGGCAAAGATGGATGTATGCTGAACTTGTTATTGCAGCTGAGCTGCTTGTGACTAAATTATCAAAAATACTTCATATTTGGCTACTATTTCCAAAGGCGGGAAGACACCTTCCTGTTGCAGTAAGTTTACAGTCCAAAAAAATCTTTGGCCTATCAACCTGCAGGTTGCTGGGGCAGGGATTGGAGGAAAGGCTGGCTGCAGAAGTAAGGAAATCAAGTGTAATCTGGCAAGCCTCAGGCTTGTGTGTGCAACACTCTGAAGGTCCCAAGTTCTTTTTTCTTATTTTGGAGCATGTGAGCTGGAAAAAATGTCCTTTGGCCACCAGTAATGGTTAGTAAAGCAGGAGAGAAGTGGTGGGAATGGTCCATTCTGTTTTTGTCAGCTTAAAGGCAGAAAGGGAAACAGTACCCTGTGCCTTGATTTGCCTGTCCATGAAATGAGTTTGATATGCTGTGATTGTATATCACACACTCAGTGTTGTAAAGCTTTAACTAACACCATATGCTTGGAGAATCTCAAATGCATGTAACCATGTCTGCGTGCTCTATGAGGAAGTTCTAATGGGGATAGCATGCATAAACAGTAGCAGATTAATTAAAGATGTCCTGTGCTGCAACAGAAAAGTCCAATTATGGAAGCAGTTTGCTCGGAGTCAATAGCACTGCCTGGCTTATTAGCAAAGCATGAACTAAAAATTTTCCAAGTGGAAATGGGTAATTCAGAAGTATTAACGATCAGAACTGTCCTACTTAGGTAAGAGGAGACATGTGAGAGCTGTACAGGTCCACGAGAGATCAGCTAGGTTTCTTCATATACAGCCCATTCATTAAGCACTTTATCAGGGAGTAATATAGCTTGTGTTTTAGCAACGTAGGACTCTGTGTAGCAAGTGGCTGTTAAGATATTCTTCATTACCTTTTCAAAGACCTTTTGGGCTTGGAACCTTCAAAATACATTTTTCAAGATGTTTTGCCCTGAGCTATTCCTGCTGCTGTTTAAAGAGCCCTCAAAACCTGATGGTAGCCTTGATTTTAGAGTTTTCACTCATCTGAGATACTCAGTTTCCCCAAATTATTACTAGGCTGCAGAATAATGATGTTCCTTGTTTTGGACCTTGAAAGTCTGGTAGGTTCGCTGTGGGGAAATGTGACCCAAGGGTTTTTTGAGGGTGATTCCTGGGATATAAATGCTTTCTGGTTAGGACCTGGACTGAATCTGGAAAATTGGGTGGGTTGCCCAATGGCAATGGCTTTCATTTCACATAGCAGGGTATATGTGATTTAGGATGAAAGGCAAAACAAGGGGGGAAAATTGTTGGTGTCCTGAACCCAGTCCCATCTCTGTCACATCACCATACTATACATACGGCAGTAATTACCATCCCATTATCACAGCACAAATTTGTCTTGGAATCTGCTCTGCATACCATTGTATTTTCTTTTGATGAAACTTATCAGCAAAAGTCCTGCAGTCTGCATGAGCTGGTGCATCTTCCTCTGCTGTAGCTGGACTGACTCTGAAGCTGAGCAGGAGTGAAAGCTCATCCCACCTGGAGCTGTGCTGCTCAAGGAATGTCGCTGCAAGTGACTCTCCCTTTGCAGCAAGATTATCTTACTATTCAATTTGCTTTGCTTTCTTTTCTTAAAAGATAATCTCTGCTGGAAAAAATTTCAACATACATTAAACATTTGTTTGCCCAAAAGTTGATATTCTGCTTGATTTCAAATCCATAGAGTAAATTGAAATTTCAGCTCTGGAGCCAGTATAGGTTTGTACTCCTCCCATGAGAGTCAATAGGAAAATGTAAGTGAAAAAAAGCAGAGCAGAGAACAGAAAAGCGGTAGAGGAATCTAGAGGGGGAATGATCCACAGTGTCAAATGAGTTTAACAGACTGCTGTGCCAAACCAGAGCTCACTGGGATGCAAACTCAGCTTCACTCTCCTGTGGCAAGTTTCAAGAAGAATGGTTAGTGACAGGCTCATTAAGTCAGTTTGTCTTGAAAGTAGAAACTTGCTTAAAGATTGGCTTTTCTACAGAAAAAAAGCAGAACAATAGTTCATGTTGGGAATAAAGCAGCGAGGCCATGGCTCTGCTGCAGCTAGGGCAGAGGGAGCTACTTTTAATATCTTGCAGAGTCTAGACCCTGCACATAGCAAATGGGGGTTGTTCCTGTCTTTTTGCATACTTGGTGTCTTCCTTGCATCAAGGTTTTGAAGGGGACATGGTATTGCTTCCACGCATGCAAAGCCTGCTTGTTAGATCTTTGATAGTAACCAGCATTTTTGTTACTCAGAGGACTTGAACCTTTCTGTCTGGGAGGGACAGTTTCTTCAGGCTAGAGAGCTGGAGAGATTTAACTAGGGGGGTTCTCAGGTAGTATGTGTCAGGTTTTCCCATTAGTGAAGCAGGTCTAAAACTTGATATATATATTTTTTCTGTTTAGCYTCTGCTAATTTTTTGCATTTATAATCTTTCCTGTCTAGTTTGTACTTTGGTTATGGCATAGTCACATTTCTTTTTGAAACGACTATTACATGCTGCCTTACAGAAGGAAATTCATGATGGAACTGGTTGTTCTTTTGACTCCTGGGTTAGCAGTTGGCAGCATCTTACTCTGTTCAAAGACTCTTTCTGCTACAAGATGGGGCTTTCCAGCAGTTTTGGTCCTGGGTTCCTAGTGAATCTTTGTGCGCCTTAAAGCAATTATGTGCATCTGGCATGTGACTCGGAATCCCAAACTCTGCTTTATCTGAGATGTAAATCATTGTAACTGGTTATGGAAGTGTCAGTATACTAAACTAATGTGTGCTCTGTCTTTCCCAGCACTGTGCAAGGAGTCTTGTGCATTTGGAAGATCCTAGAGCTCGTTCATGCACGTGTGCACTCATGTTCATGGATGCACAGCATTAGAAGGGGAAAAGATATTAGTTGCATACACTGAGTCCTTCAGAGTTCCCCAGTGGAAGAAAACTTGGCAAAAGTATGGCATCCTGAATTTGTAAATGCTTGCTTCTTTGTTCACATTTGCTCATATCCCTGGAGGAATGAAGTCATTTATTTGATTTGCCCTGCTGTTTCACACTCATACTTATGAATGGTAGAGAACAAGACTGTGAGTATGAATAATCCGGCGCTTGTGGTCTTGAAAGACGTGTTCACTTGCACATTAGTGTCCGAATAGAGTAGCTGGCTCTGAAATCCTACCAGTAAGGCTTTTGAGTAACTTAAAACCTTTCTAGTAGATGCTTAAAATTTCTTCCACTCTGACATTGTGTAAGCTGCTGTTGAAGTTTCATTACCTCAGTAACCACAGAAAAGCAGCCTGTTTCTTGACTGAAACTTTCCCTACAAAGGTCTGGATTTTTTTTTCCTTCCTTGAACACAGAGCATAGCTTATTGTAGTCTAAATATGGGGTAGGCAACCAAGATCACATATGGATCTGGGTGGTAGTTGTGCTAAAGATGAATATAGCTGTGTCCTGTCCACTGGCTACATCTCAGCAACTTCACATTAAATATAGGCATAACTTTCAACATAAATAGGATATTCAGTGCTTTCTTTAGAGTAGCTTTTAAAAGACTAGACCCTAATTGAGGAACAGCTGCTATTTCATGGCTAGTTCTTGGTATTTTCCATGCTTTAAATAACCACGGAGCCTTCTGCCATGTTCTGGTGGGTGCTCTCACTTCTACCTTCCCCCTTCACTCTGCCAAAGTTGTTCTCCCACAGACCTGCAGAAGCTCACTTGTGCCTTTGCTTGGACATCAGTAGGTTTAGCGAGGCATCTTGATTTAGGCAATCACAAGGTTTTTGTGTGACTTGCAGACTTTCATGAGGGCCAGAGGGACTTCAACCTACTCATTACTGCACATGTCTTCAGCATGGGTGTACTGCTCCTCTTTCCACCACCAGCCCCCCATCAAGGTGGCTTCTGACCTGACTCTTCCTACTACTGATAACAGAGGTCAGAAGAGTTAATCAAGAAATAAACTGTATATTTTTTTTATACTGCCTTTCGTCTTGGCCATTTCACACAAGGAGACAGTGGCAGCATATGGCACTGTTTTTTGTAGAGGTGATTCTGTGCAACCTTTCTTGTGTTTACAAAAAAAGTGTGTTTGTATGTTGGATAACCTGAGAAGGTTTTATATAGGTCCCATAGAAGCTCCTTTTGGACATTATAGCTTCCCAAAAATGGACCACAGCTGAGCCTTCACCATGTGTAAAAATGTGTGTCTGCTCCTAAAATTTTTACCCAGACTTGTGCCAGAGGCCAATACATTGAGCTTCTGAGCACTTCTTTTTGAGATACTTCTAGCATTCTTTAGTATTGGGAAAGATCTTGGATTTTAATTTCTATCCCCTCTCCACCTTCCCCACCTCCAAATATATATATTTTTAATACCTTCTAGACTGACCCCAAAAACCAGAAATCGATGGCGGAATGGTAATCAGATTAGAAGTTTTTTTGGATTGAACCCCTTGGACACTGAGTTTAGATACAGTCAAGTTCCACTTGACGATGCTTAGAAAGAGGACAAGAAAAAGACCTTTCTGGACAGCTCACAAGTTGTAAGACACTAGGCATTGCAGTATATGTTTCTCCTCAAACTCTCATTTTCTTTTATAGGTGTCTGAATAAAAGGAAAAAAAAGATTATCTTTGGCACAAGATCACTTCTATTTTCAGACACGTGCAGAGCTTCTCCAAATGCTGCAGTTATTGCTGCTGGGGGAATCTGTGCCAGGCAGCTGCTCTTCATTTTTAGGGAATTTGAGAAGTTTGTAGTACTTAGCTAGTGTTTTATGTTTGTTAAAGCCTCTATTTTCTCCCTCAAGGTTCATTAATCAGACTATTTCTTACTTAAGCAGCAAGGTGGCAATCAGACAGAAATGATTTGTTGTTTGCTCATATCTGATACAAAGTTGTTGAAGTATGAAGAAAAGATGAGAGAATTTCTTGGTACTGAGAAAGAAAAGCTATTACTATACATGTGCTGTAGGGGGTCCAAGGTAAGAAGCTTACCTTAGCTGAGAAAATAAGCACACAGAGTTCATTTAACAACCTTCCTGTTCACAGTGGTGATGTTTTTCTCCCTGCAACACCAGGGCTAATGATGTTCTAGTGTGTAACCTGCTGAGAGCCAGTGGGAGCTACTACTGTGTGCTGGTGCATGGGATACTCAAAGCCAGTGGTAGTCTTACAGACTTCTGGAGCTGGTGGACTTTTATCTTAAACCACCTACACTGCTTGCATTGTGGTAAATAAATTTCTGAGAGTGTAAAAATTTGGCAGGGTGAAACAAGGAGCAGGAGTTGCATATTCTGCACTGTGGGTGGAGCCTATCCCACATCAGGCACCCACCAGCCTAATAAAATTAAAAGATTGGAAGAGGCTAGAAATTTGATCACAAACTGCTGCAGGTCACATCACCAATTGTTAGTTATTCAATTATTTCTGTGTGTGTTTCGGGGGGGAGGCTAAATTGCTATTTTTTTTACGTACTCTTTAGAAGGCAATGGCCAGCTGACTGACAGGGCAGCATTATGCCCTGCTCCAGACACTGGATGTGTTGCATGATGTGAAGTCTGTTCCTCTTTCTTCATTCTTAAATTAATTTCTGTCAGGTATGTACAGCTGTTCAAATTTATTGGCAGGTAGAGTGGCTATACAAAATTTTCATTGCAGATAACTGCATAAAAAAGGTGGTTTTCACAGCACTCCTGGGGATCAGGATAAATTGTGTGTTGGCAGGTAGACRAAAATTATCTCTTCATTACTGAGCTGTAAATACTTGATCTAAACTGACTGTGGACAGCTCCTGAATCACCACCTGAAATTCATGAGATGTTGCTTTTCTTCTGTATCTCATTCCTAACACCGTCTGTTATCTTGTTAATCTGCACAACTGCTTATATCCAGACTGTGAGTCCGATTAGACCTAGCTGCATTGGAGTAGGGTCTAAAGGGGGAATGAGTCTTGGTTTTTCCTTAATATTTAATATTTCCAAGACAGAGGCTTGCCATTTTTCAGCAGAATTTGTCACTCTGGATGTCTAAAGCTCAGTATGCAGTGGGCAGAGCAAGAAAGCCATGTTGCCATAAAAGCTGTGACACTAGAGCTGCAAGACTCTGGAAAATATTTTTTTCATCTCCSCTTGCATTACACTGTGTGCCTAAGAGCCTGGCTGTGCCACAACAGAACATTTTTGCAAGGAGAGGAGGAGGCGGCTCTTGTTTACCACTGATGTTGATCTTACTCCCTTATAGCTTGCTGAGTCAATCAGATGCAGCCCAAAGATGTAGGTCGAATCTCGGACTTCCCAGGTTTTCCCACCGCTGCAGAGCTCCCAGCTGGTCATTGTGGTTGCAGCCCACAAAATTGTTCTAAGGGTTTTTGATTCATTATCAGCTATCTTCTCCAGAGAAAGGACTGAGGAAGGACCTGGATTTTCATGTATTTTCCATGCGGAAGCATGGTTGATCCTATGTTTTCAGAAGCTCTTTAGGTAAAGCTCTGCTGTGTGGGTATGCAATGTAGGTGCGTTGTCTGGAACTGCTCCTCAGCTCCTAGCCCTTCACGGGGATGTGGGGATCATGCAGAGCAATATCAACAGAGATGACACTCAGTAGATCAAAGTAGAAATACTTAGGTGGCTTTTCCTGGAGAGTCACAGAATGGACTGAAACCTTATTGAGAAGCATTTGGTCACAATGTTTTGAAAGCAGAAACCTGAAGTCTGGCTTCTCATCCCATTGCAGAGAAGCTCAGTAAATTTTCAGAAGCCGCAAACGGCAAAAGCTGCCTTCAAACCTCACACTGAAGTTTGAAAGGAAAACATTGGCATTAGCATCTGGAAGAGAGGAGCTCATCTTCCTGCTTCAGGGAAGAAGGATACTTTCTAGAGACATTATTTCAGATCCCTGCATTGCTGCAGTGTCTGGATCTAGGAAACCTTACTAGGCTGAGAAATTRCTGTGGTGCTGGTACAGAAAGGCAGACGGAGAAGATGCTGGAAAACCCATGTCACGACAATTGTCAGAAAGAAGTTATTTCTAGGAAGAGAGTAGCTTTCACAACTTCAGTTACAAGCAACCAGCCTGGGTTGGAGCCTGGAAATTAGTGTCATGGGCTTTTTCATTCTAGGTTGTGCACAGGCTCTTCATCTTGTTATTGGCCCCATGAGAAAGAGCAGAACTCTTGTTTATTTTTGAGCTCACAGCCGAGTCAGTCTAGTCTCATGGAAACAGGATCCTCACAGAAGAAAAATATAGAGGGTGTTGGTTTGTTTTCTTTGCCATTTATATTGCTGGAGAAGAGTACATGGAGGATTGGAAAGGAGATAGGTATATCATCTCCTGATTAACGTGAATTATCTAGAGTTTTGGGATGAATCCCATTTTCCTTTGGCTATCTTTACCTAAAAGGTGTCAAGTGCTAATCTGAATTTCATCAAGCAATTAGTTGATTTCTTTTTCTTATACATCAGATGCTCCAGTTGAAACATTGTAGTGTTGTAAGGAAATAAAATCWGAGGCTGTATGGGAGCTCTGTGGGAAAGGTTAAAGTTCTGGGTACAGGCTGTGGAAAAGGCTGAAGTCACTGGTGACTATGCTATTGACTCAAGGTCAGGATTTCTACTGCAGAGTTCCCAGACAAGCACCTACTRGTGATACATCCAATGTGTAGAGATMTCATTGCCAGCATAAATAGCTACCTRCCTGTGCTTGACACATTAGTTTAGCACTACAAGTTTATTTTTCTGCTCCTGTGTTTTCCAAGATACCTATAGCATCAGTTAAGCAATATTTTTGTCTACTTTTCCAGGTCTGTACTGTTGGATACAGTGGGTGCCAAGGAGCAACACTAAATCAGAGGTCACATAGTGCCTGGAAAACACACTGCTCCTTTGACTTCTGGTTTCAGGAGGAGTCTAAGTTGGAAGAGAATTGGTTTCTTTCTTGGCATTTCCTGTTCGGGTGGTAGAGWGGTGGTTAGGAATTCCAATCTTAATTAAGAGTTTTCTGTTTCAATTAAGTACCTTTCAGATAAACTTGAGTCACATTCCAGATGTCATAAACTGTTCCCTGCAATTCTGTTCAGCTGAGTTCATTTAATGCTCCTTGCAATAACAGAGTATTAACATGCAGTACAGAAACCACGTTCAGATTTTTGTAGTGAGAAAACCTGCTTGTCCCAGGCTTTTTGTTATTGCTATTGTTACTCTTAGTAACATTGTGTACACTGGAAAATAGATGATTAATGATAGTGGGAAGAGGGGTTTGTTTTTTGTTTTTAGGAAGCTGACACAGGAACAGCTGTGTTCAGTTAGAATAAAGGTCCCCAACAGTGGCCAATAGTGGACATTGAGAGGAGGGTAGAAGAACAGAGGAAAAACTTGTGATACTTTTCTCAAATATTCTACCAGCCTCCAGAACTTGTCTCTAGGACATCCTAAATCTAAAATTGGTTTTTGTACATGTGAGACTTCACTGGATCTCTCCTCCATGGATTTGTCTGGTTGCTTTTGAATCTMCATAAAAGCTTTGCATAGGAAAAGCAAGGAAGGAGGCTTCCTTCAGCAAGGAGTTCCCATTGTAGTGACATCCTGTGTGAAGGCTTACCTTTTTGCTTTTGATTTGAAACTGTCACCTTTCCCATTTTTCTTGGTGACTCTAATTCMTGAATGGGAAGAAACTCTGAAAAGTCATTCAGTATTCATCTTTCTGGGTTGCTATGGATTTTGTTGATCTTTCTATGTGATCCTMAAGCATCTGTTTATCAGGTTTGAGAATGCTAGTTTACTTTCTTCTTTTTTGAGAAGCAGGGTTCAGAAGCGCACACAGTATTTGAGATGTGGGTATATAATTTCATAGTGATGTTCACTATTACTTAATTGCTCAGTTTACATTTCCTCTTTTGAGTGCCACTGAGCCCTAAGCTGATGTTTTTTGTTGAACATACTGTAACCCCAAGATCTTGCTCTAGTCATAATGGTCAGCTGAGAGATTGTTCTGTTTATTCAGGTATGGCAGTCTGATCTGTGGTGTTGAAATGCTAGTGAAACCCACAATGCTGGACGTCAAGCTAATTGCCTTTACTTTTTGGGGGCTGTCACATTTTCAGTGGGCCCAAGTCTCTAAGCTTATGGCATTCTGTTTGATGTCCTTTGGTATCAATAAATAAGGTTTGGTTTCTGCTGACATTCAGAAGCCATGTCACTATTTTGATCCCCCCAAAAGATAAAACGATCATTGTTTCTGTCTCATGTACTTGACTGCACGTGCTTACATGCAAAGTATTTGTACTGTGGTAGGTTTCTGTATTCCCATGGAAAACACTTAGGAACTCCAAGCTGTGGAGGAATACACAGAAGGAACAAATCCAAGAGTGGAGAAATGCAGTTGTTTGTTGTTACTGTTGCCACCAGATGGTGTCCCCTAYGGGAGCGTGAATCCTTGGGAATGTGTAATGTCTCCCTGATGTTTGTTTGGGTTGAGTCTATTTGGGTTATTCCCCTAGTGTTTAGATACTATTCTCAGTGTATGCATATATTGTAATACATTTATTGGTGACTCAGACTGCTTYAGTCTTTGTGAAAAAAGAACAATAAAAAAGGGTGCCACTGTGTGGRAGATGCTGCTTTAATTATCCTTTCATTGCATGCGATTGCCGTCCAGACCTTTGTGCTGGATTAATAACATGCACGTGTATTCATGTGGGTGAAGGAGAGAGGTATCCCTTYCAGTGGTAGCCCTAGAAGCTCTGTGAAGCTGAAGGTCGGCAAGCTGAGTGGCACAGGTGGATCACAGGCCAATATGGGGAAAACAAATGTCAGAAGGAAACTGCAGTCTGCTTTACGGAACTGGAGGGCCCGCTGGGAGCTGAAAATGGGCAAATTTGGAGACAAATAGGATACTATTTTTTAATATTGAAGGCAGTTAACAATTGTGGTGACTTATTAAGAACTATAGCAAATGTTATATCTTGGGGAAAATTTTCCAAAGTAAAATTGAAAAAGGTCTTTTAGGAATTGAATATATTTAGCTGAAATGGTTATTAATTCTGGAAAGTCATGGATTCTAATAAGTTCAAGTGCCTTTCAATTCAACATTTATCTAGTCCATCTACCTGGTATGAAATGAGTGCCTGTCTGATACTTATCAGGTGTGTCCTTAAAATCCTCCAGAGAGGCAATTTCTGGAACATGTTCCCTTGGCAATTTGAAATTTGCCTTCTCTGAAGTTGGGAATTTTTTTTGATAGCTAGATGAACGTTTATGTATGCTATAAACATAAGGACTATTTACTATTTTGGTCCTTAGATTTGCTTAAAAGAAAGGTGCTCAATAATTCTGTRTATTTATTTATATCAGCCTTTCTCATATTTGAGGGCTATTATCAGCTTTTTTTTTCTTTTTCTTTTCATCCTCTCCCCAATTCTAGGCTGAGAAAACCCAGTGCTTCCAGCCCTTTCCACTAGGTCAGACCTTCTAGGTTTTCTCTGTCTACTGCACTGTGCTGGACTCTGTTTAGTTTATGTTTACTTCTCCCAAAGTGTAGACTTTATACTTCTTACTCTATACTTACTTTAGACTTTATACAAGTGGTAAGCCACTYGTGTCCTGCACACAGAGGAACTAAGTCTTGCCTTGCTGTGAGATGTGTTGTTTACGAGAGCAGCGCATTCTTTAAGTAACTAGCACTGATATTTATGCAGCAGTCAGATTATTTGTTGTGCAGGTGTCTCCTGGACTCAGTGAGCCCAAGACTGGGTTAAAAGGAGGTAGGTCTAAAGAGGTCATTTTTCTGGGAAATGGAGTGCAAGTAGAAAGAGCTCTTTCTGCTGATGGCTATGTCACGGATACAGACCAAGGGATGATGAYGCCTACTCGTGAATGCTGACAGCATGTGCAGATGTTTGAGGCCGTAGGACAGACTAGGGCAGAATTTCCTGTTGGAGATGCYTAATTTGCTGAGGAAGTTGTATTCAGGGCCAAAAAAAGCAAAAGCAGAGGAGTCCCGTGGGTGTGTTTTTGTGTGTGTTTTTTCTTCCAGAGATGATGCTGATTTAATGTTTCCTGTTGTTCAACTTCCAGTGTGTATTCTCTGATTCCCAGGGCAAGGCTGTTCATGATACTGAGTCCTTGTGTAATGGTGTGCAGTGACTGCATGTGCTCTGTAATGGCAGCAGTCACTGAAGATGCTACGTACTGATGCCTGTCAATCAAGTAAAAAACACAGCTGAATTCATAAGGAAAAGTCTATAGTGCAGGCAGAGTCGCACTGCAGGCAGATAGATAGTGCTCTGGGAACCTCCAGCATTGCTGAGCTCAGGCTCAGTTTCTGAGCCCACAGTTACAGGATGCAACCATGGCATTGAGTCTGAGCTGGCTGAGGTCAGAGGGGCTGCACCACACCATGAAGCTGAGACTGTAAAGCTGAAGACACTGGGTTCCTCAATATCTTACCGAGTTGCCTGTGGTCACCCATATAAGCAAATCCTCCTCAACTGGGTAATGATTTATCAGATCCAGACAGAGGAAGTCTCTCGTCATTCTCCTTCTCTGAGGTCATTCAGATTCTTTATAAATTAACTTATTTTACAAACTGAAAATTCAGGATACAAGAACACTCAGGGTAGAAGAACAGTGGTTAGGAATCTCCTCCAACCARTACTGAAATAAATGGAAACTTTAGGTTAGGTTGCTGTGCCAAATTCCAGCTATCTAAATTGAATAGCTGACTTTCTGCTTTTTCAAATCCTTTGAGATGTAAATATAACAAAGTTACGACTCAGCCCTCAATTATTGTAATCTCTGTGGATAAAACCATACAGAGTATCTGCTCATTCAGGTTGATGCTCTTAGATGAGCTCTCTTTAGAAAACAGAAGGTGTATTTTCTTCCTTTCCCCCCTTTCTCCATTATCCTTTACTCCAAAGGGAGTTGGTACCTGGTCTGACYTCATACTGGCTTCATGTTTGCCATAAACTGCTGATGAAAGGTAGCAGATCAGTCAATAAGTGTGGTATCACGCCACAGCAGGGTCATCCTTTGCAAAACAACAAAGTTGATAGCTAGCTGATAGTGTTTAAAAGGTGGTAGATGTATGAAGAGCAGTATTTGTTTTGAAAAGCTTTATGTAGACTGTTTTTACTCTGTTTGCCTTAGCTGTTCTAGTGAAAAGGCATAGAAATCTAACTGGTCTTTTTTCTTTAATTTTAAGCATGATGGTGGAGTTAAGTTTATTTGTTTATGGCTGAGCACATTTTGTCAGCCTTCCAAGCAGCAAGTAGTGCTTGGCAGGGTCATGCTGAGACTGTGCAGGCCAAGAATTGTAAATACCTTGAAATTAAGGTTGTATGCTCCCAATTTCAGTTTTTATAGAGGAAAAAAATATTGCTTCATGTTACAGAAGGAAAGTGGAAGAAGTGGAGAAAATCCAGTGTTTCAAGCGAAGTTTYGTCCAAGAAAGGAATCCAAACAAATGCTGTCAGCATATGGTGTCTAAAGATAGAGGCAATCCCATTAGAGGACGTGAGGTCTGCAGTGTACTGATACGTTCAGGGACTTGGCCATAGCTCATGGTGGAGTATGGGAACAGGGGTCAGTGGTAAATTGGAAGCCTCCTCAGTTAGAGATTAGATGGTATGTGCCCTTCATATTGATTAAGCAAAGTGTTTTTTTGTTTGTTTTTTCTTTGGGGGCGAGGGGGAGGKGGGGRGAGTGTAGTCAGGAGTGACTGACTCCAGGAGTAGTGTGGGCCTTAGAAATCCCACTGTCCTGTATAGATGTGCTCTGAGAGCAGTGATAAAGTGTGGAGAAGAGAATGCAAGGTATCTACTCTAGAATGTTTTTCTTCTAAATTCTGGATTGCAATTAAGCCTACACRGGAGGAGCGCCCTTGTGTGGATGACACTTGGGCTGGTGAGTTTTGGGAATCTTTAGGGATTAGGTCACCTCAGAGTAGTGAATATCTGGAATTATCTCTTGGACATAACCACCAAAGCTGCTGAATCCTCAGGCAGGGTTTGACAGGTAGGCTTTTTAGTGCCTGTTCCTTGTCATCCTCAGACAGGTTTCCCTCCTGTGAAAGTAAAGCTGCAATGGACATCCCACGGTTGAGCTGTAATGCAGCCACACTGTACCTGCACCCTGGAGCACTCCTGGGATCTGTGGTGTCCTGGTCCCTTACCTGTAAAATGAGGCTTGTTAGCATCTTTTTTTCCCTTTGCAGTGGTGGTCTGAAAAAAAATTCATTTTAACTGGTTCACTTGCGTAATACAGCCATATGAAAGTCAGGCTTCTGCCTGAATGAAGTTCTGAGTAATAACTGTTAGAAAGTAGTTTTAGTAACAGAAGGACAGTAATTTAGGGGAGGTTTGATAGTAGGGCTTATGCAAGAGCTGAATTGGTATGTTCCTGCTTCACTAATTGAAAAAAGGTCCTGGAGAAAAACTTCTGTCAGGAGCTGGCCACCAACATTCAGATACTGGCTTTGGTTTAGCCCTATAGTGTGACATAGCAACCCAATTTAGCAATATGTTCTAATTAATGTGTCAGTTCCCTTCTCTGAAACAGAGATCAAAGATTTTTAGAAAATGCTTCCTTCCCACATGGAAGGCAATTCTGAGTATTATTTTTGGAACTGGGGTTACCATAAGTTTTCCAGGAAGAAAATTGTAAATCTCAGTGCTCTACAGGCTATCTGCTTAATTTCTTCTCTTATACATGAGACACTTTGGAGCCTGTATATAATCAGACAGTTATGTTGACCGATTCTGGCATTTTGCAGAACAAACACCTTATATTCCACCCCAGATGTGGGGAGGCTAATGAGGTGTCTGTAAACAGAGTGTGAAAACCCAAAGCTGCAGCAAAGGTTTGGAATTTGATACTCCTTGAGGTAATGGAAATTAATGCTTTAGGCAGAAGAGAGTGCAGATTTGAGGGAAAGTGCTATTAAAGGCAGTGAAGCAGTACATGAATTAGTGAGGGATGTTACTCTGAAATACTTAGTTTTATTCAGCCATTGTTAATAACCAAGGTTGTCACTGTCCTAGAGCTCTTCTATGGCTTGTGGGAAACGAACTGGCTACTCCTCTGCTTCCTGGCTGCAGCATGTGACTGAAATCACATCGTGAAGGTACTGCTGCTTRCAGTCTCAGGAAGAAAGTTGAAGACTGGCTAGAGAGTGAGGTCAGATGACCACATTTCCAGTGATCATAGTTTTGAGAAAGGTTTTTGTGAAGCTTGCATAGTGCTTCTTTGCATTTGATTTTTCTCTGCCAGGAAAACTTGCAAATGTGAAATTTAAATCTATAGTCCCCTTTCCTGCGGTTGGGTTTCCTGTCTTGCTCTGAGAGCCCATCTGTTGCTTGTGGGGATTTAAATCTGAATCTAAGCAGAGTTTGGTGAAAGGGAATGGGTGCTGATACTGGGGTGCGAACAGTAGTAYACAGTTCCTTCTCCCTTTAGGTAGAAGTGGGGATGGTTAGGAAGAGACTCTTTAGGAAGCTATCAAGAGATGTTGGGCTGCTTTTGTCTCATCAGGAGCAAAATAACTCTTAACTTTGCTGCTATGTGCAGTCATTTCAGACCACTATTGCTTCTTTTGAATACTTTGTCCTCCAGCCCTGTAACTTCTATGTAGAACACAGGCTATTGGTGACTGTGACTWTCTCTTGATTTGAACTCCAGAGGTTTCCTTTTGAGTGTGACAGCCTGTTGGGCTGCAGAAGTGGCAAGGGCAGAGCTACCAGGTCTCATAGCTAGAGGAGATGTGGTTGCTGGTTCACGTTGTTGGTAGTGGCTACTTGAAATGATTGTGGTGGGTCATGTCCCACCCATTTCAGGACAGTGAGGAGTCTGCATGCCATTGTGTCAGAGCTAAGGCAGGTCCTCTGTGCTCCCAGCCCCCATGGTGTCTTTGGGGGACTGAACCCATGAAGCTGTACAGAGTGCAACAACCTTTGGAGTGCAGGACATGCAGTGCATATTGTTCCCCATGTTGGTGGCCCCAGGGCTATCCAGTGTAGGATGAGATGACTTTTAATCTGAAACTTGTTTAGTGTTCCCAGCAGTTTCAGGCTGTAAAACCCTCCCCACTCTCTGTTGGTGGGATTTCTGCTGTGGCAACTGTGCTCTGTGTCATATGATAGTCCATAGACAGGACTGGGCAGAGCCTGCTTGTTGCTGTCCTAAGGCTGCAGAACTCCCTTTAGATGGGCGGAGTTGAGTTTAATTTCGAATACAAATTTCTTCTGGTAGCATTCTCCCAAAATAGCAAGTGTTTGCTCTCCCCTTTGGAACAGAGGAAAAAGCCATGTAACTTTGGAAGGGAGAGGGATTATCTTGCTGACACCAGGTGCTGTGTGTGTGTTGCCGTTACTTAATTGGGTGTGAATTGCTGCTTTAAATCATCCTCCTTAGTACAGGACTTTTGCTTTGCTTTGGGACAGTGYGCTTCACTCTTCGTCATATGGGAAACTCCAAGTGTTTGTTTTCCTCTTGGTTATYTGGCAAGTTCAAGCAAAATGATGCGATTGACCTTTAGGGTTACACATGAAGCCTCGTTTCTGGTCCCCATTAATACAGATAGCTGCTGTAAAATCTCAGAAGCATTACAAATAAAAGCAGAAGCTGAATGGCTTGAAGAGGTTTAGCACTTTGGAAATTTGTACACATTCAGCTGAGAAGTGGAGCATGTGTTTGAGGGATTTAGTGGATGTCCTTGAAAACTGTCAGCTTTATCAAAGTGAAGGAAAAACAGCTTTATTTATTTATTTTTAAAGCATGAGATTTCTTTGAATTTTGCCAGCAATGTTTATGGCTTCCCTGAGCAAACATTATGTGCCACTCAACATCCCAGTTATGGCCATTTTATGTCAATATCCTGTTCCACACTKGTGACTGACTCTAAAGAAAAAAACAAATATACTGAACTGATGATGATGACTTGGAGAGGCTATTCAGCATCTTTAATGCTCTCAGCTACACTGTTATGTCAGTACCATCTTCCTGGATTTCCCTGGTAAAGGATAAGAGGTTTATTATGAAACTGAGTAGACACTTAAAACTACTCTGTAGGAGTCATATCCCCTCTGAAATGCATCAGACAGCTCTTAGAGGAGATTATAAAGAAGACATGATGAGGATGTGTTCTCGGGGCCCTGTTGTCCCYGGTGGCCAGTGCAGGCAGCTGCTTTGTGGCACATAGCAGGAAGAGTTGTGACACCTCGCACGCTGTCCTCCAAGTGCAGCTTGCTTTGCAGCTGCTGAACACTCTCTGTGGGAGAGTCGCTCAGAATTTTTCTCGGGGAATTTTGGAATATGTTTTCAGCACCATGTGGATTGGATTAAAGCTGTGATTCCCAGTGGAGCTAGGTGGAATAGGTGTGCAAACCCCAGCCTGCGCGACTGAGTCCTCCTCTACCCCTGTGTCCGTTAAGCCTCACGGCTCAAGGGGCCTTTCTGTGGTGTGGGCAGCAGTCTGAAGTTGACCCGAAAGAACTGAGAAGAGAAAGGCTGTCTCCTATGCAATTCTGCTGTTATAAACATCAGCTTAAAGCCTGATGCAGCAGATGTGTGAATCTGCCTAGCCTGTACTGATAAAGGACGGACTCCATGTATCTGGCTTTTGGTAGCGGAAGAGGATGCTGGGGTTTTACAGGACTAAATCTTCCTTGAGGCTGTTCCAGATAACATCATCTGGGTTCTGATTTAACTACTTGATTTTTGCACCATCTCTACTTGCTTGCCTTGCCCCTGAGGAAGCAGAGGCTCTAATGGAGTGAAGCCACAGCAATTCACTTTAAGGCACGAGGTAACTAGTGACAAGGCTATTTACATATCAAACTCCCTTTTTTTTTTTTTTTTCCTGACCCAGTGATTTGGCACTTGAACACAGCTGCTGATTTAATCCTGAAGCCAGCCCTTTCCCAAGAATGGCAGTCTCAGCTGCTAGAGAAACTCTTAAGTATGTTGCCTAACTTACTCTTGCTCTTGCTTAATTAAAAGAAAGAACATGACAGRTCTCCTGTATTCTGGCTGTGCTACACAAGAGGTAAGCAGAGCTGGGTGGGGGGAGGCACAGAGGAAGTCAGAGCAAAATGGTTTTGCAGAAGTTTTAATGGTCTGCCTCAATGCTGCTGAACACTTTTGCTTCATTGCTGGTGCAACTTTTGTTTTCTCTTGTCCCCCCCCCCCCCTTTCCTTCCCCACACCCAGCATGCTCAGAGCCAGCAGCTTAGCATAGTATAGATGAGATGAGGAGGGGGCTTAGCAAGTCCTGGGAGATCTGTTCCTAGCTATCTCTGGGCTGCTTTGGGTATTTGGAAGCAACCTTCTTGAGGTAGCCAGCACGTGGTTCAGCATGGAGCAGTGCAGCACCATGCAGAGCCACCGATRTGGGTCTGGAAGCAGACTTATAGTGTTTACATACTGCTCTGCCCCTAGCTGTGTTGCTGTGATGTCTGGGCTGTGCAATGCTGTGGCTTCCAGGTCTGTACTTAGCATGCATTAAATACAGTCAAGGGTCTTTGCAGCTCTGGTGGAGACATGCCTGTTACTTTACCATTCTGACTCTTTGGCTCTCCAGGCCAGTCTTACAGGATTTTTTTTTTTTTTTTTTTGGGGGGGGGGTAGCATTCTCTCACGTTTGAGCTAGATTTTGATATCTAAAAGTAGAAAAGACTTAGATGATCCTGATCTCTTTACCAGCTGTGGAGTTATTCTCTCCTGGAAAGCTGGAGACTGAGCAGCACTGGCCTGGCTACAGTCACTGGTGGGAAGTGAAAACAGGAAGGTGYTGATGTTTGAATTCAGTAGCTGCCTACCAGCCAGGTTGTTTATAGCCTTAACCATCTGCTGCAATGGAAAGGCCATGTTCAGGCAGAATATCCATATGTGGGTCTTGGATGGATGTAAAGTGAGTGAACGGATGAATGAGTGGGCGTATTCTTCTGCTGTCTGAAGATAAGTGCCGCAACAACCCTTGTGAGTTCAGAGAGCCATTTAGATCCATCTGCAGAAATGCATTGAGTATTTGCAGTCATTAAATGTCTATTTAGACTTGGAAGAACTAGAACATTTGATAAAAGGTAAATGGACAAAGCCATGCTTTTCCACCATCTGCTAAATGCATCGCAAGTAGCAGTGCTGGCTGTGCTGTAACTTTAAAATTCCTGATGCCTCTTGTAGGGGAGAGTTCCCATTGCCTGTGTTACATCATAGCCTAAATATGCAGGCTTCACTGCAGTGCAATAGGATTTAATCCTTTTTCCAGACTAACTTTTAATCCATTTATTTTTAAATGGGGTGGCCTGTTTGAACATAAATGAATATAAATGTGTGCTTCCCAGCTGGATAAYGGCAAGGTGGAAGAAGGCAGACAGCCTGGAAAGAGCCACTGAGGTTTTGAAACAAGCTGCTGCGAAATGCTTTGATTCTCTCTTTGGTTTTAGTGGGTATATAGCAAGGAAGATACCAGGGAAAATGTGGCTTACACATGTGAATTGTCTTGACCAGAATTCTCCTGTTCATTGTGGAAGTGCATGGGACTCGACAGAGGAAGGGGTGAGAAACCGAATGTCTCTGGGATCTTAATTTTTTCCTATGTGTGCRCTATTGCTGTAGATCTGTTACAATCTTAAGGTCTGATGAGGTTCTTGGCAAAAAGCTCTTAAAGCAACAAGAACTGGAGTGATACAGTGTTCTTCGGGATTTAACCTACATGAGTAGGCTGATGAGATTTCTCAATGTGTGCTTGTTATCTCTTTCCCATCCAAAATTTCAGGAAACCAATTGCTTATGAAACATAGTAACCTAAGTCCTAAAGGATGCTGCCAGATCAGAGAGAGAGAGTGAAAAAGACCAGGTCAAGATGCTAAGGTTCTCCTTCCATCCCTAATTATTTCCTGAGCCCAGTTTTTGCAATTCCAGTTGAGTCGCATTTGACCCTGCAGATTATAGGCTCACGTTAGAGTTCTGTTCCTTAGTGCTTGTAAGCATGGATCCTTCTTTAGAGAATGAAGTCTGCACCTGGTTCTGAGCACAGGTGAGAGGCACAGTCCTACCCTCTTGAGCAAGAAGCCAAGAATTAGATGATTTTCAGGAAAGGGGAAAATGTGCCTTGTCCAGAAATAATTCCTCCTCTCCAACCAGCCAAGAGTTAGATGTCTAGCTGGCCTTCAGATTGTCACTCCACACTTCTGTTTGTCGTTAAACCTGAAATGTGGATGTGCTTTYTGAAACACTAGGATTCTCCATCTTAATAGTAGGTTTAGTTTACTCTAGGCTGCAAAACCCTTTATCTRTTGTCTGCTTTAAGGTATGTTGGGGAATGTCTTTCAGTAACAGAAATTGTATGTTGTTTAAGGTCCTTCTCTCCACACGAGTTTCCAGAGGGGTGGAAGTAAAGAAGTTGTGGTTATGCTTATATATGCTTATATATGCTTATATGGCCGTGCAGTGTGGTTATAATGCTGTTCTTGGCTTCTATTAATTACAAAGTAATCGTGGAAGCAGGCAAGTTTGAAGTGAAGGAAATGTCTTAGAAGTGGTGGTTCCTAACAGCCACTCAACTTTGTGTGAGGAAGCAGGGGAGATGGGATGAAAAAAAATCAGTAAAAGAAAATGAGACAATGCAGACAAATAACCTTGCTAGCAAGGTGCTACCCTCCACGAGCTCCTCACTGACTGCAGGTGCTACCCTCCATGAGCTATCCTCACTGACTGCAGCTGGGATGGAAAAACAAATCCATATGGATATATCACAGGCTTTTATTGATGTGGGATGCAGGCTGGCCCAATCCAGATGTGAAAGGGATCAGCTAAATGTGATCCACTGACCRGGACCAGTGGCAATTCCGTTGAGTCCTTTTACTGATGTGGTACTGGAGAAAATGAGCAATTAAACCCACTGCCAGCCTGTGACTTAATACAAACCTGGAAAGCAGCTACACARACCTAGGTATTTGGGGACTCCTTTTCCTGTCCATTCTTAACCCCTGGAAATGTCAGATCAGCCTAAGTTACTTAATACCTCTTGGAACTGAATATCTTTGGGTAATGATGGGTAAGTAAAATGATTGATAAGTAAACCAAACAGATGTAATTTCAGTGCTTGAGCACAGCACTTTCAGAATAATACTTTTAAGGATTTTAATGAAAATCTTGGCGGCTTTAAAGGAAAGGAACAGAAAATTATCCTCAAATCTTCTTTCCAGATTTAGGGAACCAAATTCTTCAGGGCACCAGAGTCCTGRTATCATCAGCTTAACACTATGATATTTGAGAAGGTTGAAGTTGGAAGAATGAGTAGAACTCAGGAATGCCAAACTTGAAGACAGTCTTCTCCAATGAACCTTTCTGGCCTGCAACAATCAGTATTTCTCACAAACTGCCAAGCTTTTCATTGAAAACAAAGCTGCTGATCATTTCACTTATAGCCACATGGACCACAAGTAGTCTGCAGTCTACAGGAGATGTTTTTTGTTGTTGTTTCTTGTTTAGTCCATTATCTGTACAAGACAGTAAGTGGTGCTTCTGAAACACTTGTTCGTAGCTGTGCTGTTCTTCATGCTTGCAGTGGGGCTGGTACCAGCTCAATCTGAAATGGGGAGAAGCTCAGGGTGCTGTCTAAAGCAGGTCTGTGGCAAGCCTGTGCATGGGGCTCATGGCATGGGATCAAGTTCAGCTATTGGAAGGGGAAAATAGCCTGAAGGTTCAGAGATAAATGAACTATTGATACTACTAGAAGTGTTGACCGCTGCTGGCTGGTGGAAGCTGATGTATGTGTCTTATGCCCTGAATTTCTGTTTTCTTGTAGCTAATCCTGAACCATTCATGGATATGGAAGAAGTAGCATAATGTCAGTTTTCAGAGAAACAGTTTTGTTTCAACTTGTGGCTGACAGCTCCTGGAATCTCTGACATCTGCCATCAGTGAAGCTGGGAAAAGTGGCAGGAGCAATGATTTTTACAATGGGTTGCATATGGAGTAGCTGGTTTGCATCCATCCTCTGTGGCAGCTCAGCGGGGATAGCAGCCGTGCAATCTCAAAGGAGTTTATTCACCCTCATGGGGACAGCAGCAACATCAGTGCTGTGTGTGGAGATGGAGCACAGCTGCTCCGAGAGGGTGAAAGATGAGAAATCTCCTGCCACAGCCTCCCCCAGGCCTCCCAGCACGTATCCCAGAGCCTCAAAGCACCGAAGGCTTTTGACCTTGCTGGGGCAGAGCCAAGGGGGTGCGAGGGCAGGGGGCCGGGAGGGCAAAGAGACCTCATGGGCCAGGAGGCCAGTGCTGGKTGAGGTCAGAGCTGTTCCCTTCCCTCAGCAGGAGCAGCAGGAGAAAGGGGAGTCAGTATTTCCAGTTCTGGYTTTTATGCTTTATTACTTCTGTTTTCAGCAGGCTTGTTTGGTTCAGGGAGGGCAGGAGGAGCGGTAGGGGGGCTTCAAACAATGACAGCTCACATTTTCCAGCTGTCAGATATTTAAAGATATTAATTCCCCAGCCCTCCCCTCCTCGTTATTTTTTAAAACAATTTTTTTAATTTTTTTCAGCCAACTGAAGTGCTGCCAGCAGCTAGCTCGACCTGAATCCTGGCCCAGCTCCCTGGCCTTCCCCTCCCTGGAGACCCTGCTCTGCTGGGCTGTCCCCCATCAACAAGGGGGGTGTGTGTGTGTGTGCTTTTTTTTTTTTTTTTTTTTTAGGAAGCAAAATGCCCAGCAGCTGAGGCTGGCAGGAGAGAGTTTGGCACTGTCCCTGGGGACAACTGGGCATGCAGCGTGTGCTGGTGGTGGATGGGGAGGGACCCTGGTCTTTCCCTTCCCTGGAAGAGTTGTAAATGTGTGTAAAGTACAGGGATGTGTGGGAGAGAAATGTCTCTTTCTTGAGAGCAAGGAAATGATCTGTTTCGTGTATGGAAAAGGCATCTCCTTTGTGCACAGACTACCGAAAGCAGCAAAATCCATCCACTCTTGGCATCCTAGAAAGGGGGGAAGGGAGTGCTCCGGGGTCTGCCTACTTCAGCACCCTGCTCAACCGCGACCACTGTCTCTAGCTTTAACTCTTTACTGTAAATGCCCAGCCCCTTCTTGCAAATGCCATTCAGATTTGCATTGATCATGCGCAGAGCCTTCTCCTGCCACCCCAATCCCRTGGCTGTCACTGGGCTGCTGGGTAAATCCCCGAGCTGTGAGCAGCTGAGGTTTGCTGAGCCTTGCTGCAGCCTGGATGTTTCCAGATGGGCAGCTGCACTTGCGAGTGTGCTAAGCCCTGCTACAGCCTGGTTGGGCTTCCAGTTAGTGCCATGTCCTGGCACTTATCTCTCCCCTTTAGGCACATTTGAGAGCTTGTCCTTGAGCTATTGCTTGAGCATGTTGAGTCTGTAAATGATGAGAATGGTAGGACAGTCAGTTTGGGGCACTGCAGGAGCTCTGTGAAACATCTGATCCAGAGCAAGTAGSAAACAAATGATGTGCTGGGGCAGCAGGTCTGCCCAGGACTGGTGTCAGCTCTGGGATTTTCTTACGGGCTCCAACTGCCTTGCCTAGTCACTTTATTCTTGGGAATTTACAGACAATTCATATATTCAGCCTTTTTTGAGGGCAAGTCTAGGGAGAGACATGCTTGATATAGAGAGAATAAGGAAAATTAGCTCTGGACTGTCCAGCTCTTTGAATTCTGAAGCTAGGGTGYGTCATACCACCTCCTGTGTTTAAAACCACCTCCAAAAGGAAAGATCCTTTTTAGCTAGCTTTCACTCCAGGCATAGTTTGTCCATTTTATATGTGCATTATAAGTKCATTTAAGTCTACAAATATGTAGTAACATGTCAGCTGCTATGAGCATATGTCTGTGTATGAGCACATGGACATGTTTGAGAGCGCTGAGGTTTTGAGGTTTGCATTTCAGAAGATCCTGCTGAAGCATACTTATGATGGGCCCCATATCCTGGGCCGCAGTGTGCCTGCTGGATATGTGCTCTTYTGTGCACACTGCTTCAGTCTCGTTATGTTCTCGATGGCTTGCACAAGCTCTGGAAAAAAAAACTACAAAAAACTTCCTTTTCCCCAGAGAGCCTGGGATCTGTGCATCAGGATTGATGGGCAGGTGGGGATGTGACAGACACAGTAGGTAGTGACATCAAACAATGTTGGAAAGTCTAAGCTGCCATTCTGTACATCAGTGAGGAGATGTCCACAGCACGTCCGTGGGCAAAAAGGCCATCCAGCTTGTGTTTCCTGGGGKTATACTGAAACTTGGAGATGCTTGTTAATTTGGCAGCACTCCTGAAGCAGGAGCTAGGAGAACTGCCTTGGGGCAGCAGATAGGACCCAGTATCCTGTTGCTCAYAGACCTCCCACTGTTCAGGAGAAAGCACAAATGTTAAGGGCACTTGAACACTGTCATTCTTGGAGACCCYGTTTTATTCCAGACCATTGCACCTCAGGCTTCTCATTTTTGCACTACTTCATTTTCTGCTTGACTACCATTAAAAGCAACATGCTATTTTGACATCATTCGTGGTAGACAGGATTAATTAGTTTTTTTTTTTTTCCTCCTGTGACAATATCTGTCTTGCCTGCTTGGGAGCAGATACACCTGCATGACCAGTTTTGCAGTGAGATCCCCCAAGACCTGTGACACAGGATCTCTTTCCTGATGCTTGTCCCAGTCATGGAGGGTTGTGGGAAGAAGTGAGCCTCACCCTGTCAGCCTTCTTGTTCTGAACTGCCACCTTCCCCTGTTACTAATTTGGCTATAGATCTCAGCTGTGGGTTGAAACTTGGCAAAGAAAGTTTTATGCAAAGTTGGGGGGTGGCGAGAGAGTCTTTTAGGAAGCATCCAGGRCCAAAGATGTAAGCACAGGAAGAAGATGAGGTTTGCCTTAGTTGCARCTGTGCTCTGAGATGTGTTAATTAGTAGGGAAGTTTTACACTAAAACTTTTCCTCATCACTGCTGATGATTAGAGATGCTGTTTGCTTATGGTAGTTCATCTTGCTCACTAAACTAAACTGCAGTTGTAAGGGATGGGTTGGAGAGGGGAGCTGGGCTRGTGACACAGCACTTCTTCAAGCAGGGCTAAGCTTACTTTGCCTGTGTCCTAGCTGGTGTTGTGCAGATGTCGCCAAACCCAGCTAAAGGGCTCCCTGGCTTACCAGCACGTGTCTGTGGCACTCTGCTTGCCACAACTATGCCACTGTGGCTTTGGAGTAGGCATGCTGGCTGCTGGCTCAAACCGTGGGCGCAGCTCCTGTGTCTGCCCACGCTGAGCCCGTGGACATTGCACCCAAGCAGCCTGTCCTATTTCTTGTGTCAATATAATGGTTGTAAACCAGCCTCCCTGAGATGCTTATAATGTGCTATTATTAGGGGGGAAAAAAAAATCTGTCTATGATCTCTGCTTGAAAGACTGGAAAAATGGGGTCTGCCTTAAATCAACACAAAGCAGAGAATTAGCCTGTGTTTAAAACCAATCTGAACCCTTGTCATGGTGCCTCTAGCTTTCTTCACAGTGGTATGATTTAKAGGCAGGGTATTTATGCTAGTTTCAGATTTCTTCTCTCAGTATTCATAGTCTGTTTCACACTGATCTACTGGACATCTGACACCTTTTTACTAGCTAAATACATAGTTGAGTCACGTTAGAATCATTCATCTTGATGCTCATTCATTATGATGTTCAAAATAAAGTAAGATTTTTTTTTTTCCTGGGGAGCTTACAGTTTAAGGTCCTCCTTGCCCCTTGTACAGATTGAATATAACCATCTAGGTAACATATGGAGTTCAGCCTCAACCATAGAGGACAGAGGGCATATAGGTGCCTGTAGCCACCTCTTCATTTTTACAGTGATGCTTTGGGGCAGAGGGTCCCTGCAGTGAGGAAAAGAGAAAGAAGCATGAGCTGGAGGGGAGCAGTGTGTGTCTGCTAATGCCAGCTTGCCCACATCTCKGCTGTTGCAGGAGTCAGCAAAGCTAGATACAGCAACTAGCTATTTAGCCAAGACTGAAACAGCTGGACTTAATTGCCAAATTTATGCACCCTTCTCTTCTCCCAGTGAAGCTGGGGCAGTGAAATGCCTTTGTCAGATGCCAGCTAAGACCTTTCTGTCTTCATGAACTGCAGAAGTGTCTCCAATAACTATGTAGGTGGGCAACTTCTTGAGGGAGAGTTTGGGAAGAGGCTTTGAAGGAATGGGTATATCTTGAATGTCTGTCTTCTCTGGGGCACTTTACCTATAGCTGTATTTTGAGCCCCATTAAAGTTAGGAGATCTGCTATTGACTGTGGCAGTGAAGTTTTTATCRTTCCTGAACATGTATGTGGACTTAGAAATACTGGTATTCTCTGCAGTTGTTGGGGGAATATTTGGGGCAAGTTTTACTGCCTTCTGTGTTATATGGCCAGTCTGACCAGAGGAGTAGTATGGGAAGCAGCACTATATGGAGTATGTTGACATGTCCATGTAGTGCATCAGCTCATATACTGTGTGCAGAACATTGGTATGGTCACAGCTGTTGTTCTACTAAAACAAGTGGTTAAAAAAAAATGTAGAAAAATATTTCACATGTGCAGGAAAAAGTCACTTGCCCAGAGCCTGTCTCTGTGTCTGTACAGTGATGTGTAATCCTCTAAGGACACCTCTCAAGCTTTACACGCCCTTTCCCTTTTTCCCTGCCTGAAATCCTGCTTCTGGATAAGAGGAGAACCTCTTCAGTCAAACTGAGGAGGATTTTCGTTTGTTTCACCAACTTTCTAATTTAAGTCTCCTTGTCATTTTCTCATTCCAAAACTGCTTCTTTGGCAGGGGCAGGAGAGTTGAGTCATGGTTGTGGGCTGAGCTCCTGTCTCTTGCCCTGGACAGCAGCACTGCGTCTGCTTCAGCACAAACCCACTGGAGAAGCTCTTACCTGATAGATGCAACTGATGCATTAATGTGGAGGTGGGGAAAGGTTTTGCTGGTACAAGTAAGTGAATAGGCTAATGAACAGAATTGCTTGCTCTCATGTATGAGGTCAGATTGCTTTATAACATATTTCTTTCTAGGATGAGGGTCATGTGTTCTCTCCTGGTAATTCCAGCAAACTTCTCCAAAAGGAAAGGGTGCTCTTAAAAGTAAAATTACATGGGAAACATGTCTATACAGAGAATCTCTCTTAACATTGTGGGATGGAAAATGAAACCAGATTGTAAACAAAACTGTTCTTTACAGATTAAATGAGTTTTGCAGAATTCATGTTGAACAGAGRTAGCCTGTCTGCATGGCTCACAGGGCACTCTAGTTTCATTCCTTYTGCTGATATCTGAGTATACGCTTCATACCAAACACAGTGCTAGAAGCAAAAACATAGCTCCCTATGCTGTGTCAAGCTGACCCAGGTCCCAGGCTAGGTACGCCTGTGCCAGAAGGAGCTACTGCTTGTTTTTTCAACTGAGATGCAATTGTGTAAGCTCCAGTTGAGTATTCTATGACATCCAAGGTTTCCTGGAGACACTCCTCCTATCTTCTCACATGAGGGCCTTCTAAGCTGATTGTTAAGGATCTTGCTCCTGTGTTCCACTGCTAGAAGCAACCAGAGAAGGTAAATATGCAGATCCTTGGAAAAACAGTCTGGCGACTGAGTCGGTAGAAATGCAAACGACTGCTTCCAATAACAAACCCTGAGGTTTTATGGCTTGTGCATGCCAACTTTGAAGGAAGATGTAAAGTCAAATATTTGTGTCACTTTTGGCKGTTACTCTGAAGAAAGTCCTCTCCGTGATACATTGAATCCTGTCCTCTACTCTCCTGTTTGTTAGCTTTAGACCTGGTGCAAAACAGCAAGACCCCAGTGTATTAAACATGAGTGGACTGTGTGCCAAAAATCTCTCTCAATCTGACTTAGTTTACTTGCTTTTTTTGCCCCACACTAGAAGATCTAAGCTGTAAATGAGTAATTTGTTGTAYTAAGCAGCTGTTGGCTAAACTGGTGGTTCTTTTGCCCTCACACTCCTCAGTGGTTGTGATGCCAAGAGGTCATGGGCTGCAAGCCTGAGGACATAGTGTGCAGATGATGGTGTCAGGATCCATGAATGCAGCTGGGAGTGGAGCTGGGTTGCCACAGCAGCATTGGCTTCTCCAGGAGATGTGTTTTTCCTCTCTACAGCTCTCAGAACAACCTGCCCAGGCTAAAGACTTCATCACTTTTTTGTTCCTATCTGCATCCTCATGAGCACCTTGTTAAGGCTCCCAAGAGGATGTGGCTGAAGAAGAAACATCACTGCTGTCCACCTGGTCTAGTAACCATACTGCCACTCACCAAGGACCTTGGGCCACCTCTGCAGTTCCCAGGTCAGGAATTGAAATCTCTCTGCTTTGAGAAGTTCACAAGACTGAAAGCCCAGAACTTGAGAGGGGTTTATGTTGTTGATTTTGAGAGGACAGGGCTTCCCTGAAATTAGGGGCTGTTTTGTGAAAGTGAGTTTGTTKTATGTACAAATATGGGGACAGATCTTTGAAGCAGAGCTCTGCCCATTTGTGGGCAATGGATCTGGCCTGCTGGGCACTGATTTTTGGCACCAATCTGAATTTAGAAATGCCCTATGTTCTGTCAACGTTACCCTCAAGGGGAGGGAGAAAAAAGTTTTAAAATAGAGCTGTACTTTGCCATGGCAATAGGTTTGTACTTACCCATTTGTAGGAGTCCTGAGAGGGTGAACACTTTGGGCCATGAAAATTTGCAGGGAGCCCATGGGAATGAGCTGCTTGAATGCTCTGGAGAGAAATGTTGGTTCACAGTTACTACGTGTCTTCCTGTGAAGGTGATAAATGGGAGACAAAAGCAGTGACGTCCTGAAACAGCACCAAGTGCTATTACTCCTGTGCAAAACATACAGCACTGTAGGAAAAGCATAATAGTCTTTGCCTCTCCTTTTATACCTGTGTAAAGAATTACAGTGGGATCCAGGCATTTKGGATCTTAATCCCAAAACAAGATCTGCAAAGGTTTCCTAGCTACCTTCCATCCTTCATGGAGAAGTCTCCTTGTCCTGCTGCTGCAACGGAGACCTAACCTCCTGCCCAGATGGGAAGTGACAATGGGGCTTGGCATTGCAATGTCACAGTGATGGTCGCTTCCAGGGACGACACCAGGTGAGAAGCAGGACTCAGTGTGTTGGCTTATAATGTGGGAGAGAAGCAGTTGAGAGGAATGCTTTACGTTTCTGATGCGTAGTGTTAAAAACAAATAAAAAGTCCTTCTGACAGTCTCTTTCCTTCATCCTTGAGAAGTGTTGTAGCCTGCTTGTGCCATACAGAATTTTGCCYGCAAACTCGATGACTTTCAGGCTGGCCAAAACCACTGTAGACAACAATGAACCCTTTGAATGCATTTTGGGACAGAGTGCTGTTTTCTCGGAGGAGGAAAGGGAAGGGAGGCTGGTACTTCGGTTTCGTATCAGCAGCCGTCTGGTGAGCTCCAGATGCTTTCTGTGGATGACAAGGCATGATGCAGTTCATATGTACTGGTTTCCAAAAGGGCTGAGACTGCTCAGGACRACCGGTTTTTCTGTAGAGCCATAGTGCAGCAAGACTTGAGGCAAGTTTTCTGCCCTTGCTCTGCAGTTTAAGATATTTTTTAAAATATCATGGGAATCTGTGAAATTGGTATGCTGTGATGTGTCAGTTGTTGACACAGCAACATAATGTTATATCATCACTTATTTCCTGCATGAGTAGTCATAAAACTTTCTGCATGATTCAACCMCATCTGCTTTCTGGAAGCTAAGCTTTCTAGTATCATTCTTGTCCTTTCTRTCTTCCTCTTCCAGGCTTGTCTCTTGCACCTTCCCTTTAGCTCCTTCATGAGCTTTATAAGTGTGAGAATTGTTTAAAACCTTCAATTGACTTGGATGTCTTTGAAAAAGTTGCCCATGGTTTTGCTTGTGCTTAGCACTGTRGTGACTAGCTGGTGCAGAGGACCTTGCTCTGAGCTCCATCTTTGGACTATTGTCATCAGGTAAATAAGTAAAAATTTTCCAATAAGAGGACTAATGAAGGTGCCAATGTATCTGTATTTCTCTGCAGTTAGTAGGCATATTARTTTCGCCCTCTTTTCTGCTTGGACTAGGACCAGAAGTGCTCGTAAGCCAGTTGTGCCACTGGGTGCATGAGAAAGGCAGTCTGCTCAGCTGCACACAAATGAGCATTATGCCAGCTGCCTTGAAATCTTGGTTTCAAAAGTCCAGGCACAGTTTGCAGGGGAAGCAGAAGGGCAGCCTCAGCACATGCCTGAAGTGGAATTTGGATCTCAATCTGCAGAGAGGTATCTGCCTTGTCCTGCCTTCGTGCCCAGGTAAATCAAGGTGCAAAGACTATCTGTAGCTYATTTGGGACTCTGGGCTTTTTTGGTGCTTCACTGAAAACATCTTGCTTTAGTTTTTCAGAGGAGTCAAAAGCTGCTGCTGCTGGGGGTCTCTTGGTCTGGCATGAAATCTAGCCTAGGGCTCCTGAAAACTCTGAGGTCTATGTTGTCCCTCCTAGCCTATCACAAGACAATGCTTTTGCTGCTGCTAGGGCCCCATAAATCAGACCCTTTTTCACAAGCCAGCACAAGGACAAGTTTYTTGGTGCAGCCAGGAATCAGACATACGGAAGGTCTCATGCTAAACAGCTTTGGAGAGCTGCTGAAGAAGGAGCTTGGCTTAGGTCTTATGTCAAGTAGAGTGAGGGAGGGAAATGTCTCCAGCTTGTTTGTGGTCTGGCAGCCAGAGAGGTTTCTGCTGCTGTCATTGGAAACCAGTTTTTTTTAATATATGCTTCATTCCTGAGATGTTTCTGCTGTGCGCGCCTGTGCGGCAGCCCTACAGCATAAGCTGACTGCACTCCACCAGACCTCAGGGACTCGCTTTGCTCCTCAGCCCAGCAGAGCTGCAGCACTCTCGACCCACAGGGTAGTGTATATGGCTGACCTAAAAGGGAGCCATGGCCAGAGAGTCAAAGGAGAGGGCCCAAGTGCTAGGATTGCCTGTCAGCGGTTAAACCCCAGCTTCCTGTCTCAATTTTACAGTTAGCAAAAATAGACTTTGTTTGCCAGGCTTCATTAGCAACRTCTCTTAAGATGGCCAAATACACAGGACATTGTCAGAAGAAATGAAAATGAAGTCTTTCCTGTAGTAGTTGCAGACAGAACTAGGCCTTGTCCAAGCTTGGTACCAATGTGTGTTTATTGCACACTGCACCAGAGGTTTGCTAAGGAACAGTGAGGGAGGGTGTTGTCCCCTGCCTTCTTATGCAAAGCCTTTTCCCTGTCCCCTGCTATTGGGCACTTCAGAAACCTGGTAAACCATTGAGCTTGGCCTTGGTACCYCATGAACATCACAGCTCTGGCCTCAGGGGTTGAGCTTTTCCAATCTGTGGATCCAGAGGGAGCCTGGTGTACCCAGTGCTGGTACCTCCATTGGCTCAGTCCGAGTCAGCCCTCTTTTCCCAGAGGTGAACTGGGACAGGCAACTCTCTCTGAACTGCCCTTGGGCTGCTGTGAAGTTACTTTGCTGGAGTTTCCCTGTCAGCATGCTTCGTGGGCAGCCAGAGCTTGGCTCTGCAGCCAAACTGCCTGGAACACAGCTCCAACAACTCCCTGGCTCAGACCTGAGCAGCAAACTTTGCTTCATGGTTTGCAAAGTTGTTCCAGTATTAAGAGCCCCACTTCTTCGCTCCCAGAAGAGGATTGGGAGCATGATGTGCTTTGCAACCATTGCACGAGCTGCAGAGACGAAGCACTCCCAAAGAGYGGTGCTGAGGGATCGGGGAGATGGTTCTCTTGTAAGAAGCATCTGCAAATAATAATCCAGACTGCAATATTGGTGCTAGTTATGCAAGTCTACCCACCCATTTGCCGAGCAAGTTGCCATTTAGGTCTTGCAGATTTTGTTCTGGGGCTATATTTATTTTGGATGGGAAGATGTATGTTTCCAGTGAATTTACACCTGTGGTGATTTATGTTTTGAGTTAGCATTAGCAACAACCAAAACATATTTGTCAGAAATTCTTCTTATTTGTCCTTTTTATAGCATCTTTTTTTTCCCCTCATTTTGATGTCTGATCTGCTTTTTTCAACAGTAGTCTAGTTTGGGAGCAGATGAATGTTTTTTCCAAAAGCTTCTTGAAATGAGCAGCTGTTGCTCACTAAATGAAACAAAAGGACATTGTGAAAAGTGAGTCCAAAGTGAATTTTTTTTTTTTTAGAAAAACATAAATATTATATTATGGTTAAATCACACGTGCCAGCAGGCTAAATGAACACATGAGACAGCACACTGACTTGCTCTCCCCCTTCATGCTTAATTCATCAGTAGCTGGCAGTAAATTTGTGTTTACGATAGAAATGCTTCGAAGTGGTGCTGCTCCAGCTCTCGGTAGCCTCGGGGTGTTAGCCGTGCTCGGTGGCGTGCGAAGGGCTGGGTGACGTAACGTTTGCTACGTCGTCTGCCTGCTGCTGTTAACCTGGACCAGGACATAGGTTAGACTTTTGGGGAAGTTAAGCGGGCTAGTTAAGCTCTGGGCTTTGCTAGCTGCTCAAGCTGAGAAAGTGTGCACTGAATCTCATGAGAGACCAGGTATGAAATTATGGATTATTACCTAAGCAATGACGTTTTATATGTGTTTCTAAGTTAATACTAGAACAGTCCCTGAGCTTATTTAAGGGGCTACTCTTCTGGAGATGCCATCTTTCAACTGAGATGCAAAACATAGATCCGCCTGTCTTGTTGTAATGAGATTTCTCAGGCCTCTTGGTGTCAGCTCAGGAGTTCGGGTTGAATCTCGAAGGATACTGTTGTACCCTGGCTGCTTTGYGGTCTTCTGTGACTTCGGCTATGTCCTCTGTTCCTGGCAGCTGCAGCCCCAGATCATCTTTAAATAAGTTACAGGATCATTTTGAAACAGATGAGGATTACCATCATTACCAATGTTTATTAATATAATTAACAATATTTTTTTAATTTCTGTTAAATCCCGGCCTTGGCATATTTGTTTCTTTAAACATTCTTTCTCTGCGAGGGGAAACGCCAAACTCGTTACCAGACAGTGAGACCAGTTTGGTTCTGTTGCTCCAGGCCAGAGAAAGGCGGAAAGTTAGCAGCATGAAGTCTGCTAAATGGCAGAGTTCCTCTGACTTCATCTGCGTCATGTGCTGTCATTGGAGCTGTGCACGGTTTTTCTGAAAAATATTCTTTTTTGAGGGAAAATTGGGTTTTCAACAGAATGAAAATATTTGCAGAAAGCAAGAGTGAATCAACATCTGGCAGTTTCTTAGCCACCAGMTTTTCTTCGAACTTGTGCATAATTGTCTTTTAAGGAAAAAAAAAGTTTTGTGCAAATAAAATCTTTATTGTCGAACCCTGATTGATTACGGACACTTGCTTTCCCCTTAATTCTGCTACCTAATCTTGGCATCATCTGCCTTTTGCTCTTAGCTATTTCAAGTGCAGATATATATATATAGAGAGAGAGAGAGATCGTCTCTCTCTCTCTCTCTCTTTTTTTTTTTTTTCTTCCATAAGGGGTAGGAGAGATCCTACCCACGCCAGAGGCTCCTCAGACAGACTGCTTTTTGCCACAGATTGTGGGGGGAGTGGGAAGCCACCCCTCTTTGGCAGCACTTCAGAGTGGCAAAGATGTAGCTAGGCTTGACCCTATTTGACTTCTTTATAGATCCAAGTCTCTATAAATTGCCTTTTATGGTATTTGACTTTCAAAAAGGAACTAGGGTGTGGATGGGAACAGTGACAAAGAACCACTTACAAGGACTGAATGAGCTCTTACAGGAGACCAGTGCATAATTTAAGATCAACAGAAAATATTGCAGTATCTTAAGCCCCTGAAACTAAGTGTCCTAGTGATGTCATTCAGCCTCCAGCAACCATGGCCAGAAGGTAATAGTTCATACTGCWATTTAACAGGGAAACTGAGTCACAGAGCTACTTGAGTGACTTGCTGAAGAATTCCCAGTAAGTCAGGACCAGAGCCAGGAATTAAACAACAGAAATCCAGACTTCCAGGCTGCTGAGCAATGTTCAGAAAACTCTGGCTTCTTGCAAGAGAGTGACTTCAGCCGTGTCCTCAGTGAGGGCAGACAGTTTGTCATTTTTTGCATACTTAGAAAATAACTTTGCCCCAGACAGAAGGTAATGTCTCTCAACCTGCCAAGGTGACATCAGTCGTGGGGCTGCAGCTGGGAACTGTTGTGTGGCATGGAATAAAGAAAGGCAGTACTGTGAGTAATAACAAAATTTGCTCGGGGGGAGGAGGTAATCTGTGCCGACATCCCTGGAGAGACATCGCAGCCTGCGTGTGCAGCCACATGATACTCGGATCCTGCTGCTGGCAGCTCCAGGCTGCTGTACATCCAGCAGTTCCTGGCAACCGACAGGGCTCCTTCACAGGAGCTCTGCCATCCATCACTGGAGCAGGACCAAGCAGCTTTCTCCCATGTCAGGCAGACAAAAACAAAGCAAGCAATAATGGAATAAACACCTGCTTTACTCCTACAAGTGTCTCACAATTCCTTTAGGATACAGCTTCATGGTGCCTGTGAGATCTAACAAACCAAGGAGCCAGCACTTGGTTAGGGAACCAGTGAAGATCATCTGCCACCATGGGTGCTTTTGAGCTGCTGCCTTGGTGGGAGTTCTGTAAGAATGTGGACATACAGGTATAATAAGCTGGAACTAAACCTGATAGTCAAATTGGTGTGCATTTTAAGCTTGTTTGGGTTGTGGTTGGCATCCAGCCTGGCTCTCTACATTCCTCCCTTCAGTAAAGGAATCTATACTAAGCGTTTAGCTGCTYGAGGGTAGGCATCATGGTATTTTCTCTCTGCACTTGTTCCAGTTGCAGACACAGATCTCCATTCTGAAGTTTTGCTATGCAAGCAGGCATGCAGATGTCCTCATGTTTGGCAATTTATATGAGGACTTTTATTTGTTTATGTGAGCTTGCAGCTCAACAGCCTTTCATCTGAAGGACTGAGCTCTTCCCTACCTCTGCAAATCACTGCACTTCAAAAGGTGCCGTCTTCTAGGCTGAAATGGGAAATCTGCATTGCTGAAGTGCTATAGCAGTTGTTACAAGCGTGCTTGGCATGTGCTCCAAACACTCATCTGAAGGCAGAACAGCATGGCAGGGTTTCAGGGTCAGGACTAAAATATGTGCCAGTGGAAAGAGGATCTTTGCCAAAACACGTTGAGCCAGCATCACTTCTGGTGTGCTGTGGCAGGACAGCACTGGGCCAGGAGCAGTGATGGGGTCCTGCTCATCTTTCTGAACTGCTGATTCTTGAAAAGCTTTCCTGCTGCTGAGCAACAGACCTGCCTGGAAAAGCAAAAGGGAAGACTTCCAGCTCAGCTGCTGCCTGGCAGCTTGATAATGCCACTGGAACTGCAGGATGAGTCCAGCCAGGCAAGCCAAAGAAATACAAGCATGCATTTGCAGTCTCCAAGCCACATGTGTGATGTCTTGTGGGTTATAAATAAATTGCATYGCTCAGAACAGGTTTGTGAGAGAGGTTAGAAAGTATGGTTGTATAAAAACTTTGGTTCTGTTTCATTAAAGCTGCCTTTGCATTTGTTTCTTCACTGCCAGCACTGGGAAGATTAAAGTGCTGGTTCTAAATGATCTGACCTCCCTTCTAGATTATTCTAGTGAGGAAGAATACAGGCTTGGATCTTTATTGCCCAGGGTAATAGATCAGTGTCTTGTTTCCAGCTTTTGCAGTGGAAGGAAGAAGAAAGGTGAAGCGCTGCCTGCTCTGGGAGAGCAAACTGGAACCAAAATACAGGATCTGTCGCAATCAGCCCTTGTGGAGGGTAAAGCTCTTGACAGTTACCAAGGAGACACTCATGTGTCCACCTCCTCTAGGGTTGCCTCTTTGGCTACAAGTGCACCAGCAAAAACCGGACCACAGGTGCCCCAGCCGTGCAGTGCTCCTACTGCTTGTGAAGTGAGTGCTGTAACCCTGAGAGGGCCTGCATGTGTCCTCCCCCTGCTCCTAGCAGGAGGGGGTTGCTGGTTGTGATGGTGAATGARGCCTCACACAAGAGAGCCTCTTCCCATGCGGCTCTCTTGCCTCACTGCCCAGCCCTTAGAAGGAAGTGGCCTTCATCTGTGTTTCGCATCCCCTCTACTCCTGGGAGCTGGGCAGGAGTGGTGCTAGCTATGTTCACTGTGAGCCTGAGGGACGAGGTGCGGTGCGCTGGGGCTGTGTGCAGCCGCCTCTGTGTTTCTGTAGGTGGTTTCACAATATGGAGGTTGTCCAGAAACCTCTGTCAAAGGATGCACACCGCTTAGCACRTGTCTCTTCCTCTGCTTCCTTCCCTGATCAGATCTGCTCTAGATAGATCTCCCATCAGATACGGATGTTGCCCTATAACGTTCACACCCTCTACGTGGCTGGCTGCSTAGAAAGCTCCCAAGTTCTCTAAAGGGGAGGTGAGGGGGGTCTCATGGCTCATGGAGTAAAACTGAYGTTGCTGAAGCATCAGAAATATTTTGATTTGATCCCACTACAATTAGGATAGTATTACTSTGCAGTTTATCATTTCTACACATTGATTGACCAGGAGTCTGATCTGACAGCTCTATGCTAAGCTTTATGAGAAGCAGATAGTGGTTAATGAACATCTCGGTGAGCCCTCTGACACAAAAGAGAGATGTGAGAGCGGCACATCTGGCAGTGAGTCTTTCATCCTGCCATTGGATTGAATGTCCCGATAAAGAAATGTAATTGAGCGGGCTTGTTTTACTACTTCGAGGAATGGCATTAGGAGCCAGAAACCCTGGGATCTGTTTTTGATTTACCACGTGACATCAGATTCCTTACCTGCAAGCTGGGGAAAAATGATACCTCGTTGCAGGGGCCTTGCAGGGCTCAGCTAAGATTAATAAGGGTGAGAGTAGAGATGAAATAGCTATGACATTTTATTGCTATTATTAATAATGTAGAGAGAAGCCAGGGCATCTCTGTGAATAATCTGTAATACTTTGCCTTTTGAGGTCTGGCTGCGTTTTTTTCTTCTCTTACCCTCTACTAATTGGAACAAAGCCCAGCTTTGTAGGTGAAGGGCTCAGAAACCAACATTTCTCAGTGTCTGAATAAAAAGCAGAGTTTCCTGGTGTAATTAGGTCCAGGCTCTCAGGAAATGAAGGCCGTCTAGTTGATAAGTTTTTAGTAATGATTACCAACCTATGGCTGGGGAAAGTCAGCAAAATGTTTTCATTTCAGAAGCAGCAAATCCAGCTGAGACTTGTGGTGTGTCGTGTATGGAGGCAATTGTCCGAGTGGTATGCAGCCTTGCTTGCTAAAGCATGGACCAGATTCAGGCTAGTAAACTCCACAGCAAACTGAGTTACAGCAAGAAACAGGACAGCGTCCACTGTAACATGCTGCCTGGACTGAATGTTGGTGTCTTTTTGCAAACTGCTGTTATTTCTTCTCTCAAAGTGGTGCAAATTAATAATAGTGCTCATCAAAGCTCATGGAATTTCAATAGGGTAAGAGTGACTTTTGCAAGGCCTCTTAGKTCCTTTCCAAAAGTAGTAGTTTCGTGGGTAATATTGCAAAAGCGAAGCTTGAAAATACATGTGCGTGAGCGTGCAAAACCAGGGTTCTTTGGTGTGGTTTTGTTCCTGTAGTCAGCTTTAGCTGTAATAGTCAGAAGCTCTTAAGGAAGAGAACCTTTTCTCCAACATTTCAGGATCAGATTGCTCTGAGAACATGTAGCAATTTCTACAACACAAAATCAACACAAAGACCGTCTCACACCAGGATGTTCATCATCTTACCAAGAAAGCACCCTTGAGATCTGATGTGCTCTTAGTRTGAGTTGAGGTCTCCCCCAATTCATCTGATTCTGTTTCAAAGTGATGCATKTTTTTTGTGGAAAATTCAACCCTCATTTATTCAAATGTTTTTGAGTTTTAGCGAAACTCATTTGGAAAAGTTTGCTGTACTATTGCACTGACTCTTGCCTTACAGGCATATAAATAAGTGTGTAGGTATATTTTACAACAACCCCCACATCTTCTGAAAACTCTAAYATTGCCTAGTTGCAGGTCTTTTTCAGCCATACATCTACTCTGGCAACAATAATATGCTGAAGTCTTAAAATCTCATAAATCCCTTATTTATTGCAGCTTGTATAAATGGGTTCCAGAAAGGATTACATAGTTCGCTGGAGGATAAGTCCATCAGTGGCTTTYAAGCACTATAGTCTGGAGGCAAATTCTGATTCAGGAAGTCTGTAAACTGCTGCTTTCACTGACGATGCGCTCTCTGGGGGGGATCACTGTGTACCTGCCACGTTTCTGCACTCTGCCTATGAGTGTCCTCCGCTGGGCGTTGTTGGAGGAAGGTTCCTGAGATACGTCAACCTTTGGCTTGAACTARCTTGGCAGGTTTACAGGTGGTGCCCCTCACAGGACCTGTCCTTTACTCCGCCAAAAGAACAAGTGAGATCTTACTTATTGCAGAACTGTGGATATATTTTAATTTCCCTTCTTTTACCTTCTGACTTTCTCTGCAAGTATTGCTTTCTTTAGAAAGTAAACGCAATGCCAAGATGCTGGCCCAGAAATGGGTGAATCTGTCAGATCAGCRTAGGAATTCCTTTGTAGAGACTGCAGGTTTTTCCAGAATCACCTATGACATAAGCTGAATTTRTTTCCATTGGCTTCAAACAGTTCTTCCGTGAGTGAGCAGGGTCTTATTACAAAGCAGTTCAGCAGTTCTCGTGGGCCTAGTTGTAGAGTACATCTTTGTCTGCAGTGATCCAAATGTTACTGGCTCAAGTAAGATGGATATGGATATATATATAGGCAGCTCTGCTGCTTTGCTGTGGTCCCTGAGCTCTCCTGGCTCCCAGGGGGTGGCAGAAAGGGGAGGGAGAKGCGTTGGACAGCCCATATTCTCTAGCTGACACTTCAACCAGAATGCCAAATTTTTAAACCCCCCCTCCCTTTTTTTTTTCTCCAGTGCTTTCTTTCCTCTGTTGTGGCATTCCAGTATCCACTGGCACACTCCCATGTTCTCCCACCATTTTTTTAAGTCTTCCTCGGTCTTTGCAAAATTCTTGCTCARCTACATTGATGAACTGGTAATTTCTTTAACCAAGTCTGCAGTGCCATAATGTCCTTCAGCCTTGCGGTTGTTTCCAAGCAGTCAGCAGCTGGGAGTCGTGATCCATTGTTTTATGATGCCAGCCCTGGAAAAGGTATTCCAAAAACACTGTGRCAGGAAAAAACGTGCTAGAAAACTATTCCCTTAAGAGACTTCCAATGTTTTGATGGGGCAGGGAGGTGTATAGTTATACTATGAGTCTATTTTCTCTTTGAGATTTACAGTTTTAATTTGCATCTCCCCTTTGCTGCTCATCACAGCTCACTGCACAGGGAGATAATAACATCTTTCTTAGATGTTCACAGCCCACCCTGAGGGCTATGTACTCTTTGCTTTTCAAGAAAATGCTGTGGCATTAATAACATAAACTGACCAGAATCACTGTTAGGGTCAGTAGGTACCTTCTGCATGAGAWGAACTTTCTATTGCTAAGGTGGAAGGTGGGGAAGAAGTAGATTTCAGGCTTGGGACAGGGCTTAGGCTGCTGCTTGGCAAAGCTCTGTTGATGTAAGAAAAGGACTGTATAAAAGTGGTATCATTTTTTCACCAGTTCAGCGTGGCTTTCTGGCTCCAAGGTGGTCATGAGTGATCTGCACTTTGTCTCAAAAAGGCATTTTCTAGGGCCACATGTAGCTGTTTGGATGATGTTGAGTAACAGCGGAGAAACATATGTGTTTTAGCAGCAAACTTTGGCCCCTGAAGGACATTCAACAGTTCACCACATCTCAATCTTTTAAARGGTTCTGAAGCATCACTAAACCCTGGGAAGAGAGGAAAGTTTCTGCTACAAGAGTTTTTCTGTTTAGCTCAGATTTTTCTGCTGTGTTTTTCTTAACCGRGTTTTAATTATTATTTCTGTAGAGATATCGGTGTGGAAACAGCTTGGTTAGGAGTCTGCATCAGCACTTGATGTTATCAGCCAGCACAGCTGAACTAGTTGTAATGTCCTAAATTACTGCCTAGGAGGCAGGATGCTAGAGAAAATAAATATCTGAACTGGAAAACTCCTGTTCTATGTGCCTCAAAGAAGGAAGATTTATAAAAGCAGGAAAAGCRTAGAATCTGGAAAACCAGGAGTATGGGAAAGGTCTGCTGATTTAGGATCCAGTCTCTGAATTGCATTGCCTCGTTCTTGACAGCATGTCAGCAAAATACAGGCAGAAGTACAGATGTGGAGAAGTATGCTGAAGTAAGTCTTTTTGGCCTATTCTTTTAGGTGTGTGGATGGTAATGGCTTATCGTGCACGGCACCCTGGTAATTCACCATCACTTGTGCAGTATTTGTTAATTCATTCACAAGAGCGTAACTCTTGTACCCRTGTGGAGAGAGGAGGTTGCGTGATGCCACTCTTACATCTGTGTCAAAAGACTTCCACCTGTAAAGGATTTTACTGTATGTGCTGCAGTGTTATCTGGCCTTCACCCGTGTCAGAATAAACACTGTTGAGTTTGTTTCCTTGCCGTTGACTCTGTTGTGGATTACACTTAAAGAGAGAAAAGCTGTCTCATCTTGGCTTGGATCTTAGATCCCAGAAGACTGTCTGCAAAGGCATTGTGCAGTGATCCTCTCCCAAATGTCTCCCATTCCATCTCTCTGTCATCACTTTGCTTCAGTTCTCTCATCATGAAGGAGTTTGCTTTGTTTCTAGCCCAAATCAAACGCCTTCGGGTTTTTAAGAAGACTTTTTGGAAGACTTTGTGGAAATGTAGAATATTGTTATGTTCCCGTGGCATCTTCACTACTGCAAGAGTGCCCGGTCTGCTTCTCTGTGTGACTCACACTTACATGACGCACCCGTCGGTCCTTTTAACTGCAGGTCTTGTTTGGTTTGGTTCCCCTCCTCACCTCCCAGAAGCGTGCAGTCAATTTTAGCCTTAATCAAATTGAAACATTCCAGCCTTGACCCTTGCTTCCTTCGTGCACAAAGAGCTCCTCACTGCTGCCGGCTTGCTTAGCCTGATTGCCATCTCTCCTCTCAGGTATTTCCTAGAATTTCTGTCAGGGGACCACCTGTCTCTCTGCCTATTGTCAGTCAATATATCAGATTAAAGCTCATTATTTGTCTAACAGACTGTGGCCTGTGGGATTCTTGCTGGTGGGTCTGCAAAGAGGGGTTAGTCACGTACTGCTTGTTTCCAGCCGCTCAATTTCATTAGCCTAAAACGCGCAGRCTAATCCTTGAGTGAAACTTTCCCAGGTGTGCTATGGGGATACTGTAACCACAGAAGAAAGGATATGCATGAGAAAACCTCTCTTTGAGAATGCCTTCCTGGTTTTATACCTTTTAATCTGGCACTGCTTGCTGCTGTATGTATGTCTTTAAGAATATTGCTGCTTGAATACTACTTACCTCCAAGGGCCCCTGGCTTCTCTGTAATTGCCTGACCAAAGACAACTCTGGGGTATAGGAGCTTCAATGGATAACCAGTCTGCCTAGAGTCTTCAGGCCTGAATACATCCCACCTGCTCTAATAGAAATTATAAAAGAAGCTCTTATTTGGCTTTTGGTTTACACTAACGTACTTTAAAATAGAGAAAGAACCCACTGGCCTGACACAGCTCTCAGAGGAGCTGATCAGAGTCTTCCTGTGGTCCAGTGTGCAGGATGTTTTGCATCATTGGCAGCAGCAAGACTACTACTTCTTGGCAGCGCAGTGATGTGTTTGCAGCACAGTCATTTTAAATAGGAGACTGGGAGRAAGGGGAGACCATTGCCTAACTATCAGCTGATAGAAAATATTTTTCTTACAGAAAGTAGCGTGCTGAAGTCTGCGTAATGCCAGATCCTTTGTTCATATGATCTGAGCTATTATTCACTGGCATGGAGGGAAGATCCCCCTCTAAAAGGGGTTTGTTATTCAACTTTTAGAGATCCAATCCTAGAGGGTTTTTTTGCCAGGAGAGCCCATACTGCATATTCTAGGAATTTTTCCTCATTTAAAATGCTGTTTCACACACAACTTAGTTGTCCTCAGAATATATGAAACAGAACTGAGTGTTTTCTTAGGAAAAAATCTGACTTGGAGCATTTTTCACAATGTCATATCAAAGGCTCAGTAAACACAAACACATTTCCCACTGCCTGCTCCCAGAATGAATACTAAGATGCGTCAATGTGTTTGAGATTTGTACATGAAGGTTTCCTGCTGGGAGATGGTTTAGCAAGCCCCTTGCCAGCAGTAATGACCTGCTCCGTGTGTGGTATTTATTATACCATGTGTGCTTTTAAGCATATTATACACAGCCACAAACACATGAAAATCTTCATTCTTAACTATCCATGAACAGTTTAAGGAGAATTTGTCAGAAGGAGAAGAAATGAAGTGCTGGAAGGGAGGGACTGAAGAGAAATCTGGCTCTCAGACTCGAGACTGATTTGTCTCAGTTTAAGTTAAAAGCACCTTTGCACTGATCTTAACCTGAACCTCTGGAAGGTCATAGTATTGGAGTGGTGCTTTTTTGTGCTGCCTAGTGCACTCCCAGTTGGCCTGCAGCCTATTTCTCTCCCCTTGCTCTTGGAATAGGACCACCAGAGCAGGAAGCAGCAAACTGTCTTCCATGAACTTCCGTGAATTATGGTTGTGCTTCCAAGGAAGACATTTTCCACCACCCTTCTCTAAATGCTTCCTCAATGCAAAAGGACCTTTCTGGGAGGAGGATGCAGTTGTTCCACTCTGCGTGTACATAGGAATRCTTATGTAAAATGGAGATCAAATGCCACAAGTAAGGGAATTGTTAGGACATCTGATTTATCTCAGATAACTGAAAGAATTTTGCCACAAAGAATGTTTGAATGGTTTATTCCATTTGATTTTAAATTTCCAAGTATTTGCCACTTTCTGGAGACTAATGCAGAATTCAGTCAGCTCTCTTGACTATGTACCTACTAAGTGGCATATGTTTGTGTACTGAAAAATTACCTTTTGGGATAACACAAAACCTCACATCCTTCCTAACTTTCCCTTCTTGTGAGATGTTTCCCCTATGCAATTCTCCAGATGGGTTCTGTTTTGGGAGTGGGTCTAGCAGAATGGCTATTCCCTGGGGCCCACAAGAGCCCAATTCTCCTTATGGTTCTGCACTGGCAGTGGGGCATGCAGGGAGGTCAGGCAGCTTTTTGCAGTTGTGTCATACCGTCAGCAGGGGTAAAAACTTCCTGATTAACTTCTCAAGAGAATATCTTTCTTCTCCATTTGTAATATTATATTACAGGGACAAGATCACATGCCATTTATGGCCATCTCATTCTTTGCTGCTTGCGTCTACCCACCTAGTCAGTAAGCTCTACAACAGACAGTGAGATCAGTCCTTAATGACACTGAACCTTTTATTCCCCTTGTCATCCGTGCTTTCCAATTACAGAATCTTCTTCCTCTGTAGAGTTCAGCACAGCTAAGCCCTTGATACACCACCAGCAATGGAACTATGGAAAAGTTTTAAAAAATAGTACCTGTCCATCAAAACACCTGATGGCTGGGAGATTTGAGACTTTGGTTTCTAGGTCAGCTGAATAGTTCTAATTTTCTTCATTCTCTTCTAAACTAGAAACTTTCTGTTAGGCTCACGCATTTAGCAATAAACTGAGGCTACATGCAGGTAGGTACAGTCTTGTTACAGCAGGAAACTGGGGTTTTGAGGAACCTATCACACTTTTCAGTGTATAAGATTCACTCCTCCCCTTTCCCACTCAAAAACTTTAAATTCAAAGTGTGTCTTATGCACTGAATATGCCTTAAGCTAGAGCAGATTAGATTATGGCCATCACACAGARTGTATAACGGTTGCCCATTTGTGATAGCAGATTCAATGAAAGATGGAAGCAGAGGGAATTTGGTGTCACAAATAGTATGAGGTCTTTTTTTGTATCATGTACTGTATCTGCATCATGTACTATACTGACTCAAGCAGTCAGAATCAAAATTGCATTGGCTACATTCTCTCTAAAATCTGACTATTGCATCTCTTTTGTACTTGTTTTTTGCCTTGAGAAGTACAGAGTGAGCTAGGAGCCGCTTAGTGTCAGCAGTTGTTCTGAATATAGCAGCTTTCCCTTAGAAGTGGTRCTGTTCCACTGCTTAACATAAGAAAAGCGGTGATATGGCCACCATCCCATGCCACCTCTCTGCAAGAGCAGGCTAAAACGGTGCAGTGCTTGTTTCCCAAACCTGGCAGTAACTTAGTTCCCACTGCCAAGCGCTAGAGAGCAAACTTTAGAGACCGCAAGTTTACAAAGTCATTGTTGCTACAAACCCAAGTGCTGTTGCATGGCATATTCCCTAGGGAATGGACTAGGGGTTTATACGTGTTTGTTGAGCACCTGGCACAAGAGGGACTTTGGTCAGGATTCATTCATCTGTGAATAATGAGTACAAGTGTGAATTCAAAGCACATGCCCTCGTGTGGAGCTGAGCCAGTCTCAGCTATTTCCAGAGAGATTAGGTGAATTGTCTGGGCTTCGCTGTTACCTCTTTTTGAAGGGAGCAGCAGCCAAAGCGATGATAAAATCAAACAGCAAGGTAGGCATGTTCCAGTGTGTTGCTTAGGGGGGCAGAGACAGGCGGYGTTCATTTCCTGAGCATGGCAGGCCGGTGACGTTATGGGTACAAAGTAGGTTTCCAGGTATAGAGTGTATTGGCTGGTGTGCAGCTTGACCAATACCAGAATGAGAATGAACTGTGAATGGACTGTTAATGTTATATTAGATGTTTTGTCATCTCACCCACGAAAGTGCCATAAAGGATTTTCTTAGCTGCAGTCAGTGAATCAGCATTGACTGTATAGCGATGTTCTAAATCTCGGTGGTGCTCTCTCAACGTCCTTTTGGCAGCCTGTGTTTAGTCCTTTCTAACACTTCAGTTAAAACAGTCTTCCTAATCCAAGTCATTACTACATCCTGGTCCCACTGAAGTCCACACCAACATCCTCCCTAATTGTAATGGAGCTGAGACTTTCCAACTTGCTGAAACTCTTTAGTCTAAAGTTTTCTTTGTTGAAAAATTATTTTCCCGTTTTCCTTTGAAATGCAACACTTCTAACATTTGAACTCGAAAAAAATAATTTTTCAGCGTCAAAATGCAGAAATATTTAAAAATTATTTTCCCCTTCTTCACTCAGCTGTAGCCATTGTCATGATAAGATCAAAATAGAGTATTTTAGGGGTATCTCTAGATGATGATGTTCTCATTTTGTGTGACCTTTTGTCTGAAAGGTACAGGGTTTGCTGGAACATCTCTAAAGCTTTGTACCAATCTTGTTCTAACAGCATGAGTAGTGGACCTTAGAGCAATGTAGTTCTACAGTTGTCATTTTTTTCTTCCTGTTTTTCATTCAGTGATTGTTGTTAYAATAAGTGCTTCACATGATATTTTGAGAGCCCTTCAAAGATCAAAAACCCCTTGCATTACAGGCTTGCATGTGCTTATAATCCCCAAGTTGCCTGCCATCTAAATAAATAAAATGGATACCCAGCAGGAGAATGATTATTATTATTCATTTAAAATAATGGAAAATCAGGCACAGAGAAAGCAAAGYGATTTTTCCAGTGGCCACACAATGAGATTGTGACAGGGCCAGGAACTGAGTCCAGGTGTCCTGCGTCCCAGCCCAGACCTTAATACACCAAAATATCCTTCTCCTCCTTGTGAATTCTGAGCTTTTTRGCAGAAGGTCCTCCAAAGTGTTTCATAATTAATGTCAGTGCTGGTTTCTAAATGTGTCTTACCAGTTAGGAATTTGCTTTTATATACTCATGCATACTGAAAAGCTCCCCAAGATTTAGCAGCAGTTGGCTTTTTKTGTCACTTTAATGTTTCTAAGGCAAACATGGGACACGATGAATTGGGAAGTGTTGATTTGAAATGTTCTGCTTTGAGTTCACTTATCAAAACCTAAAGGTCATCTCTGCTGTAAAGAGCCAGGTTCAGGACTAGATACAGCTTGAATCTGTTTTTCAGGATGGGAAAGGAATTTTCTATTGTGTCTAGAAATCAGACTCTGCCTATCTCATAGCGGCAGTTTTTATCCAGGAAGGGGTAAGTTAGGACCTGTGGCAGGTTTTAAYAGCCTTCCAGAAAGGAGCTGGAACCAAAGAAAAAAAGAATATATCCCASAACAACCTGTTTCAGTTTGCAGCTCAAAGGACCAATTCCCTTGCTGAGATATGTGTGATACCTTTTAAGCTCACATGGCAGGACACTGCCAGAAAAGAAATCTGTAGTGATCRGGTGAAAGAGTGCAGCCCTCCCAAGCAGCTCATGCTGGCTTAATAACRTTCTTCTGGATCAGATCAGCAGCTCACTTCTCTCTGGCAAAACTCATCTTGTTAGAAYCTCTCTAATTACAAGCTACAGTGGCAGTCTCACCTACTTTTAACATGACTTGAAAACTCCCATCATGATCAGTCCTTTATATTGTATCAGCTGCTACTCATTTGAGATGAGCTTTTCCAGGATGAGATTCTAAACAAGAATATTCCCCCCCCCCCTTTTTTTTTGTAACTTCTACACTGAAGTGTTTTTTGGAGGGRAGTGGAGGGTTATTTCACACAAAATGCAGTGTGTTGTCCTAGTTCAAAATTTTTTTCTGTCATTTTGCTTGGATGTTAGGAAGCCACGGGGTTGTTCTGGAGGATGATATCCTTAGGAAAACTCTCCTAGGTTGAGGCAACTTAGAAGACATTGAGAAATAACAATTTRTAGATTACCAAAGGCTCATTGTTATGGCAGTTGGACTGCTGATGTGTCTGCCTGTCCTGAGCCAGTTCTGGACTCTCCTAACTCCTCCCTGACACCAGTTGCGCCACATTAAAAACAAAAAACACCTTTAAGACAACCAAGGAGTCTGTGACTGGGTCTGCAGGATACAGGCAGGACATCCTGGCAGCAGTGTGAGAAGTACCTGGCTTTGGGACGGAGAAGTCCTAGGGACCCTCAGGTAGTGGCAAATCTGTTAGCTTAAATGCAGATCTATGCCTTGGCTTTGGCCGGATTCTGCTGCAAATCTACATTAAAAGAACATTCTTAACAATAGAAAGTCAAGGAATCAAGAATTACAGCTTTAAAGAAATCCAGAGTTAGCTCTTTTGAATTTGGTTCTTGACTTTGCTTCAGTCCCCAGTGCAACATTGGGGAAATCACCCAACTTGCCTGTTAAACAGAAGAAACAGAATGGCCRTTTGGAAACACCAAAGAACTGAAATGAATCTTGTTTCTTTCAGTAAAAGCTGGATTTCCCACATAAGCTGTTGATACAGAGCTAACCCTGAAAATATTCTGAGGTTTGCACAAGGAGATTTTTTTTGCAGATGTATGGGCATTGCAGTGCAATGGTGCTTTGTTCAAAGGCTAGATCTGAATACTGGACTGAGATGCCATCTGACAGGAGCTTTCATCTTCCTTTCAGAGGTATTCACGCATGCTCTCTCAGCTGGTTCTGTCCTGGGTCTTCTGGGAACTGGAAAAGCAATTTTGGCTGTGCTAAAACAATAGAACAAGAGCAGTGGTTTAAGAGAGCTTTAGCCTGCTCACAACTTTGTAGCTTCTGATCAATGACAGAGATATCAGTGAGTTTCACTGACAAATCACACATCCATCAGAGGGCAGGACTGACTCCTCGATTCACTCAGAGTTCCAACTGTCGGCTGAAGCAGTTTGTGAATCCAAGAGGGAAAAAAAAAAAAAAAAAAAAAAACTTCCACTTGAAAACTTCCAGCCATGGCCTGCAAGTAGTTTTTTCTCCCACGCTCGTATCTCCAGCTGCCAGGCTGTCCCCGTGGCACTGACAAACGTCTGCTTCTGTGTCTCTTTGGCTGGGCAGTGTGAATTTTGGAGTTGCTCCAGGCACGGCATTTGGGAAACAGGCTGTGTTTGTGGCTTTGTCACCARTTCCCTATGCCTGAGCATAGTGGTTGAAGACCTCAGCAGTGCTGAGCATCTCTAGCTCCCACTGACTTAAGCACAGTTGAGGGCACCTAGCATCTCTGGTCATGCAGATGTTGAGCAAAACACTGCCAGACATATCCTGGGAAGGTAAAAACTCATTTTCTGGACAGTGAGGACAAGSGAGAGTGCCAGAAGCCAGCAAATATTTTCATTGAGCTCTGCTTTTCCAATCAGATATGGCTTTCCAAAGGGCTYTGCAGTACAGAAGCCTGAATCATTAGTGTACCAGGTTTCCTTCTTCCAGTAATGGTTTGTACAGCCTAACTCAGCTGTGGCACAAGTCTGGCCCCTTTGCAGATGGTTTGGCTTTCCCTCCCACAGCCCTTTATGTGTCTGGGTACCTGCTTTCAAAGCTGTAGGCTGGAGAGGAAGGAAGAGATTTCTGCTTGTAGATCACTGTGATGGGTTCCCTTCTGACAGTGTGGGGGGCCTTATGAAGAGACAAATACTTGCTTTTGAGGCAGATGCTACTTCTAAATATTGAGCTCAACATCTCCATGTCACAGTGAGCAAAAGGAGAGTGTGACAGGCAGCGCTTGTTTAATATGAAAGTGCCAGTTTCACAGATYACCTGGTACATTTGGGTGTCTGCTTCCTTTCAATGTCTCCCTGTCAAAACCACTCAGACATCCCAGAAAAGCTCAGCCAGTAATTTCTGACAGCCATGATGGAGCATTTATGTTTCCAGTTGCCACCAGTTTGACTCACTGTAACCCCCTTGTTTCATCCCCAGACTGTGTTTTCATTCATCCTAATCTAAACAGTCCCAGATCACAGATGAAAGTGCTGGGTGGTTCTTTAAGGGATTTGCTACATGCCTTGAAGTTTCGAGTGTGTCCTTGTATGCTCCGCAGAACACTTCCCCCTTCACTTGCCTTTCAGCTGGCTTCCCCCGTTGGAGTCTTCTTTGTACTTTTGGTAATGTAAAAACTGTTTTCAGCAGTTTACTGCACTTTCTACTTCCACCTTGTTTTGACCAAAAGCCAAAGGAAACCTGCTACAGTAATTTTTTAATATTTGCCACTTGGAAATGTTGTTTGAGAGTGGAGATTCAAGTAGCACCGGCTGCTTCCTTCGCAGCCAAAATATGTTCCCTCTGAGCCATTAAAGAATGTTACCTTGCAATAATAATATGTGTCTTCACACTGTATTTTCCCAAGTCTTGCCAAGCTGTATGTRCAGTATGAAAGGAGGCATCATTCTGCCAGTTAAACAGTTGGGATATTTTATTAATTCTGGTAGACAGCTCCTACTTCTGAATAGGAAGAGATAGAGTTTATCCTTAGCATTTTATAACTAAGCTTCTGCAAGCCTTGTACATGAAATTGCCATGAGAACGTATGGAGGAGCATTCCTCAAAGAGAAGGCACCAAGATTTTGCACAGATCTCAGTCTGAGTTGGTTCAGGAGAGGTTTATATGTTATTAGATACAATTTTTAGTTTTTAAGATGGTTGCAAACCCTTCTGCAGAGGATTATACTAACCAGACGACCTGCTGACAAGTTGGGTACCCAGACAATTGACAGAGGAACCAAATGTGAAGATCAATCACATTTCAGAGATGAAACCAGTGATATATGCTTGACTGGTAAACAGTGTCGATATGTACCCTCTTAGMCCCTAAGAAATGCAAAGTATTGTCACTTAGCTTGATTCTCTTCCACTGAAACTGCAGTGAAAGACAGTTCATGTGAACTCACTGAAAGAGCTTTTGTTTCTCTCGGCTTGGCTGAAAGGCAATACTGTATTAAGCCGTGGAAATCAATGCTCATTAAGTACATCCAAGTCTTGACACAGGACTTGCAACTGAGCCTTAATATGCAGCACAGCCAACAGCCTAAACACAATCACAGCTACTGGCAGATTTTTACCATAACACTTGTTCTGGGTGGGCAGTTTGAAGGACCTTTGTGTGCTGCTTCTCTCAGCCTGTGCCACGACCTGCAGCAGAGAGATGGCTGAGCTCTGTGTGCCATCAGGCAGGCCCAAAGTGAACAGGACAGCATGGTTCATCAACAGGCCACTTTGCCAGCTAAGCAGCATGTGGCTTATGGTCAGGGCCTGCTAGCACTCCTGCCTCTGCTGTCCCATGTGCAGCTCCATTCTTTGTGCTGACAGGGCTCCAGAGATGCCACAGTCATATCCTAGGGAAGAGCAGGCGCTCCTGAGCACCATGGAGCTTCCATGGCTGGAAGGCTTGGCCAAGTGACAGAGCTGCTCTCATGTCTGTGTGCCACTGTCCGCATGTGATCAGAGCCTCCTTCTTCAAGCTGAGCAGAGGAAAGAAAAGGAAAGGAAGGGACATTCTGGGGCAGCCAGGGTACTGTACACCAGAAAGCTTTCCTTACAGATGCCTCAGGAGTGAGGCTTTGGCCTGCAGACCCCTGGGCATCCTCTGTTGGGTGTATTCACCTGCTGTATTCCCCTTCTGGGGGCTGGAGGCAGAGACTATCCTTCTGCCCTGTGGTATTCCCTTGGCATGGCACTGATGAACTGGAATTGATTGTGGTAAAGATTTTGCTGTGTTGTGGCTTGTGGCTAAAACCACAAGCCTGACACGGACTTGCAGGGCTGGAAGTAGAATGGACAGCCATGGCCTCATCTAGAGTGCATCTCCTCCCTACTCCAGGCCTAGGAGGAAAGGGCATTGAATTCGTCCTTCTCTGCAGGTCTCTTTGCAGCTCACTTTCACTTTGCTGGTGGGATTGTCCAATGGGTACTTGGGAGCCTAGCGTGAAGATCTCAAGCAGGATTTCTACAAGTGAACTGCCTTGCAGTGACTGCAGTGTAGCGCGGATGCCCCTGAGCTGCTTGGCCCCAGTGCTTCTGGCAGAGTCTAGCTGCTGTGGCCTGGAGCTCTATGCAGGTTTTGCTAACAAGGGGAACACTTGGACACTTGACCTTCTTAAGGCCTGTGCGATTGTAGCTACCATTAGCCTCATCCTGGCTAACAAGCATAGGAGAGCCTGCTCAGCTTGCAGGTGTATCTCCAGGGCCTTGCTCTGCATATTGGTGTTACTTGGTTGTGGTGGCTTTCTTCTAGGAGCAAGTGTGTTAGCCATGGAAATGGCCTCTGACCCTGCTCCGTCATGCAGATATTTTATCAGAACATCTCTCCTGTTTCCTGCACTCCTAGCCACTACAGTGGATGTGTTTAGGACTAGCATTTCTGTTTGTTTAAGAGGCTTTCTCCAGGGTAAAACTAATGCCTGGTATCAGTTACACACCTATAAATGCAAACTAACCTGATCTACCAAGATAAACTCCATTTTATACCTTTGCCTGTACAGGCAAAGTCTGACCCTTTGCAACTGTATACAGCTGAGATTAGTAAATGGTCCCAAATCCCCTATACAAACAAAATAGAGATACTTAGCCTGGACATAGTATAGCCTCCAAGGCTACAAGAGAAAACAGTCTCAGCAACTGCTTTCCCCTCCTCTCTCTCTCTCTCTGATATCTCATGAGGTCACCTTTCTACCAGGGATTGTGTGGAGAGTTGGATTAGCCAAGCTCAGAGGATGTGCAGCTGGAGAAGAGTCTGGCCTGTCACCAATAGACCAAATCACAGAGAGGTGAAGTGACTTGCCTGGTACTAGGAAACTCCAGCCCTCCCAGCTTCCCTTGCACCGGGCTTTTCCTCTCAGTTCAGTCATTTTCCTCAGCCTCTACATTCAGGTTTTCCTTAGTTATCCCATCACTGCTCGGCCGTTTTTTTGCCACTGTAGTCTTCTCATTCCCTTCTGTACTTGCAGAATGGATGAAATGTCAGGCTCCCCTCAGTGTGTCTAACAACTGGAGTGCAGGCTCCAGATGTGCTGGGAATACAACGCTAGGCAGGTGCTTGAGGAATATTTTGGTATGGTTTTGCATTAGGACTATGTGCTTCTGCTTCATGTGATTGAAGATGACAGGGCAAAGAGGAAAACCAGAGGCCTGAAACAGTTGGTGAGCAGACAGCTGTCTAGGATAAGACAGGATGCAACATATCAGGGCTTTTTTTCGTTCAGTAGAAGTAGTAGCTACAGGATAAATGGTTGTATTCACTCCCCTTCATCACCAACTTAGCTCTTCTTTCTTGTTTTGTTACAGTTGAACAAGCTGGAGGAGGCAGCAGATGCAGCTCACACTTTCTTCATGGCAAACCCTGAGCACATGGAAATACAGCAGGATATTGAGAATTACAAAACCACGGCAGGGAAGGTCAACTTGATTGACCGAGAGGCCAAACCGCACATGGTGAGTCTCAGCTAAAGAGGTGCCTGGGGTTAAGTGTCAGGTAGTCTGGAGAAAAGAGATTTAGGAGGCCAAAAAAGTGTCATCTGTGAATGGGGATGTTCTTGCCAAGGTCCATATTATAATACCGCAAAGCAAACTCTCCCTTTTAGGGAGAGCTCCTTTGAGCTATGTCAGCTTCTACTTTTTCAAGACATTCTGCTGTATATTTGATGACTATGTCCCTAGCTCATTCCCTATGTTTGGGGTGCTCTTGATTCATCTGCGGCTGTGAACACCCACCAGTGGTCAGCTTTGATGGATGCTTAATTACCTTCATGTGCACTCACTGATAGATCTTGGCTCATGCATATTTCCTTTGTGCTGGATCTTCCCCCCGGGCAAGGTACMTGCACAGGAGTGACTGCGCTGTTAAGGGTGCAAGGGTGACAAATGGGAGAGTGGCAGCTTTTTCCAGACCAAAGGGCTAGAACAAGGCTAATGTGGTCCTGGAAGCAAATATCTTGTTCTCTTGAGTTTTCAAGACACAAATATTTCTCTTTTCATGGGCAGAGAGAGGCAGTAGCATGACACCAGATTACAAGCCGGGCCTCAAGCCCACCAAAGCCAATGAAGAGATTCTTCCCCCAGTAGTTCCTGTTGCAGAAGTTAATTGAACTGGCTTTTCTGTCTGATTTGCTGTGTGGGTGATATGAATTTAAATGCCAGGGCTATCCCTACTTATAGTTTCACAAGGTATAAGGAAGYAAGAGTGACCATTTGGTGTAATGGAGGCATTCATGTGTGGACATTCTGAATCAGATCTGCCTGGGCCACGCACAGGCTTTTTCCTTGCTTTGCATGTTAGCTGATAGCCTCTCTCACTCCTCCTGTGTCATTGGCATGCTCAGGAGCCATTCAAAATTAGAAGCATTCCATGTAGTGTTTAGGTAGGAGGGTTAAAATGGAGAGTAGTCTGTTTTTTGGTTTTTTTTTTTTTTTTTTTTTCCATATAGTGCATAACCCAGCAGTGGCATTGAGAATGCCCTAAGGACAGAGAAGTTCAAAGGAGCATTTAGGCAGGTTTATGAGGTTTCACTGCTGTACAGTTCCATCGATGCTTAAATGTCATTTGGTGCAGCTATTTATGTTTGTTAGTAKCTGTCCTTGCCCACTTTTACTTTCTTTCAAAAAGCACCTGCTGTTGGCAGAGCACTCATACTATGGTCTGAGCAATGAGGCCTACTTAGACCCTTGTATTCTGCCTGCTTACTTTACAGGAAGACTACAGTGCTGGGGTAAGGCACTACGATAAGGAGGAGTACGAGCTGGCCATTGAGTTCTTGGAGCGTGCTTTAAAAGAGTACTACTCTGAGGATGAGGAGTGCCAGATCATGTGTGAAGGGCCTCAGAGGTTTGAGGAGCATGAATACCTGGAATATAAGGCTGGCCTCTACGAAGCTATTGCAGGTGAGATCTTTTTGCATCTTAAGAGTTCTTACCCTTGGCCCTGCAATATTTTTAGTTACTGAGTTTGGGCCTTTGGCAGGATGTGGTCAATTGTCTTTCCTTGAATCACTGCTGTGAGTAACCTTGCAGCAGGCACTTGTAAAGCTGGAAAATGTAAATATACTGAACAGAGAACAGGGAAATAGAACATCTCATTTTGGTCCTTAACAGAAACTGGACTGGAGGAATTGGATTTCCAATTGTGTGGAACATTTGCAGCTTTCAGTAAGAGATGGAACTGTAGGTGCTTCAACATGAATTGCATAGTCTCTCTACACCTGTGCACCCCTGCGCACAGTYGCACATGCCTTGGTAGAACCTAGACATCACCAGGCCTTGTCTATAGTCTCTCTGATTTTCTGTGCATACCAAGAAAGCAGTAGAGTTCTATTGATCGTGCTCCAGGTGACCAGGAAAGTTGCCAGAAAGGCTGAGAACGTAGGCTTCCTCCCCATCCTAAAGGTTGGATTTATCATTTGTGGAGAGCCACCTAATTACAACCTTGACTGAAATCTCCAGAGAGAATTGAACGTTGCTGTGGGATCTTCAGATTTGCATGTATGGCTGTGTGGCTTTGAGCCAGGGGGGATTAAAACAATTCGTTTTCAGTAGAAATAAGATTACATTTAATTAGTGGTAAGGGAAAGAAGAGCAATAAATTATGTTTTATTTGGCAACAGAAATCTTATTTATCTGCCATTGGTCTTAGAGTTCCATCAAGCTCTTTAAGTTTTGCTTATTCTATGGAAAATACTTCACTCAAATGCAAATTGTTTTTCATTTTTGCATAATTGTGTTTGCAGGGAGACAAGAGGTCTAACTGAACCTAATAAGATGGGAAACCACCAATACACAGAATGGGAAGGTGCCTTTGTTGGGTTTAATAACTTACTTGCCATCTTTGGAGCAAAATGAGGGATTGTTTCCAATATTTAGCCATACAAAAAAATGTGAAAGTGCTCCAAGGGCTGACCTACAGACCGATTTTGGCACCAGTGTAACTGACAGGGACTCATGCATGGCTTGAAAACCATGATCAGGAAACCAAGGGCCAAATAAAGCCCTCTGAGAGAAGAGCCCTCAGTAGTGAAGAAAACCCACCTTTTTTCTTGCTGAAACCTGCAAGGTTTTGATCTCCCGCCTCTCTGTAAATTGTTTCTGTGCTGTGCCAGTTGAGTGCAGCCCCGTGCTTCTGTTGTGGACAATGTGGCGTGCAGACTTGGTCACTGTGCAGAGGTTTCCTACCTGACCTGTCTCACAGGAATGAGAGTGAGCCCAGTTGTCACTGCAAGGGCTGTGACTTAGCTTGACCCTATGTCTAGGAGTAACAGCTTCAACCTCCCAAGATCACTGAAAGAAACTGGGAAGTGAGGGCAGAAGGAGAGAAATAAGACACATAGCATCACTGTTTCCCTACRGGGAACTGAGAGTGGTTCATTACAGGATAATTTAAACCAGAGTTTGCTCCTGGGTCCACAGCTCTCAGCCCAGATGTTTTAGCAGGGAGTGGAAACTGTTAATACACTGAGAAAATAAAGTTTAAGTTTCCCCCAAACTTTTTCTCTTTTCAGTCTCAGGCTAGTTTAGTATGCTGCTACATGAGGTTGAAATGCGCTCATCTTTCCCCCACAGAAAGGGGGCATTTCAGTGACTGATTCCCATATGTATATCCTCAGGACCTGACAGGACTGAGAAAAAGCCGTGCTTGTCTATGATGGATCATTTCAAGTCTAGAATGCATAAATTGGTTTAAGTTATAGCAAAATTATTTATGTCCCTTTCCTTCACACTTTCCTTAGTGTCATATTCTGGATGTGTATGGTAAATCAGATGTCCACTCAGACTACCTGCTCAGAAAATAGGGACTGTTTTGAGTTTCCACTTGATCTCCATGCAGATTCCTCAGGCTGTTTTTTTGGCAGCTCTGAGAAATGTTTTGGTAGCCGAGCACATGTTTCTTTCAAGCCTGTGTTTGTTTCCTGAAGTCTTTAATGGTGTACAGAGACAGAGCAAGCAAAGTAGATTTGTAAGTACATTGCAGCAAAGGCTCCAAACTGGAATCAGATGTCAGCTTTGGCTTAGAAAACTCAGAGTTGGTACAATGCCTATTGCATACTCCCTCCAGTTAGAAAGCTTGCTGATGGCAGATGTTTACCACGTGCTTTCATTATCCCAGGAGATTTGTCATCATCAAGAAGYAACAAGCATTGGGATTTTGCTGCCAACTTTTGCACCTTAGACCTTTCAAATTAGCCGTGCGTGTGTCCTACTCGGCTGTGCTTGAATAACTGCACTAAACCCCCAGCCCTCTTACAGTGCTCTGCCCTTGCAAGCTTTGTTGCTGCAGAAAGGAGAAGGTTCAAGATGAGTTGAAGGGAGATGATGTAGGATTACTTTTCATCTGACAGCCATCCTGTCTTCACACCTCTGCTTGCTGTGTGGGTTCCCTCATGTTTGGTGTGGCTTGTGGACTTAACAGCAAAATCCCACCGGCACATCTGGAAATAGCAACAGTGTGTGTGAATGGTTTCGGCACTGAAGTAGCAGCTCCTAGAATACAAAAAAGATGCTCAAACTCCCTCTACAGTTGACAAAAAGAAAAAGGCATTTCTGAAAGGGGTCAAAAATGCGACTGCCTTTCTCCATAGGCTTTCATAGAGAGTCCGAGTTATTTCTATAGGTGCTGTCAGTCGCCTGCTAGGCCAGAGCAGCAGAGTGGTGGTCTCCCAGTCACACCCACAGACACTGGAATTTTCTTCTCCTCCACTTTGGTGCCATCACCCTTTGAGTTGCACGTCCTTCAGTCTGGGAAACCTAATCTCCCTCTGTCCTAATCTCATCACTATCACCATCCTTCCCAGTTCAGACCTTATTCCTCTTTTCCTTGCAGATCACTACATGCAAGTCCTGATGTGCAAACATGACTGTGTCCGAGAACTYGCCACACGTTCAGGACGTATTTCACCCATTGAAAATTTCCTTCCTCTCCATTATGACTACTTGCAGTTTGCCTATTACAGAGGTAAAGTCTGTCTTTCTATTCTTTACAGAATAGAATAGAATTATTCTATTTGGGAATCGGGGTATTTCCCCATGAGGTGTGTGTGCTGCCATGATGCAGTGGCACTGTCAGAAAGAGAGAGCAAAAGGCACTGAAAGTTGTCTGTTCAAAAGTACTTTCTGTTTCAGACTGAGTAAAATGCATAGTTAAGTACTTTTATAACAGTGCTTTTGTATTATATTGCTGGAATCAAATATTCAAAAATCATCAGTCAAGCTCTACAAGTTCAAACTTTAGCTGAAAAATCATCTGATTCTTCTTTAAATAAATCGTGCATGTTGGGATCCTTTCATTTGCATTTTGATGTTAAAATTTTGGCAGTTCACATTTTTACATACTGTAAGTTTAATATAACAGGTATACAAATTATCCCAAGTTTATCTCAAGACTCCAGAAGCTGGAGCTTTTTGCTAATTACTAAATATTTTATGATTCACAAGAAATTTTCAGGAGTTAGCAATGCTGTAAAACACTGCTAGTTATCTAGTCCTGTATGATTTTTTAATGTTCTGCTATCTATAAAAAAAAATATAGGCAGAATTCGAATATCTTAGGCTGAGGGTAAGAAATGTTCCCTGAAAAAGAGAAAATTAGCAAAAAGGGCAAAATTTGTCAGAGTCAAAGTGGCTATTCAAACCAAAAGCTTCTTCATTCATCGGCTCACTGGAAATAAAGCTAGAGGAGTCAGTAGGTTTCGTGCATGATGTTCAAGCTTTTTTATTCCTCTGCCAAATTAGAGGTTTAATGTGGTGGTAAAACTGAGAGCCGCTGAGAGATCCTGCACATGACAGAGGCAGTTTGCTGCCAGAGAGCATCRATATCCTACCTCTGTGAAGAGCATGGCCTTCCAGCTCCTGCCAGCTTGAGGATGCAGTGAGAGCTTGGCATTCCTCACTGGACATCTCCCTCCCAGTGACTCGTGTGCCAATCCAGCACTGCTTGCTTCAGATCTGGTTCCTCCCTACAGCCCAGGGAGGACCACAAGACCTGTTCCCCATTTGTTGTGCTCTGCACCCCAAAAGTCTGCAGGGACTAGGACCTGTTGCCATCTCCCAGTTTCAATCCCTGACCTGTGCTTGACTGCAGAGAAGTTGTGTCACCATGCCTCAGTTTTCCTGCTTGTGAAATGGAGCAGTTAACACAAAGTTGCACCAAAGCAGCCTTGCGATCATCCTTTTTCTAGCAGAGGGCTCACATGGTTCCTTCCACCTGTGACTGCCTCCCCTTCTTGACTTTCTGCCCTCTGTGCCCTGTGACCCTCCTGGCACAGCCAAAGGGGCGACAGTGCTGGGCATTCATCTGCCCCCTAACAACTACTCTGTTCCCTTCCAGTCGGTGACTATGTAAAAGCTCTGGAGTGTGCCAAGTCCTACCTCCTCTTCCACCCAGATGATGAAGATGTCTTAGAGAATGCAAGTTATTATGAGGGCCTTTTGGAAGGTACTCTGGATCCAGACACCGTCAAGCCCAGAAAGGTGAGAGCAAATGTCACGTAAGAACATTTGATAGCACAGTGCAGAAACAAAATCTGGAAATAAATGCAATTTGGCAGTTTTCCCACCCTGGGACCACTTTGAAAACAGATGTGAAGATGATGGACTAGCTGGACATGCAAACTGTAATAGTGCAGATCCAGAGAGGCTGGTGTGAGCAATAAACTGGAGAGCAGCGTCTTCTTTAAATTGGGACATCAGCTAAACAAAGCCCAAGCAAGGGCAGTGCGGGTGATGACTGAGTGCCTGAACAATGTAAACCCTTTCTCTCTCTCAGTACTCTGGAGGAGGCATGTGGAGGAGGAATGTAATGAAACACTGAGCACAGAGGGAAAGTCCATTCAGAGAAGGCTGGGAAGTATTTTCCCAAGAGAAATTTTGGATGTCAGCATTACTGCTCGAGTCACTGACAGATAGCTTACAGTTTTATGTGTTCAACCTATTCTGCAGGGAACAGCATTGCCATAGCAGGGGTAGGCTGAGGTCAAAMAATCAAACAGTATTTATTCAATCACGCAGTGATTCCTCTTTGTTCAAGGTAGTTTTCATCTGTGGTTCTGTGGATGCCTTTCTCACTATGCAGAACATGAGAAGTTCCTCTCATCCTATCACAGCCCTGCTCAGACTCATTCCTTTCGCTCTGTAARTGGAGGTCATCAGGAATTGGATTTTCTGTTCCCTAGGGAATTCCTTGATTTCCAGGAAAATCATGTGCTGAAACAGTAAAAAACTAGAACAATCATTGTTTCTTCTCACAAAGTGAACCTAGGAAAAACTGAAGTTGACAAAAACATTTCAATCTGTTTCCAATGTTTTGACATGTTCTATTAAAAAAAATAATTTTGTTTTGCAAAGTAATTTTCTAGGAGAAAACCTACAGTTTTGTTATATATTTTTCAAACAAAAATTTTTATTGGAAGATTTCCAGCCAACTCTGTTTTTATGGTCCCTGTCCCACAGCATCTGAGTGCCTCACAGCATGCAATGTCTAAACCCACCCACCATTACGGCCAGACAGAGCTGGGCTATTAGCTCCGTGTTACAAATGRGGAACCAAGGCACAGCTCAGCCAAGCTCCATATCCCAACATCCTGAGTCTGCCTCCACCTCTGCAGCTTGGGTTTCTCCAGCGGCATCTTATTGAGAAATTTAGAGGTTTTCTAGGGTGCTCAACTCTCTCCAGTAATGATGCACATGTATGCTGAGCATTCAGGCTTCCTAACTGAGGAGCTCRGCACCTCCCCAGCCCATACAAGAGGTCTGTAATGTAATAAACAGTGCAACTATGTGCCYAAGTGTTGATGTAAGGCATGATCTAGGAACTGGTGCATACTTCATCTCCTAAGAGTCTTGAGGTGATGCATGAAAAAACAATTCCCTATTTAAGCAGAGGTACAGTTACCATTTCTTGTGAAAACTACATTTTTTAGCAATGCCCTTTCTCCTCTTCATTTCAGGAAGCTAAAATGCTGCTGAGGCGCCATAAGCTGGAATCTCACCTCTTGCAGATGGCTGCAGCCGGCCTTGGGTTCGTCTACACAGAGCCGGTAATGCCCACRTCTGTCGCTGTGAGGGCTGTTTATGGGTTTACAGCTATAGTAATGGCCTCCCCTTCTMTCCCTGCTGTAAAGCAAGCCCTGTGTTGGTGACTCAGGAGCTATGTCTTGGCCCAGTTTGTTCGCTGTGGGAAAATGGTGTTGGCAAGACAAGCGAGGCAGCTGTTCCAGGGTGGAGGAGAGGCAGACACAGCTTCATCCATCCCCTCCTTGGTATCTGGCTGTCCCTCAGCTATCAGTACAGTGAGACCTCCTCAATGTGCCACCCTCATTTTATTGTAGTGGGCTGGGACAGAGAAGACCAGGCGAGCTGCCTAGTTGAATGTCCCCATCATGCTGGGTTCCCCCTGTGTGATGCCAGTTCAGGTATGGGGTAATCTTTCCATTGGTCAACTCCACACAAGGGCCTGAAATCATATGGGATGAATCCAGACCAGAGAGACTGACTGATTTCTTCTACTGTGAGGCAGAGCAGGGAAACCCTGCAGAAGCTTTCTGGGATGAATTTGATCATTGATATAAAAAGCACAAATTCTCTTTTACTACAGAACTACTGGAACCGGTACGGAGCRCGTCAGGATGAGCACAGGTGAGTCCTTGTCTGAAGGCACTTGTCTGCACCTGGGGATTTGCAGGCACCCACAGGAGCTGTGAAAGGGATGTGTTCGTAGTGCACATACCAGCCTGTCCTTTTGGGAGGTGCTACCACGTCCATCCTCAAACACCATCACTATAGAATTATGGCCCTTTGCCATTCCATCACAAATGTTCCCACAAGCACCTTATTTTAGCCAGATGCCTCAGAACCAGTGACAAACTAGAGGGAATTTGGTCAAGGAGGCAAGTATTCCTGTTCAGCTTTTCTTGGTGTTTGTGCTTTGCTGGTGGAAACCATTGTTCCCATTTCCAAGAAAACAGTTTACAAGACGAGGAGAGCTTCTACTTGTGTAGTTGTGGCATTCATACAAAGTACCAATTTGTCTATTTTTTCAGTGTTGTGGTTTCTAGGGGGTGCAAAAACAGCATCATTCCTGGAACTAGAGACATGTTGCCAAAGTAATGATGTTCCTCTTCTCTTGTTCCTCAGTGTCCCATCAAGTATTAGCAGTGAACCAGAGGATGGGCCCAGGCTGTCCCTGGGAAAGAAACCCGTGTCAAAAACAGATCGAGAGTTAAAGGAGGGTAAGTCTGATGAAAATTTTTCACCAAAACCAGAAATTTTCTTCTGTTACTAGAGAGTACAGACTGCCACCACAATCACCGTAATAAGAAAGTTGGTGCTTGAGTAATGAGGTCCAATCCTACCTCAAGTGTTGCAGTTTTGCTTAACAGGGAAGTCTCTATTTGACCCTGCGGTAGTATTTGTTGGTCTGTGGATCCTTCTAGCACTGCAGTGCTCTTGGATTTGCTCCTCTAATCTGCTGAGCTGTTCAGCTGGAAGGCTGATTCTTCATCACCAAAGGGAAGGTGGCACCAGCAATAATCTTGCAACCAGATTCTGTTAAGACTAAAATGTTCCCTTTGTCCAGGCTGGAGAAAGACTGATGCTGGAAGCACTGGGCTTCGGGAACTCTGATGCTTTCATACTGATGCTTTGCTAAACACGCTGGACTGCACCATTTCAWTAAGCATTTCTGTCTGCAATCTGGCTTTTGATTTCATGTCTTGGCTTACATCAAACTGCTTGGTTTAAAGGCCTGATAGCAGAGATTTCAACTGATTTAGCACAGAAAATGCCATCACATTTTCTACTAATGGACAAGATTTCCTTCAGAACAATTTTGAAAAATTATTTTGCTACCAGGCTGCAAAGCCTGCTCCTCACTGCAAAACTGCAGGATCTCAAGTCAGAAAGTTTCCTGTGTCTCTAGTGGGTCAGCTCCACAGCAACAGGCAAAAAAATGTCCYTGTAATATCAAGGACAGTCTTGCCTTTTGCGGAATTTCATAGCTTTCCATGTCCCAAGTTGTCTCCAGCTGTTCAGTGTCTTGTTCAGAGTCTTGCTATCTCTTACTCTAATTACCCAAGTAAAATAGGAAAATACCATAGGATGATCTTGAACAGCTTGCTAAACTGAGARCTGGTTGCTTTATATTTGTTGCTCTGTTTGTTTTCTGTAACCAAATAACTTTGGAGTTTGTCTTTCTCTGTTTTTCCTTCTGTCTATGTATTTATTTTGGTTTTAAGGCAGATCTTTTTTCAAGTTTGCAAAGAAAACTGAAACTACAAACAAAAACAGGTATTTATCTGTCTACTTCTCTTCATTGTCTTTTTTTTTTAATCTTTTCACTGGAGAAAGAAAAGGTCAAAAGAGGAAAAAATGCCCGTTTTCATTTTGTAGTCCTCTTCTGCACATATCTCCTTCATCTCATTCCCTTTTTCCCCAAGTACCTTTACTCTCGTAAGTCGGAAGAACTCCCCATTTCTTTTGGGTGTTTTTCACAGAAACATACACAAAGGAAACAATTCTCTTCTCATGCTGGTTTTGCCATAGGAGCTAGAACAGAATCTACCTCTGTGGTACATTTAGCCAAATAAATGTTAGTGAGTTTGCTGCTGTCTCCTACCGTGCTCAGCTCTAGGGTGTGTGCTGCCTTTGACACCAGAGCACCTCTTCAGGAGCATATCTTAGACCCACTGGAGGCAAACCAGTCCGTAGCACGGTCTCTCCATGTGCTTGTGTGTGGTGATTTAAACTGGGATTCCCTTGATCCCTCTGCTGCATTTAGAGGACAACATTGCTGAGGAACATAGCCRGGAACATCTTGACAGTGTGATAAAAGGATTCAGTGTTAGTACCACAGCTCCCAGGACAGCCCTTGCAAGGTTCCCAGGTCATTTCTACACTAAACGGTTGCACAGGCTTTTACTCCTTTGGGTTACATTCTTSCTTTGATCTCTTCCAAAATAAACTAGTCTCCACTGCAGTTTCAGTTTGGGGAAATGTTGAAACCTGCCCAATTATAGTGTGCCAGACAGCTCAGAACATGCTCTGGGTTCTTAAAAGCCATCAAACAGGAAGAAAATGTCACTGGCTTTAAATCCTCCCCATCTTTCCCTGCTGCTCCTGCTGCACCAAAAGGATGCAGAAAACATTGACCAGCTTCAATGTGTCAGGTACATTTTGACTCAGTGAAATTTGAGCTTAATGAGAGAGCAGAAAGGAAAAGAGGTTGCAGGAGAGTAAAACAGTTCTGGTGGTAGTGCTGGGTCCCATGGTTCACGGCAGTCAGTGTTAGGAAACACTACCGTATTGTCAAAAAACTCAAGATTTAAGTGACAGGACATTGACCAAGACAAACTCATTTTAATAATGTGACAAGAAGAGACTGTATGAAACAGAACTTGAGAGCCAGGACACCTGGTTTCCATTTCCAGTGCTTTCTTTGTCTTTTGTATCTGTTCCTGACCAACAGTTGAGAAACCAAAATGATGCCGCAGTCCTCAGAGTAGCTGCAAGGCAGACAAGTGGACAGCATAAAGAGTGTTGAGCCATCCATAGTTCATTAGCTCAAATAATTTCATTTGCAAAAATAATATAGGTACTTTCCACAAATGCAGCACTCCTCTCTTTGCATGTATACTGACCCCAGTGATGTTCACTGGCTGCTGTGACTTAAACAGTGCAGTTCACACTGTGATGTATGAAATGGCAGAAGCTTGTTACRTCAGACTGAAAACAGAAGGAAGACCCAAAGGGAAGAAGTTTCTTCCCTGGGTTGCTCTATGGCACAGTTAGCAGAAACTTATAAGCTCTCTGGACGTTTGCAAATTTTCTTTTGATAACTTGATCCTGGCAGCCAAAGGTTGCATTCTGCCAGCAATGGATCTCTGAAAAAGCAAAAGACTYGAGCAGGACAAACCATTCTTCCAAACCTAAGAATGGCCACAATGAGTCCATGCAAAGGTGCAGCTGGGCTGCTGCTTTGGCCCATAGCAGATGCCTGGGGAGCAAGAGAAGAAACTGGAGAAGTACTGAGTGATCTCTTCCAGATTAGTCCTACTCTGCTGCATCTGGAGAAGAGCAACAMCCAAGCTAGAAAGCTGCAGTGTAAGTTGGAGTATGCCAGAAGACTGGATTTCAGGGTTCTGTCTCTGATCTGACTCCGTTTATAATACGTGCTATTATCAAGCAGCAGAGCGGACATGAGGGACATCTCATGCTTTCCATTTCCAAGAAATATACTCTTTAGAAATAAACTCGTGGGCTAGTGCGGGGTCAGGAGAGACTCTTCCTTCAGGATTGTGTGTCCTCCATCAGCCAAGGGGRCCTTCCAAAAATACAAAATGTGCTGCAATAAGAAAGGTAGTAATTGCAAAAGCAGTGTAACAGAAAAGTTTCATTGTGCCACATGGTGAGAGGAGCTCTGTGACTTCACTTCCTATATCTTATTGCAGCTTTGTGACAACAGATAATTTTTCCCATGACTTAGATGCATTTCACCTTCCTCCAATTGAAACATCTGGTTTAAGTTTTTGTTGTTATTTCCATATCTTTTCTTTGCTCTCTTAAAGCAGATGAGGGGAAGAGACTTCAGGAGGTGGTGATTTAGTGGCTTTGCCATATTTTTCTGGTCAAGCAAATTTGACAGGGATCAATCCAGACTGATTCTAAAGAGTTAATCTTTCTCTTCCCTTTGCCTGTTCCCCTCGGCACATGGCAAGGCTCAGTCATTCTATACCAGCTGGAAGAGACCACCAAAACAGAAGCCACTGGCTTCCAGCAGGTAGAGGGAGGCAACCTGGAGGCTGATAGCAGAGAGCAAGGAGTTGCAGTGGCACAGGGAAGACCCYGTGGTAGCACTTTTACCATGAAGGAAGGATGGTCCTTGGGGTCCTGCAACTCCCCCACTCTTAGCCTACTCTTCTCCATTACCAGCGAAATCAAACACAAACGATGCTTGCTGTGAGCTCACACAATCTGGTGTCAGATTTTCTACATAAGTAGAAGACAAAAAAAACCCACTGATGACAACTCCAGACAACAGTGTTGCATGCCAAGCCAGCAAKATTCACACAGAGCAAAGGCAATGGAAACTTGGGCTTTCATTTACATTGGCTGCTCAGCAGGAGAGTGAGTTAACCGATGTCTGTGTCCGTTGTGGCATCCCACTGAGTTTTAACATTTTTAGAATGTGGTCCCTTCATTTGCAAGGCGGCTGACAAAAAAATGGAAAATGCTGATGTTCTTGCAGCAAATTGATTTTACCTCTGGGTGCTTCCATTGCTCCTGTTTCTTWTTTTGTTGATGCAAGGCCAAATTCTKCTCTCAKTTATGCTACTTTAAAKCTACTTCCCTAGAAGTGGGCCTGGGCAACTTCATCTGGCTCTCAGCCACAGTACAAAATGCCAGTGAGGCCATATCATGTTCAGCAAGATTGTTTTGTATCTCTCTTTCCATCAGGGGGTCCTCTTCTCTACAGCGATGTGAAGTTTGTCTACAACTCGCAGCAGCTGAATGGCACCCAGAGAGTGCTATTGGATAATGTCATCTCAGAGGAGCAGTGCCGAGAGCTTCAGAGGGTGGCCAGTGTGAGTAGTTAAGGCTTGGAGCGGGGGAGAACTGTCACTTGGGTTGAGTGTCTGATGCCCCCCACACATTTGGCTGGTTTTGGCTGGTTAGAGCTGAACATGAGATTAGTCCATGGCAAGGCTCTGGGCTTGCATCTCACTCACTGAACCTTTGCAATCAATGCTGTGATGGCCACGGAGAGTAGTCAGACACTCATTCCCACAACACACCCATAACTCCTGAACAGCACATGGTGCTGTATCTTTGGCCATTCTAAATAACAAGCCGAAAGGACAAAGCCCATACAGAAATGGCTCTTTTCCATGTGTTATACATAACCCTGAAGAGTATTCGTCCACAAGTCTGGTGTAGCTTCTCATCCATCACCATCTTGGCCTGAGGAAGGGCTAGAGGATAACTGAATGTCCCCAGTTTGGAGGTGGGCAGCTGTTTCCCAGCCTCTCCAATTTATCGAGAGCTGTAGCGCCTTCCCACCTCTTCCATCTCTCCTGGTGAATATGGCCCTGGGTTATTTTGAGAAGAGAATCCCAGGTATTTCCACTGCAGCTACCCCTCTGCTGATATATCAGTTCACATCTCACYTGTGTTTATGTGTTTCCTGGCAGGGGATCATGTTGGCTGGAGATGGTTACAGGGGCAAAACCTCACCCCATACCCCAAATGAGAAATTTGAAGGAGCCACTGTCCTCAAAGCCCTAAAGGTACAGCTTAATCCCTTCTCTTCTTCCACTCCTCCTTTCCAGCCAGCACACAGCTCTAATTTTATTTCTTGGCTTCCTTTCCCTGCCCAGTATGGCTACGAGGGTCGTGTCCCACTGAAGAGTGCCCGTCTTTTCTATGACATCAGTGAGAAGGCTCGCAGGATTGTCGAGTCCTACTTCATGCTGAACTCCACACTGTACTTCTCCTACACACACTTGGTCTGCCGTACAGCACTGTCTGGTGAGGGGCTCCAGGAAGGGGCTAGCATCTTAACAGGGAGGTGGAAGGATGGGATGTTTTCAGCTATAGGGTTTGCTGTGCTTATAGATGTGTTGAGTGTCACTGCTTTGGACAGGCTCTACCACCAGTTCAGCTGCACCAAGTGGTGTTATGGTGTGATGAGCAGGGACCCAAGTGTGGGAGAAGTTCTGTTTTGTCTGATGGTTGAACTGGTAGCTTAGGGCCAGKTGAAGTTACTGTTCTCTCAGAAGAAAAGAGTAGGGACACACTGCTGTCTAGGAAAGTTCATATCTTGGGCTATCTCTTGTTCTTYTTGTCTCCAACTCTTCCTCTTTTCTCCTCACTCTTCACTTTTCTCCTCACGTTGCACCTTTTCCATCCTCCCAGCTCTCCACCTCTCTTTTCTCAAACCTTGCTGCAAAGAATGAGCAAAGCTGTGCAAATTCAAGTATTCAGATTTTGCTTTTTCTCCTCAGCATTTCCTTCGTTCCTCTCACCTGTGAACACTACCCAAAGTGGGGTCAGAGCAGGCTCAAGTCTTATGACAAAGCTCACAGAGCCAGGCATTTCCATCTCATTCCATGCCTTTTCCTTTCCCCTTCCTCCACATSGTCCTGCCTAGGCCAGCAGGAGAAGAGGAACGACCTGAGCCATCCCATCCATGCTGACAACTGCCTCTTGGACCCAGAGGCCAATGAGTGCTGGAAGGAGCCTCCTGCCTACACCTTCCGGGATTACAGGTAGGAAGGCGGGCTAATCACAGCTGCCTCTCTGGTGGAACTAGCTATCTTTTCCAAATACCTGAAGGACACCATGCCAGACAGGTCATGCGCTTCACAGACTATAAGCCCTAAAGCTTGTACCTCCTAGTGATGGCAAAKTACAGTCCAGCGGATAATTTTTGGTGCAAGCAAGCATCGAAGCTAAGCTTCAAGCTGGAATGTAACTGCAAAGGCTGTACAGTATTTTAGGGCCAGAAGTTCCCAGCTGTGGCTCACAAGACCAGGTCTCTTGTGGGATGCTTTCAGTGAGAAACAAGAGGATGGGAGCTGGTGGGAATCTCTGTTCATTGTGAGAATTGTCCACTGCTCAAGGAGAGATCTGCTGATTCTCAGCTTTGACTCCCAAACAGAGACAGTTTGGGCAAGGTARTCATAGCTGATGAGACAGGAAGGAAAGAGATTTGTCCCCCTTAGACTGATAACACATAGAAGAATCATTTCCATCTTCTGGCATCATAGACCAGGAAGGAGCTGAGCACATACAGTATTGTGGGCCTTGACCAGTTCCCRGCAATGGGAATCTTCCCTATTTTCCTTCTAGCAGCCACCACAGTCACCATCTCCATGGAGCTACATGAGATCTGTCACCTAGGTGGGAGATCAGCCCTAAGCACTTGCTTTTTCTGACCTCACTGGGATCCTGCTTCTTCCCTCAGTGCTCTTCTGTACATGAATGCGGATTTTGAAGGAGGCGAGTTCATCTTCACTGAGATGGATGCCAAAACTGTAACCGTAAGTCAGTGGCCTTTCCTGGCCGAGCTAGTATGAATTGAATGGTGGGAGTTAATTTCCAAAGCAATTTTTGTGATGTTTTTCTGCAGCCCCTAAGAGTGTTGGGTTTTCTACTGGGGAACACAGCTCTCGTGGACATCCTGTGTCTCATTTCTTGCAAATATTCCATACAAAACCTTCTGTGTGCTGGCAGAGGTGCACGGACCTTGTTCCCTGCCCAGAGGCTGTACCATGCAGTAAACTGGGCTGCAGATAAGGGTTTTGTAGCAGCTCTGCTYTGGCAGTGGGATGGCTGAAAAACAACCTGGATAGAGGCCAGCACTGGTTGAAATTCCTCCTTGCCTCAAGGACTGCTGAACTCCCACCCCATCTTGTGGCCAAACATGAAGTGATACCAGTGCCTCCATAATACACCCTGACATCTTTCTCTGCTAGTCAAATCCTCTCCTCATGTCATGGTGTCAGGTCACTCCTGCTCCTCCCTGCAGTAGGTGAGGGCAGTCCGTGTTTGACATCCTCACTGCAGCAACTCTGTCTGCAGAGATGATTGTGTCCATCCTAGGGACAGGATATAGTGTCTGCAGTGCCATTTTTGGCCATAAGACATATTGCAAAAGATTAACTTGGCTTAGGCCTTTCCAGAGTGAGTCACCAGTGTGGACTGTCCCTGAGAGGGACATGGTTCAGGCCTTAGCCCCTGCACTTGGCATGAGGTCACGTGGGAAGATAGGCTCCCCCTCTGTGGTTGAACAGAGGATCAAGGCACCACATCAAGGCTATAGCGTCCTGCAGATGCTGGAGGGTAGATTGACTCTATATAAAACCAGCGCTTCTGGGTTGGTTTTATTGACACTTTGGTCACTGAGGTCCTGCAGGATCCTTGTGGACTCAGAAGAGAAAAGAAAGAGGAATTCCACAGACTGTGCCAAGGTTAGCCTGATCCTCCCTGCAGTCATGCCATGGCCTGTTTTTGCCAGAGGTGATCACCCGCAGATTTTGCAATGACTCCACTTTACCACCTCCTTCCTGTGCGGCATCTGTGCAGCAGCCTTGAGCATCAGTCCTCCCATGCCCAGAATCCTGCATGTCTTCTAGAGCAGCTCACCAAGTCCTGAGTGAGGCAGGGACACCCAATGAGGTCCAAGGTCCTGGATCACTGTGAGCCCAGATGTCACCAGTGTAAATAGCCATACTGTTCTTTGCCACCATGTTTACAATGTCAGCTTATTGCCTGTTTTCCTGCAGGCCTCTATCAAGCCCAAGTGTGGGCGAATGATCAGCTTCTCGTCRGGTGGTGAGAACCCCCATGGGGTGAAAGCAGTTACGAAAGGCCAGAGGTGYGCTGTGGCTCTCTGGTTTACCTTGGATCCACTTTACAGAGAGCTGGTGAGTTCCTCCTTTGCAATATGAGCGGAGCTGGGGGTACGCAGTGTCCCAGAGGTGTCAGTAAAAGCTCCCAGCTCTTGCCTTTATGCTTCTTAGCCACTTTTGAAAGGACTCATTTTTAGCTTGCAGTCCCATCACATCTTCTAGCCCTACCCCCACCCCCCACCCCACATCAAACTCCCCCAATAGCATTCCCATGAAATGTGCCTCACGGAAAGGAAGACTGGGACTGAGCAGGTCGCCGTGCCTTCACACCCAGGGATTGGATGCTGGACACGATGCTGGATGGCTCTGTGCAGGGTTGAAGCTGGGCATTTGTGACACCTAGTGGCCAATAACCCAATGAACAGGGAAAGGCTTTATTAGCAGTCTGCAGCTGAGAAGCCCAAAGTAATGTCCTGTTACTGTCAGATCTTCAAAGGCAGTTTGGCACCTTCTTCACGTAAGTAAACAGAYTTGGGCACATGGATGCCCTGGAAGACCTGATTTATGGTGCCTTTCAACTGTCAATCTCTGAATTCTATTTCAAAAGTCTGCCATATTAGCCCTTATGTCCTTTCAGTAGCAGTCCTGGTCTATAGGGATAAAAGGCAAAAGGCCTTATCTGAGCAAGTTCCCAGCAAAAGCAAGTGTAAGGAGAAAGCAAAACCACTGTGCTTCCACCTTGTGAATTCTGTGTATTGGGCAAGCACGTGGGCTGCAATATTTTGGGACAAGCTTATTTTAAAATATGCACATTACTGTTTCTGTCTGTGTTTTGGTGATAGCTGGCATCTCACTGTGCTCAGTGCTATTTGCACTCCGCCCTGCCCAGAAAGCTGGAAATCTTAGCTGACAAGGCAAGTGAAGGGGAAGATTTACCAGAAGGAGAAGAGGAGGTTCCAGCATCCTGACAGTGGCAGCGGCTGTTAGTGTAATATGATAAGGGAACTACAATATGTCAGCTCTGCCCCTATTCATTATGGCCCTGAAAGGAGGAGGGAAATTGAGGTATTGAGGTGCAAAATGATTTGATTAATTTTGCCTAGCAAATACCCAGGACAAGTTTCAGGCTGTTGCCTGTCCTCCAGGCAACACTGCCTAGATGAACTGTTTTGCTGTGGCTGCTCCCAGTGGGCTAGACTGCCATGAATGAACTGGGGACAGGCACTGAAGCTCTGCAGTTACAGTTTCTTTCTCTTCCTTTCTTGCAGGAGCGAATCCAGGCAGATGAAGTGATTGCGATGTTGGACCAGGAACACCTAGGACCCAGTGAAATGAACATTAACCCGAAGGATGAGCTATGAACTAGGCCAAAGACTTTTTCTATTAAATATTTATTTAATATTGTTAATCTTATTAGAACCTTTCTATTTTTGTACAGAGCTGCTGTATAAATTAACAGGTTAATATGATTGTGGAGTTTCAGAAGTGCCTCTTCTGTGTTTAGCACAGCTCTTGCTGGGACCCTTTATTCCTGTGCCAACATCTCCAGCTAGGACTGATTTTTCCTCTTGGATTTCCTGTCCTTCCCTAGCACTTCTCAGGACTCATTCAAACCCACCATACCCACTTGGAAGACCCTCTTTTTTTTTCTCTTCTTCAGGCAGAAGTAGCTGCTTCTCTTCAGTTCCTGCTGGGAGATTTGTCTCCAATGTGATGATGGAGCCTTGACAAATCCCCTCTTCCTATCCCTGTTGACTGCTGGCTGAAGACCCAGATGGTGCTGCCCTGAGGGAAACTGCCACCCCTTGGATGGGGTGCTCCTCTTGGAGCACACATCAGTTATGACTGCTCTTTTCATGCTGTCTTCCCTCTCAAAACCCTTTACCATTTGGAGTATGCTTGTTGTTAAGGAGACTACAAAGCAAAATCCAACACCGAACAAAATGCATATCTCTCTGTAGTCATGCAAAGCTGGGGTTTGGGCATAAATTCAGACCTGACTTTCCAGAAACCGCCTGCTGAGCAGAGGCATGGACTGTGCACAGGTATGAAGGGTCTTGGTTTGCAACTGCCTCCAGTGAAACAGGGCCTGTCACTCTTGTTCAGTTCTTTCTTTTGCTAATGGCTTGGGATGCAGGAAGGAAACTGCCTCATGCCTCATCCTTTAAGCTTCCAACCCAGTGCTGCTGCTGCTAGAACCCAAGGTTAAAAGATCATAGTTTCTAAGTCCATATTCAAAAGCATCTGAAGGTCTGAGGGACGTTACAGTGCCACTATGTTGGGTGCAGCTTTGTCTGTACTCCTGAGGTATCATCGTCTGCATCCTCCCATCTCAACAGTGCAGAAACAGCAGCTGTTTATGATGCAGTAGTGTCTATTTACTTAAAATATTTCTGACCTAGTCTGAGGGTATTGCAATGAAAGTATGTGCTGCTTACCACAAGAGAATTACTATGCAAGTAACTGCTGCTAAGCTAGCAATTCGTTCTTCTCCCTGACTCCTGGGCATGAGACCAGAGCAGCCCCTACTAAAATGAGAACAAGCACTAAAGTCTCAGAATTCCCTGGGTCCCAGCCATAGGGACAGCTTTTTTTTTGGCCCAGGAGATGCTAGAAGCATTCCTAAAAGCCAGGTTGCAGCAATATCTTCACTGCTGAATTTCCTACGATGCTGGTATCTCTGCAGAAAGCGCTGTAGGGATCTTGGCTTGAATTTGCCTCGAGCTCTCAGACCAGCTTAGCTCGGCTCCCTGCTGCATTGGCTTGGCACTTACTTAGCCTTTTCTGCTCCTCTGTGTCAGCGTTGGCATTTTCAGCACTTAAAATCTGCAACAGAGAATTGGCTTTTCTCTCTGTTGTTGCTGCTTGTCCAAGTCTCAGGCTTGGTAGCACTCTTCTTGCTCTCGGTCCCTAACTAAGAAGGCCATTTGCAGGAATGATCCTTTTGCAGAAACCACTTCAAAAGCTAACTCATGGCAGGATACAGGAGTGCTCAAAGCATCTGGAAAAACAATTGCCCAGACTGTGAAGGCGGTACCATTACTGTCAAGCAAACTGTGGAAGGATCGTTTGCTGCACATCCTTCACAGTCAAATCTGTGAGGGAGAAAGCTTAGAGTGTTTCTGAGCCACCTTTGTGGCCCATTTCATTGAGGTTTTTCTCTCCCTTCCTAGTATACTATACTGCTGGGTCCCAGAGCGAACACCCACACAGTTTGCCTTTCAGTGACCCATCTCTGTTTAGATGTCTCCCATGTAAATCTTCAGATCCCTTTTTTTAAAATAGCCAAAGGAAAAGATTGGGAGGAAGGAAAGGAGGACAGATGGAGAGCTGAAGTGCCAGGCATGTTTTGCTCCATCTGCACCATGCCTTGCATSCAAGGCCTGACTCCCTTAGCACTGCTGTCACCATCAGCATGAGTTTGTGTTGCTCCCCACAGTTCATTCACATACTCCTGACAAACAGGTCAGCTTTCATATCTTGACATCATCTGCCCCAGCACAACCTAGATGCTGCTGCCGCTTCCAACCAGCATGATGTGCTTCAGGGTCCCAGGCTGCAAGGAGCCGGCCGCCTTACGGCAGCTGGTCCCTTTGTGGGAAGGGACAAGGGGCTGTCTTTGCACCTGTGTGCCCCCTTTGCAGGTTGTGATTTGTTTGCTGCTGTGGTAGTTAGCCAGAGCTGTGTCTAAATTCAGGRGAAATAAACAGAAGATAACAGCCTAGCTTGTCTTTTGTCTTTCTTTATCCAAATACAAGCAAGGGAGCTTGGGGCAGAGGGTATATGTGTGTGTGTGTGTAGGGGGGGTGCCCCAGTCTCTACAGCATACTCACAAACCCTACGTGCTGGAGGAGGTGGCAGACACAGCGATGTAGACTTGATTAAACAAAACTCTGGATGCATTTGCTGTTGTATTCAGCCACAGTGGAGAGTGGGGTGTGGGGGGGGGCACTGAATGGCCTCTAGTAAAGCAACAGCTTTGGTRAAGACCAAGGGAACAATCTCAGCAGACTGCAGCTTTCCAGGACTCAGCTGCAARCACTATCAATGGCAGCCCTAAAGCCTTAGGAAGCAGTGGGACTCTGGGCTGCCTTGGCCCTGCTGCTCACTGCTCCATTCTGCCTCCAAGACCTGCCTGTGGTTGGTGCCAACCTAGAGCCAGGAAACAGGAACACAGTGAGTCAAAGGTGTTTTTCCTGTTTGTTTGTTTATTTTTCCAGTTTTTCTGCTCCTTTTAAAGCCTAGCTCACAAATGGATTTTTTTTATTTCTGCAGCAATAGCAGAGGTGGTTGCCAAGTTTGATAGCATACTGTAGCCTTGCTGGAGCAAGATACAAAGCCCTTCAGCTCATGCACCAAAATACAGTCTAGACTTTTGGGTCTCCTTTGTATCAAACTAGGGTGAGTTTGCCACCAAGAYTGGACACAGAAACATGCCTTTTGACTCTCAGGGCCATCTTTTGATGTAGTGGCCAGGAGCTCTCGGGATCTCCTCCAAGCTGCCCACATGACACCCACATCTCCAGGCAAAGAAAGCTAACAGCAAAACCCAAATGCAAACACTCCTACTTAGTTAAATAACCCTGAGGACCAGCCTGGCACACTAACATGTTGGCTTCCTGCTATGGCAGGTCATAGCTCTGAGCCGCCTGTCAGTTAAACCGCTGCTTTCCAGAGCAGCCTAAATGAAACAAATTAATGCCCAGCACTGCCCCAAGCTGCGCAGCAGATATAAACCTGCAACTGTGGCTAGAGCTGATGTGCATTTCAGAGCAAGCTTCATGGCTTCTAGACCTGCTTCCAGTTATTCTAGCCAAGGTTTAGCCACCAAAGTGAAACATAACATACCTAAATGTTTGCCATTTGTTGTACATGTCCCAATTCTCTCACTAGCGATAGGTGTGGTTTGGAAATGAAGCTGCCTGAACCATGGCTTAGCGCTTTGTTAGCTCTGCCATACCCTCCTAGTACTAATAATAGAGGAAGGCTGGGGTTAGCAGGGTTGATTTATGTCTGTCAAAAAA
>NW_028187155.1:2407921-2419361 GCF_003343005.1 Rhea americana | reverse complement strand
GAGAGAGAGAGAGAGAGAGAGAGAGAGAGAGAGAGAGAGTGTGTGTGTGTGTGTGTGAGCATGCTTGGGTGTGGCTGTTGTTCTGAAAGTGAAGCCCTGAGTATGTTACTCAATGGGAAGTGGGGTTTTTTTGTTTGTTTGTTTGTTTTTTGTTTGTTTTCATAAGCAAGCAAGCTTGAGCCAAGCTTTGGGGTGTCCCTTGCACAAGACCAGTAGGCTGCCTACAACATCTTGCTTGTCAAGGGGATCCAGTCTCAGCCACAAGCACCCCTTTAGCAACTGGGAGTCAGTACTGTGTTTCAGGAAAAAAAGTACGGATGAAATTAATGACTTCATTAATGAGAAGATGAATCACACACTTTGTAGTCAGAGAGGCTACAGAGCAGCATACAGATGCTTTATGCAGTGGGCCAGAGTATCTACTATCCCTCCCCAGCCCCAAACACCTCTGTACTGAGCAACATGCCAATGGGAGCCCCCAAAAAATCTGAGGCTGTAGGCTCTTCAGGCTATCAGTGCCTTACTGTGAGCTGCTACAGAAAGGTTCCCTGAAGCCAAAAGCTCACCTGTGAAACCGCAACCAAAAGTAAGACTTGTGGGTATTTACTAATTCGTAAATTTGCAGTTAAGGCTGAAATGCCTAAAGGTTTTAAGTCTCAGTGGCTATAGAGGCTAATAAAATCTAGGAGAGTCAGTAGGCATTAGCCAGCTAGACATTTTGTGGTGTTAATTTTAAGCAACTCAACCTCACCAATATTTCTGTGAAGGCTTAGGGCTATATGCTCCCTAGCAGCTTCTTTAGATGGTGACCAGTGTGGATTGCAACCTTGCGGGGCATGATAAGCTTATGAGCTATGGTATATTTGGACCTCTATGTCACCTTTTCTTCCCAGAAGCTAGACTGGCAGCCCAAAGGAGTTTAGCAGCTTTGATGATACTCTAGAAGACTAAGGAACAAGCCCTGCAACAGGCTGAAGACACTGCCTTCAGTAGCAGGACACACAGCCACCCCCCTCATCCTAAGATTGTGGCACCCCGAGAATGAAGTGCATCTGCTCAGGATGTGTGCAAAGGGCTCAGCAGCACAAGCGAAGCTCCCTGGAGGAGGCCATGACTTCTGGGAGCAGGGAAATGGTAGGGGCAGCAGTGCTCAGTGCCTTGGCACATCAGTGCACACAGCTTAAAGAGCRGCCCACAAGCCGCTCCAGGGTCTCCCCACCCAGGAGGCAGCAGCTGCTGCTGGCTGTGGATAGGAGCAGAACCCGGACTGGTTTGTCAGCTTTGCGCTGGAGCTGCTGGGCTGCTGCAAGCTGCAGTGACTTGGCTAGGAAAATGATGTGAGCTGAGGAAGGAGATGATTGATAGAATCTGCACCGAGCACTGCTCATCCCTCCTGCTTCAGCTCAGCCTAGGCTAGGTAGAGCTTGCATTCACAGGCAGCCCCATTTCCACCGACCCACAGCCCAGGGTTATCTGTGAAGCTGCACTGCTTAACTTACAGCAAGGGAACATCTTCCCACGAAAAACTATCATCATTAAAAAAAGAACATTGTTCCCTCCTGCCCACACCCTTACCCAGCCTGGCAGGGAGGTGAAATCAACTGGCTCTAATAGTGTTGGCAGAGATTAAAAGTAGGCTAGCCCTGCTTTGGCAAAGAACTGTATTATAAAGGGAAAAGAAGCATGCTTGTCTTTTGTTTCTGCAACTAGTCCTACACCCACACCCCATGACCTACCCAGAACAGCCGCATTTTCCTGAGGGAAATGGCACTGTTTGTCTGTATATGAGGAAATGACCTTGCAGTCGAGGTAGATCCCACAGTATGTACCCTCACCCAAGTGCAAATGGCTGCATGCATGTACCTGCCTTCCTCCCCCACCCCCAGCACACACACCAGTTTCTTGGCAAGCACCTAAGCTTAGCTTTATGAGGTGTCTTGCTCTCAGTGGTAGCTTTGGTACCCCAGACCCAACACTGTGCAAGCAARCAGCTCCTGCACCGTTATTTCGTCTGAGACACAGCCTGTGCCCTGCCTTCACTCTTGCCAGGGGAATCCCATATGCACTGGTGCAGCAGGTCCTCTGAAAAGGAAATGGTCTGGACTCCCGATGTCTTCCAGGAGTGCATGGGTCAGTCACCCATCCTCTGAGCATACACTGCACCACCCAACTGATRTCTTCTAAAGGTCTGACGGATGCCATGCCAACTCAGCATTACTTTTATCTTGTTTTAACCATACATACAATAAAATGGAACACAGTTTATTTTCTTGTGATTTAGCAAAACTTTRTTATACAAAAAAAATCATAAATGTCAACAAGTCCCAGCCCCTGGCAACCATCCAACCCTTCTGAAAAATTAGTCCTGCACTATATGGGAATCTGAGAAAGCAGAATAGGTAACTCGTAGAGCTGCCTGATCTCTCTCACCTTGATTTCTGGGGCAAGGCAGAAACTTGGTCAGCCTGTGAGGAACTGGACTTCAGCCTTGGTCCAGCTGGGTGACAGCAGGCAGTGTGTGAGATTGTGGCAGAAGAGCACTAGCACAAGGAAACCCAGTGCGTGCCATGGAAGGAGCAATCAGAATAAGGGCCCTATGTGTAAACAGAGCCAGGCTGCTGAGTAGACACATTTGGCAAAGGAGCAAGTCTGCTAATGTTCACTTCCAGGGAAGGTTTGGATAATGAGAAAGGCAGTTCTGGTAGACATTTCATAGGGTTGAGCAGGGCAGGGCATGGGGAATTAGTATGAGCTCAGTTTAGCTTCTACCCCTCCTTTATTTGTAATGAGATTAACGGCATAGATGGTAGAGACACTATCAATCTGATGCTGTGATTGGGTGAGCTGATAAAGCAGCTTTTGCAGTGCCTTGCGTACAAGTCCAACTTCTCCTGCATATGGGGAAAACACTGGGAAAAAAAAACACACTTCTCTCACATATGACATTTTTTAAATGGCCCTGCTTTGCTCCCAGRTCCAGGGAAGCACATTGCCCAGCTGCTCCCAGCAATGTCAGGAGCATGACTGGATCCCCACACCGGTCCCAGCATCCCAGCCACCTCCTGGCAGGGTTTCTGCAGCCATCGTGAGCAGCCGAGGCCAGTTTGAGAGCAGCTGGTTAGGGCTGTGTCCTGCTTCCCGGGCTAGAAATGAAGCAACTGCTTGCTATCAGTGTGCTTTGAGCAGCTCCAACCCTCCTGAGTGCAAAAATCAAATCAAGTCTTTTGACTACAATGAGCTAGAAACAAGAAGAAGGTGCAAGGGCCCTGCAGGATACCTCTCTGCTGTTTGTAGTACAGYGACACATGTCAAGTAATGAACCTGTTCTGCTCTATAATGGAATTGGAGTAGCCGTGTTCCTTGGACACATCATGGGAGACAGTTTTTTGCCCCAAGAAGCATAGGTGTGTTAAGATGCAGAGAAAGTAAACATATCCCCAGGTCTAGTGATTTGTTTACATTTACCCTGCTTATAGCAAAAGTTGAGAAGAAACTCTCTCATGATCATCCTCTTAACTTTTAAGAGAGGATAATATGAACTTCTGGCAAGCTTTGCAAGGATCTTTGTCTATCCTATGGCAAGGATTGGTCATGGAAGCTTAGAGCAGCCTACAAGTGTATATATGGCAGCTGTCTCTGAGCTAGCAGAGAGCTTTGCCCAGAAAACTACTGAAASAAAAGTCTCGTATTTTTAAATCCTTGTGTTTTTTCACAGTAACTAGACAATCATGGGCAACAAGTGCCATCTGGGGCAAGGCCTCCCCCAGCTGTTGCAGTACTCCCTCACTCCCGGGCTCTCTCCAGTGGCCAAGAAAAGCCGAAGTGAAGCACTATCCAAGCTCACAGGGCTTTCTTGCCATATTGTTAGTCACTGCCTAGCCTGTATCTATGACACATGGAGTCATAGGTACATATGCCTAGCCTTCAGCTGCTTGGCCTGTTGAAGAGTTTGGACCTACAGAAAGACACTAGGTGCTCCTTCCTAGGTTCTCCAAGCACAGCCAGGGTAGCACAGGCTGCAGGGCTCACCAGCTGGGCTCAAGGCCTCCGTGTGCAAAGCCAGCCACATGGCACAACCCTGGTATGCCCACTAAAACTCCAATGATCAGYGTTTCTGCAAGAAACCTTTGTCATTGCACATGGGGCATGAGCTGTATCAACATATGTGCATGCCACTGACTCACTAGGTGACAGCAATGGGCCACAGGAGCTAGCTGCCAGTCTACTCAAAGTGGRAGGATCGCAGAGGTCTGCTCCCACTGCAGCACTGGAAAAAAACAACCCACCAGCATCTAAAAACCAGTTTGTTGCCCCAGGCCTCTGGGGGTTGTTTGTTCATCTCATTTCATTTCAACACCTCATGTGAGAGGCTGGGAGCTGGCATTTCAATGTGCTAGTTGTGCCAGCTCTGAGATTGTTTTATTTGATTTACCGTCCAAATTGGGTAGATGGGTGGAGACTGAATTTTCCCTTTATTTTTGTTTTCAAAAAACCCTTCTGGCTCTGGGTGAGGCGAAAGGAGCTGAGTAGTTTCATGTCTAGCTCCTTTGTGTCAGTTACRTGCCTACAGCAGCAGGGCCACAGCCCGGCTCCTCCGAGTGCAGGGCCAGGAGCAGAGCTATGCAGGTAAAGCCCTCAGCCTGAGCACGGTGAATGCTCCTCGCCACATCACATYAACATTTTCGTCTTTTCTTTCCACAAAAGCCCTAGAAACAGCTTCTATATGAGCCCATATTTCCTTCTTCTGCCCCACGGATAAAAGGAAAACAAGGCTTTTAAATTGAGGGGAAAATGAGGGGGCAGCAAGCAGAGGCAGAGGATGCTGCAGGTGAGGAGACGTGTGCTGGAGGGCAGCACCTAGCCACRCATAGGTCGGAACAAGACCGGCCTGGTTGTGCGTTCATTCCTGTTGATCTTTTCAACGGCACAGAAGTGATTGCCAGGAGATACTGGCAAGCTATTGCTCAGCCTCATTTCAAACAGCGATAGTGAAGGACTTTGCCCAGGAGACACCTGGGGCCATATGTGCTTAACACCCCCAGGAAGTCTCAGCAAACACTTTCAGAATACTGTCCACACACTGAAACATAAACCTGAGAGCAAGACTTAAGGATGTGACAAAGTATATATGCGCTTTCTCCACCACATTGCTATGTTGTGTGCTTCCACAGGCAATAAATCTAGCCCTTGCAGCCCCTCCACAAGCAAAGGAAGTAAGAGGCTTTCTCCCATTTCACTCACAGTGTCAAAGAGAAATATATGTGCATTTTCCAAAAAGCTCAGATCCTAGACTCACCTCCCACAGTGACTCATGTGCAGTCCCTGCTTGGGCCCAGCAGACCAGGAGGTCCACTCTGCCAGCCACACTGGGTCCAGGGCTCGCTCCTCACACTCCTTAGTGATGCCACTGGGTTTTCCTGGCAGCTCATGCTTGTCCACAACTCTAGAGCCACCTGAGAGGCTGAGGAAAAGTAAATGAAGTACTCACACCAAACCCAGCCACTTTGGGGACCGAAAAAGCACTGCTTTCCACCAACAGCCTGGTTAATGAGCACCCACCCTGCCAGACAACCTTCTGTTCAGCAAGAGCCTAGTGCTTTACTCCTCCATGACTGCATCTGCCAGGAGCTGCAGTGTTAACTTGGCAGGCTGCAGAGCTATGAGATCTGGAAGCCTCAACCCCACATCTTGCCAGTGCCCTGAAACCCAGCCTTACTTCAGAGGCCACATGGCAGAGAGCTACTGCAACGCCTGCCTGCCCTCCCAGCCTGGCTGTTAGGGCATATCACGCATTGTTCAGAGCCACTAGCGCTCCCATTTGGAATTCATTGGGCCAAATCCACAAATCTCATTTACTGTGGGAGCTTAATGACTCTTCAGCGGTTCCCCTTGAGGTGGAAGGAGCTACATCCTTTCTCTCCTTTCAGACTAATTACACTGAAACAAAGGTTAAAATATGCAATACCAGGAACATTACCAAGCCTGTGAGTCCTCCGCCCATCGGGATTAGGTGGGAACTTCAGATGGCATGAATACAGATGCAGGCAGCTGGCTCCTGCTCCTCTTGCTCAACCATTGGCGCCAGGAGACAAATGATAACRAACATCTCTCATACTCTGACAGGCCAAACAAAATTTCCAGGTCAGAAACTCTTGTTGGACAGTCCATCCTCCAGGCTATGCAAAAGAGCTAMCATTCTCTCAGTCCCTCTTTGCACTAGCTGTGAACATCATCCAACAGTGACATTARTGCTGGTATGCACAATGCTGGTGCACACATGGAAGGTAGGGGAGGTCAGATGTGCTGCATTGTGTGCCCGTGGCATTGCCTCAGACCTCCTCTCATGGCCTTCCTTGTTCAAAGTACAAAGAGCTTCTTGCTGCCAGCATTCCCACTCCTCCCAAAGGCTAATGCTTCTGTCACTTCTCTAGGAAGAAGCCAGCTGAGTCAGGGGCCACTCACACCAGTAGCCTGCTGCYGTAGCTTTCCAGGCCCTGCCTGCTCCCTGTGTCTTGCATTGGCTCAAACACCTCTGAGTTTACAGGAAAGCCCAGCAGGACTGTTTGCTTCCCTTCCCTGCCCAGCTCTGCAGGACATCAGCCACCACCCAGCTGGACCATGATAGTCCAGGGAGGGCTAATGGGATAAATGCACTGGAGCGGTAGAACTCAGGGCCATTCCCCACTAGCTTTCTCCTTTTCAAGTGGAGCCCACAGGAGGAGGAGGAGAAGGGCAGGGTGCTGCCTAGCAAACATGGGACACCTATGGGAGCAGGACTACAGGGTACCAGGTACYGGCTCTGCAAGATAGTACCACCTAGACCTTTCTCTCTGTCACAGCTAGCCATCCTCGCCAGCACCTCTTTTCTCTTGCTTGTAATGGGAAAGTTCACAAGTAGCCAAAGCATCATGAACAGGAGGCAAATCAGGCCCTGGATGCTTGCTCACATTAATAGACATATCCATCTTGGCTGCCTTTTTCTGCAGCTCAGCCTCACTGGATTTGATTTGACTGTCTCAGCTAGCTGAGATCTTCCTCAGAGATCATTCCAGATGATCTTGCATGCCTAACAAGGCATGCAAGGGTTAATCACTGCTCCCCCTCTGTCCTGCATCACTTTAAACAGAGCAGAAGGAAGACTGTAAGCTGTTGCTGCTGAAAATGTGAGAGAGAGTCAAGTGCTGTGGCTTTCCATAAGGAACTAGCAAAGGAGATGATCCCTAGGTCTAACTCACCTTCCATCTTCTGCCAACCAGTAGGTTCTTCTACAAGGAACTAGTCAAGATTGTTGCATTTTATTTTTAAGCAGAGAGTGTGAGTCCAAAGAGGGTGCTTTGGAAGATATTCTATCTTCTGGGATAGATGTTCTATGGGAAAATTGAAATTTGGTCAAAATAATGGATTAATTTTTGTCCAGCAAAAACAAACAAACTGGGATTTGCTTAATTTTCACTAGATCTGGTTTAAACTCAGTGTATTTTTTTGTTTGTTTTGGGTCTCACTCGTGATGTTGTATGGGTAGCTCAGCTTCTGCAGCAAGTAATGCTAGCTACAGTTCTCACTTACAGTCTGTCTGGTGGGACTTCAGCTCCTGTGAGACACTGCAGTCTCTCTGTGAGGGGTATGACCACACTTATTCCTGAACAGGCAGGTACTACTACAAGAATGAAAACAAGAAATTAAAAATYGAATTTCAATCAGATTTTTCCGGATGGCAGCTGATCACAGCCTGTGTGGGATGCAGAATGTCTTCACTTTCACTCCTCACCTGCCCATCTTCAGCTGGCTACTAACATCCTTGACAGGGATTTAAGTTGTGTCCGATTTCCTCACCTCCAAGGCAAGTCTGAAATAATCTGAGACATCTGCTGCCCATGGCCTGACTGTAATGTACTTGTCTTAATGATTACTTGCTAATATTTACCCTTGGGTGAAATTAAAAGGTTCAGGGCCAGGTGGAACACGTTCAGCTGTCTCCTGTTTGGGGGAGGCTGAGTCACTCCTCTTACAGTTGTGCAAATCTAATTTGTGGGTGGTTTTGGTGTGTGTGTTCTTACCTTAAGCCCTTAACCTTCAATGCACATTATAATGCAGTCCTGCTGATAGCTTCTAAACACTGGGTTCCTTCTACATCCCTAAAGGAACAGCATCAAGAGACTAATTAAGTAAGGAGAAAGGCTAGAATATAAAGTATTATAGAAATCACTGCCTTGCTACTCATAGCTCTTCAAGTTGGAAGGAAACTTTTCTATAGGGAGTGCAAGTAGTGTGGCCACTGATTCTGCAACCTCAATGGGGGACTAAGGACTAAGGTGGGGGTAGCATTCCTTAAATACAGATGCACAGAGTGCAAATAGGGTAAAAAGTGTAGCCCGAGTGCAAAAGAAGCTGCCAGCCTATGGAGCCACRTACCGCTCCTTGCCTGGCCCGGTGAAGCTGCATTCACTCGGGCACAGAGGCTGAGGGCTTAAAGGAAGGACGGCGCCCAGCCAAGCACTGGTTTTAAGGCAGCAGTCAAGGTTTGTGCTTGGGCATGGGGAGGGTTTGAACCCCTCAGGCTGAGGCAACATTGAACCCATGCAGAGATGGTCCCTACCCTCCTGCTGTCACCTTTAGTGACAGGCAGGCACTGCCACAGGCTGTGCCTTTAGGAAAAGGGAAACCGTGCACAGGACTTTCAAAGCATGTTGTGGGTTTGGGGCTCAGGCCAGATCCTAAATGCCAGCAGGGAGGGGAATGTCTCACATGAACCACTGCTCAGGGTTTGGTGTTCAGCAATCAGAAGCTCTGCATCACTCTTTGGAGGGCCAAATACTGCCATACAGGGACCTGCCCTAGGAGAAGGGGTGCTGGAGCCTGCTATGGACCAGGCTTCTTAAACATGGGCATTGCAGCACCTTTTAGGCCATTTGCCCCATGTTGGATGTGACTCCCTAGTTCTAGTCTTCATGAAAAACTGTGACAAATTTTCTGGTCATCTTCAAGTTGCTAACTCTCCTCACTAGCTGCTTAACTGTGTTCTTAGACTTACGACTCGATGCATTTATCTCGCATTTCACCATGACACATGGGTAATTTGATGCAATTGTATACTCACACCTTTAATTAATCAAAGGCTTTTTCAAACAGAACTCTGCAATATTTTGTTTCCTAACCTTCTTGCTGTAAAGTACTAGAGTCTGTTGTAACATTCCTTACACAATTACACTGATGGCTATAGGGCTTAGAAGAAGTTGGCTCACGTGTAAGAACCTTCAGCATTGTCTCCAGAGAAGATTTCCAAGGAATCAGGAGCCAAATTAACTGAAACAGCTCATAAAGGGAATGAGGCTTGCTGAAGAAAAAACCAAACAACCTCAAGAAGAAAATATGAAGAAGTCAGCAGATTCCCTGAGTGCCATTTGGGAAGCTCAGGAAAAAACAAAAGGAAACCAGAGGCTCTCCTAKAAAATCAGAAAACACCTGGACAGAGTAACCAGCTCTAAGATGTATCTCAACCTCTCTTCCAAGGGACGAGGGGACCTCCCCAGCATCTTATCTTCCCCTTCAGAAATGCTCATATCCAGCTTCACATTGCAGCAAYAGTCCTGCTCCTGACAGGGGAAAGAAAAGTTCAAATAAGGACTGGAGACAGCCAAGTGCTTGGAAATGTTCAGACTGAATGCTGAATGACTGGAAAAAGTCTTGAGAAATACTTACCTACACCTTAGAGCTGAGCATGCAGATCACACCTTTGGGTGCAAATGAACAGTGCAAATGCACCCTTTCCTCAGGGTCTCCTTGCAGGCCACAGCTTCCTTCCTCGGGAAAGCCAGGCTGGGACTTGGAGGCTAGGGCAGGGATGAGCAATGTRTTACACCAGCTTTAGCACTAAGAAGAAAGCCTGTGTGGCCTGAGAATGGACTAGGTTTGCCTGGAGCTCATCAGAGTCTAGACTGCATGCAAGCACTGCCCATGACTGCCGGCAAGGCACACCTTTTGCCACCTTGCAGCCCCAGCTGGGGCCTATCTTCTCCAGCCCCCCAAGCAGGAGTAGCAGTGAGCCTTCTCTAACTTCTACCCTCTGCGCCCTAAAAAAGTGTCTTTGGAAAAGCTAGTGCACAGCTTTCCTTTGGTGGGTACATGCCCYGGGCTAGGGGCTGCTCTCACATATGGCCCTCTCTTGGGTAGAACCGTATGTGGGCAAAACAAGCACAGCAAGCTTTTAAAGCATGCACATGAACAGCAAACAGCTCTGGAGCCAGCTTGTGGCTTCTGAACCAAAAGCCCTCTGGGGAGGCCGTGGGAGAAGAGCCCCTCCTCCATATGCAGCACTCTCCTGAGCAGCACAGGTGCACAGTGGGGTGCCCTGGTGCCGCAGGCAGGCTTAGCTTTGGCAGGGTGCGGGGCACCCCACCCAGACTCGCTAAGCTTGCTCCCAGGTGGCGTGGGAGCCCAAAGCTGGCCGCGGGTGCTCCAGCCAGGTGGTGCTGTAGGAGTTCCTGGTTGTGGTATGCTCTCCCTGCAAAATATCTAGTGGTATTTTCTCATCTGGAAGAGATGTGTATCACTCTAGTAGAATGACTTCTGCAGCTAGAAGTGTGTGTGTGTGTTTGTGTGTGTGCATGGAGGAAAGATGAAGAGCATCTCACCAGCCCTGGGGTAGAGGCATGCGTGGCATTAGGAGCTCAGGTTGCTGGCTGCATGCTGACAGTCGCTGCATGGTGGAGCAGCTCTGGGTAACCATGCAAGCTCGCTTGGCTCTAAGGTGCCTGCAGCCACTCTCATGGGCTGGGTGGGCTCTAACTCTTGGCCCATCTCAGCACAGAGGTTTACCAATCAAGCACAGAGGGTTCAGCACCAAGCACCCATGACCTCCACCAGGTTTGGGCAGTCAGCAATCTCAGTTTGGCAGGGGACGGATTTTGGTCTTCATTTTCTGAACTTCCTATTTTGTGCTGGTGTTGGCTTGCACAGTGCAGCAGTGGGTGTTCCCTCAGTGTACAGCAAGGGCAAGAGAGTAACAGCTGTCCTACAAAGTAACTACAGTAACAGCTGATCTGAAAAACTAAGAGCTAACTTGTTAATTAACCCATGYAAAATGTATAAATATAGTCACCAAGGCAGCTCTTGAGTGTGGGATGAGGGGAATGCAGATTATTATCATTTTTTTTTAACTTAGGAAGGATGTTGAGAAAAGCAATTTTGTAACATTCATGACCATGGTGCGAGCACAGGAGTAATTTGGGGTGGGGGATTGCATCTGCCTGTGTCTGGCGACGCTATGCTCACAGTTGCCGCAGGACGACGGCTGACCTGATGCGCTTGGCTAATGACCGGGCAGACCTGCGGTGAAGCACCTTGCGATTGCACATYGGTCTTGGCATTTGGGTTGCTAGGCTGGAGCACAGGTGCCGCACTGCAGCTCGCTCACGGCCACCTGAACGCGTGGCAGCCCCCC
>NW_028187155.1:2329692-2407370 GCF_003343005.1 Rhea americana | reverse complement strand
TTGTTGGACCCAACAACAGCTTCTTTGACCTACAGCAGAACTCTGAAGCCAGTTACTTGCTTCTGGACTGCACATGGCAGTGCAATGAGTGTCTCACAGTACAAGCATAGGCCTTAGACCAAGGCAAAGCTGATTGCACAGAGCCATCCTGCTTAATACTAACAAACAAGCTTAGTCTTTCTGCAGCCTTTATGCAGGCAATAACGAGACCACATCTTCCAGGGCGTGATTCAGAGTGGGAAGTTAATATGCTCTGAATGGCTCCCCAGGGACTTTCTTGCCACTGTTGATACAGGGAGCCTAATCTCCTACCCTAGGCAGCAGAGAGAGAAAATGTAAGCCTGCTGTAAGAGCTGGTATCAGCCCAGCTGCTTCTAATTGCTGTGCATGCCAGCAGGTTCCACCTCCTGTTGGAGCATGTTAACTTCAATGTCTGGGGAAACAGGACAGCCAAAAAAGCCACTGGCTGCAGTGCTTGTGCTATTGCACGCAAAGGCCAGTGCATTGCAATGGAAGTGAGAAAAATGAGCTGAACGATGCATGGGCACCCTCACCAGATGCTTAATCTTAGGGCTATCTTGCGTCTATCCTTTGCTGCCCATAAATTGAAATCTAGTTTCCAATGGGCCAGTGTCTGATATTGCTGAAGAAGAGGAGCGAAGACTAGTACAGCTGTGACTGCAGCTATCAAGGCAGAAATGTGGTGCCCAAGCTGGGCTTGGGTGCTGTTGTGACCATTCAGCCTTCGCCATCAGTGCCACGGACATGTGGTCTGCCTGGTTGCTGTACACTATCCCTGGAGCTGCACCATGGAGCTTACCTGCACTCTGGGGCAGGCAGCTGATGAGCTCCCACTCCGGTCTCACATCCTCTTCTCCCACATAACCTTGCRTTTACTCACCTGCAGTCTCAGGCATCTGGGTTGCTTCATAAAGGCCGAGCTGATGTTTCTTAAGAGCAAAACACCTGACAAGGAAGTGAAGGCATTTTAACAAAAACAGCTGCTCTTCCCCTCTGCTTCCTCCCCCCCCTTCCCCACCCCAAAAAGAAAAAAAAATTAGACTAGCTAATGCCTACAGGGCAGGGAGTGCTGCTCTGATAGCTGAGCCAAAGCAGCACAAGGTTGTACTACCTGTGAGGCAGCAGGGCATACTGGCAATGTGCAGTCCTGCAGCAAACAGATGCAGACTGGAGAAAGCTGTGTAAGGGCTCCAACCTCACACCAAACTAAAGACCACCTGTACAGGAAGTCATCAAAGACTAAAAAATAAAAAGCAAACTTCCAAACTGGGAAAAAAACAAAAACCAAAAAACAAAACAAACAAACAAACAAACAGTCCCAAAACAGTGATACTAAGGCCTTGTGCTGAAAGGGATGGCCAGTCCTCTGGGGACCAAATAAGGTGACCAAGACCAGAGTAAAGGGCTATTGCCATATGTCCTTGAGTAAAATTTTATCTCCTTTTTCCCAGAGAAGCAATCTGAGAGAAGGCTGCAGCCATGCCTTGCAACAGAGAACATAAAGATTGACTTATTTCCTATTTATGTGCCCATCATGGTTGAAGTATTCAAACATCAACAAAAAGGATCTAAAACTCTAGCCTCCACCCATTGCTATATGCACTGCTGTCATGGGTTGCAGAGAGCTAAAGCATCTCCGGACCAAAGAACCCAGCAGCTGGAGACTACCTAGCCAGGCACTTACATGCTGTGAACAAGCAGACATGGCAATGGCTCATCAGGCTCCTGACCAGRAGGCACTTTTGTGCCAAATCTGACTAACAAAGGCAAACACTCAGCATGGGCAAAGCCTTTGCTCAGACAGCCACACTCACAGGCTGCCTCTAGTTCTGGCTAGTGGACACTTGCTGCTGCTCCACGGGCTGGATCTCACAAGAGAGTGTTACCAGGCTACCTCAAACACTTGCTAATGTTCACACAGCAGCTGGTATAAGCTACAYGTTTTGTATCACAGCAAGTCATTCAGGGAGCAGGCAGCCAAACATCCCAAGCTTCCTCTTGATACTAGGGCTRGGCTGYCCACATGGTTTTTCTGCTGAGAAASAGCCTGCAGTAGCAAAGAGGCAAAATAGGAGACCAGGTCCTGGAGCCTTCTCATCAATRTACATGCTTGGCAGCTTTGCCATCAGGAAGGAAGAGGATTCTGCTAATCCACGAAGGACAGGAAGAACGGGATGAACAGGACACRCTTCTCAAGCTCCATTGAACTGTTTGCCAATTTTTCTTTTGCCTGGATAAGTTTCATTCCAGGGGACTTCAGTATACTTTGAAAACTGTAGAGAGGGGCATGCAAGTCTTCAGAGGCCCATCCAGACTTCCCGGACTTCCTGCAAAACATAGCTGGAAGCTTGTGATGGATCCCTGTACTGAAACTGCCATGCCAAACTTCATATCAAATATCCCAGTATCCAAAAGAAAAATTCAAACAGACAGAAGAGGAGGACAAAAGGGAGAGCCCCAGCTTTAGATCATCAGCACTGAGATCTTTCCTGCACTGTAAGAAATGCCCAAGTTTCTAATCCAGCAATGGATCACAGCGGACAGCTACCGAAATTGCCAACAAGCATGTTTCATACCGACCTGATTAACTGAAACTGTAATCCTATTTTACCCGATCTGATTTGCTCATCCATAGGCAAGGAGTCCATCAGCTGAAATTATATGTTCTTACATTCATTGTGGTAGTATTTCTCTCTTTGTAGGTAAGATATTAGTTTTTCACATTGTAGTCAAGCAGTCCCTGRTGGTCGGAGTGCACCAGTGGAACGATGCCACTGGATATTATTATCCAGAGGCTGATTGATCTCTAATCCTTTTGGAAGACGACAAAAGAAACAGTGACTAGAATCAAATAAAGCAGAGAGGCATTCTCGGTCTGAATGGTAAACATTAAACTAACTCCCAAGAGAAGTAATGCCTTYTTTCCTCTTTTGAGATCTTTGTGGATTTTTGCCCTCTCACATCTTTAAATAAATAAATCCCACAAACCATRATCTCCAGCAAAATTGTGAGACAGAAAGATAGAAATGGAGCCCCATATAGAATTGCCTGATTTAAGCTGGGCCATTAACAGCTTTTATGATGGTCCATGGAGGGACTAAAGCCCACACCGGATGGAAGCTACTCAGTCTTTYCAGGACAGCCACACCAGCAGCTCGGCACTGCTGTTCTTTTAAATCTTGGAATCAGAAGCCATTTTGAGATGCAAAGGGAAACGAGATGTTTTTTGTARCAGAGGAGATTCACGGAATCGTGCAAAAAGTCTTAGGTTAAAATAAGGAGGGCAAGCATCCCCAAGCCCAGAGAAGATCAGCAGGGAGAGCTGCACAAAGTGTGGAGTTGGGAAAGGGTAGTACCGGCCTTGCCTGTATGTATTCTGCCCCCAGGAAAGGGCACCAGCTGCGGCCCTGGCAAGAACAAAAGTAGAGAAACCTGAAGTGAGGGCAAAAGAGAGCCAAAGAAATGATACAAAAGCCAGAAACCTTCATCTTCCAGCAAGAGGTTTACAGTGGCTAATTCATTCAATCTGCCAGAAAGATGACAGCAGGCATCTGCTGACACCTTATAACACACCTTTGTGCCATGGATGGTGTGAAATGAAAGGTCTCTCCCTAATTTACAGGAAAAAGACATTGCAAACACAAGCTGGAAACTGAAACAAGAAATTCAGACAGACACTTATTTTCAAAAATGAACATGAAGTCAGCTCTCAAGCAAAGTACGCAGCAAGTAGACTTTCCTCTCCACAGTCCTGGTAGCAAGGCAGACAGCTTCCTGCCAGATAACTCAAGGACATGCAAATTAATGGGCYTAACACAAGACTGTATGAAGGTCAGTGGCATCTGACCACTCAGAGCAGCCAAACCACTGACTCCTCTGCCCCTGTGTTGGATCAGGCCACAACTACAAAAGAAATCACCAGTGATAATCTACAGAGCTTAAAAAATGGCACACATGTAAAGACGATAGTAAACCCAAGGTGCTCAGAGGGAGCGGCTGCAAAGTCTCCTGATCGTTTCCAAAAAGGCACACAGGCRAGAAAAGAAGCTGGTTGGAAATTCAGTGTCATTTTCAGTTTGGCTTTTATTTTCATTGACTTCAACAACAAGGTGTTCCAAAACACACAAGTCCTGGTGCAGGCAACACTGTCATTGCTACAAGCATTGGCAGATTCTCAGTTCAATTAACCCATATGCTTTGATGTATCAAAACAAAAATCACAGCTCTACAGGGGAGGGTAAAAGCTACAGCAGTTGAAACTCACTTGAAGATTCCAGTTATACAGAAGTGGGCTCCATAGTGGTGCACAGTAGAAAGAACATTTTTCACAGCATAAATTTTAATCATTAATGATGTAGCAGAAAATCTCCAGCTCACTGCTGAGGTATAAAAGCAGATACTGAAGTTCTTGTGCCCCAACTCTGGGCAACAACATTAACTGCATTAATCTTTATATTCCTAATTCCTAAAATGAAGGTATTTTTGAATCATTTTTCATACAATACTGAAGCAGCTCAGAAAGATTACACAACAGAGATGCAAAACCATGGAGGTGAGGGCACAACCTAAAATTCACCTCCAAGAATTTGCAAAGTAGCCGCACTAAGACTTTCCCCGCACTAACACTGCCCCACTGAATTAATTCTTGCACTGAGTCAAGAGCAGAATGATGTGCTTCTTTTGTAGCATACTAGAAAAAAATAGTAAGTTTTCACACTGAGCATGTTAAATACTTTGAAATCTAGGACGCTGCTCTTTGAAGTGTTACAAAATAAAATGATAAAACAGGCTTTCAGTCCCCATCCCCTCCCCCCTCAACTGCAAAGTAACACAGGAATCTCAGTATGAAAAATACAAATATATTTGTCCAGTGGCGAGTCATTTGTTACACGGTATACTGTAAGCATTTTGCATAAAAATAATAATTAAAAAACAGAAAAAACAACATTTTATTGTGGTTCTGGCAGACCCGGTATCCCAAGAAGAAATAAAAAGTGGCATGTTATGTTCCAGGAAACAAAAATTACACATACAAAAAAAAATATATATATACACACACTTTACAGGGTAACCATCTTGCGTCACCATTCTGAGCTATGCAAAATAGGCTTGCGCAGTTACCAAAAGGCAGTCACTGAATGCAGCTTAGACCTAGGACAATGGACAGATGTGCAGATGGAGGAGGCTACTAACAATACCTTGCTTAAATGAAATATGTGACACAGCAGGGCCCAGAGAGGAGCCGCTGCATTAAAAAGAAATTATTTGTTTGCAGCAAGGTAGGATGGCAACTCATTTAAAAGCTGCTTTCGCCACCTTTCCCCAGTCAAGAAAAAAAGAAAAAAAAATCAGGCTTACTGTTAAAAGGAGAAAGCCATGTTGAAAACAGCTGAGCTCCTAGGTTTGGATCTGTTTCTACATATTAGCATCTCGTTCCTGTGGCCAATACAAATGTGGAAACACGCACTCTGTTCTGTTACTTGCCTGCAGTATGACTGGCAGTCACAGAGGAAATACCTTAGAGCACAACCTCTGTTTAATCAATGAAGAAAAAAAAAACAAAGTTTTAAATTTTTAATGTAAACAAGACTTTTTGCAGTAGTAACACTCATACTACCAGGAACCTTTATCAAAATACTTGTTCTAAGGCATTCTGTGGGAAAATCCTGTATTTTTATTCTCTGCTTGTAGTTCCCCACCATGTAGTCTACAGTCACCAGCAAAAAAAAAAAAAAAAAAAAAAAAAAAAAAAAAATCGATCTATTGGAGATGCATTTAAAGATGGCTCTACTTTCCTTAGCAGGTACAAATCTAACACGGTCTCATGGTCTAAATAAAGGATTGTTTGGGTTTAGGGTAGCTGAAGCCCTACATATCATCGTGCAGCTTACAGTTGGTCCTCTGTGCCAACCAGAGGGCAGGCAGCCAGATCCCAGCTTCCTTATGCTAAACTAACCAGGTTGCAAGTGTGACAAAGCCTAATTCTCTAGCTTAAATTTTGGTAGTAATACAAAATGGCTAAGGTTGGGTGGGGGACATGCAAGTCAAGGTGATCAACAGCATTATTTGCGTTTATATCCTGAAACAAGCAAACCAGGATATACACATAAATGTACATTCAACCAAGAGAAGAAGAGACAGCAAAAGGTTTTTCCTTTTTTTTTTTTTTTTTTTTTTTCCTCCCAGAGAAGGAAAAGGCATAAGTGGGCTGCAGGTGGTCATGAGCGCTGGCCTGTCCAGCAAAGTGCATGTGCTGTCTCCGCTGGAGAATATTACACATGAACAGAGTACTCAGCTCTGTGGGAAGAGGCTGTTTAAGTGCAACGTTCAGCAGACTGATTCCCTTTTATTTTTTCCTGATGAATTGTCAGCTTAGGGTTTGGGGGTTTTTTTGTTTGTTTGTTTGTTGTTGTTGTTGTTTTTAAAAAAATCTGCTTTTCAAAGCAGAATTGCTGGATGAGAGAGAGAGAGAGTTTGCAGGTCTAGACACCCACAAGGTGTGTGAGGATTCAAGAGTCAAGAAAAGAAGCCCTCTACCCAAAGGAAGATATGAGACAAGAACAATGCCTTCTTGAGAAGACCAACGGCTTTCAAGGAAACACCACCCGCCTTCACCCTTTGCTCAGCTCTTTCCCTCACGAGAGCTGGGATGGAGGTCGCAAGTCCAGGGACATGGCCTAGACAGGATTAAGGGCATAACTAGTATGACTGAGAAAGAAGGCTCTCTCTACCCTTCTTCCAGGGGTGCAGTACCAAGCAGGATGAAGACACATGAAGGGCTGAGCAGTTTGTGGCTGAGGCGGGGTGGAGCAGGGTATGTGGAACTCACTCCCCTTCCTCCTTGATGCGCTGCTGTTTGTTGCGCCGGGCATCCATGTCAAAGTTGAAGTCGTTCCACTCATCGCGGGGTGGGAAGGAAATGGTCTGCCGGAGCGTGAAGCGGACCGCGTCGATGACCCGCTCCCCCCGGGTTTCGCTGGAGCCCACGCTGACAGTGGAGGCACCACTTGGGGTGCGCAGGAGATGGGGAGGGGAGGAGAAGTCATGGAGCTGCCGGTGATCCAGGATGCCTTTCCAGATGGCATGGCGGAACTGCTCTGGAATCTTGAGGCTCACCAGATCCTGCAACACAAGGAGGAGGACTTAACGGGGCAATCCCTGGGAAAACCAGGGGGTCTGGGCTCCAGTAGAAGTGGCCTCTGGGMCACTGTGCAAACGCCTATGAACCTGAAAAGCTTTGCTAAAGTCCGGGTGGCTGTGATGCACTATACGAGAAGATAAACCAGTAACTACCTGAAGGTAATAATTAACTGGCTTACCACTTCTAAAAAAAGCACACATAGCTGAGAGGCAACAAGAACTGATGACATGAGGTCTATATTGAAGCAATGTGAAACATATTCACGCATACGACCCTGGAGCCTAAAGCTAGATGTTTAACTAGACTGCAAGGCCTCAAAACAACCTTGGTGAGTTCTGCTGGTTGTCTGTGGCAAGTGGTGCTGGGCTACAGAAGTTCAACAGCTTTGAAAACTTCAAAGTCTCCAAAAGGATTTTAGAATTAAAGTTTGGGCTCCTGTATTCAAAGCTCTTGGTCTGACTATATAGAAACCACCTTAATTACTTGGACATAGCCAAAATTTAAGATAGAAATCTAACATCAGAAAACTTGGAGTTTGAAGGCCCTCTATCATCTCTGTATTTACCTAATTCTGGAAAATGCAGTATTGGCTTCTGAAAAAAAAATAGCTATCAGCTTTGATTAATTTGTGTCAGCTTTTCTAATTACAGCAAGCAGCAGAAGGATTGCAGCCCAGGCTAGGAAGCAAAAGCACCACAGAGCCTTCCAAAGTCTTGGGGCAAAAAGGGGATGGCCTGCTCTGAAGAGAGCAATGGTACAGAAGAGAAGAAAGCAACCCTGCAGCAGAAGCCATGCAAGAAAAAACAAAGCTGGACTGAGATGCCAGTAGCAAGGAAGGATTGTTAAGGTAAGGCTAGAGAGTAGAAGCAGGGAGGAAAAAATGCAGACCACTTATGGACAGCTACTTGTCTGCAGGCAAGTKAGGTGTTTCAGAGCTTTGTAAACTGAAACCAAGCCTTGCAGAGTTAACAGGCGTGTGGAGTGGGGCCACTTCTGGGGCTAAAAGGGAGGTGCTGGAGGGACACRCTCTCTATACCAGGCAAGGCAATTATAACTATGGCTCTGGCAAAGAGTCCTTCCTCTCTTTACCTTGCAAGAAGTCTTCCATGGTGTGCAACACCTTAAACTAATTTATATAAAAACAGAGTCTGGATTTCTAATCAGTTCCTACAGCAGGGCCAAGAGTGCAAACAAAGGAAATGGTGAGGAATTACTTACATCCATGGAGTAATGCTCAATCTGATAGATGGTGGTCAGCCCCTGGGTCGTGAAATAATCCACACAGGATGAGCAGCCCAGCCTCGCTAAGAAGCTGCAGAGGAGGAAGGAAGGAAGGAGAGAGAAAAAAGGATCACCCTGGCTGCAACAGCCCAAACCACAGAAAAACCAAACACTCAGCCAATCTGCAGCAACAGGAAACAAAGCTTTTACCCTTGGCTTGACCCTCTCCGAGGCATCCCAGGCCAGCAAGCCGTGTCACTGCCATGTGAAACAAGGGAGGGAGTCTTTCAGTTTGGCTTCTGRCAGACAACCCTCATGGCAGCACCTCACCTTAGTAGAAAGCTGAAGATGCAGCTCAGATCTTGGGGCAGGAAGGCTCACAAAAGGCCCTCCTGCCAGGTCACTGAGCTATTTCCCTGAGAAGGTGGCTGGGCCCAGAGCAGCCTGCTGCATGGATACAGGGCTTCACCAAGGTGGTCTGGGGCTCAGATAGATCATGCACATAAAGTACTCCACAACAGCCTGCTCCTCCCTAAGTGTAAAGTATTCCTCTTTCAGAAGGAGCTTTTGCCAGACTGTTCAACTTCATGGAGGGCAGAGGGATTACATCTAGAGAGGCTGGTTGTACTTCTGACCCCAGCCAAAGTTTGTGGCTATGGAGGGGCAGAGCAGGGAAGAAAACCACCACACACTTTGCAAGTCTTCCTGGCCTAGTGCTGCACACACTCAGCTCCACTGGTCCAACAGATCCTGATGGCCCTTGGTTTTCTTGTAGTTCTAATATCCCTGTTTCTCTCAGCTGTTCATGGGTAGGGGATTGAGGCTTGGTGCCCAGAGGGTGCTGGCCATACGACTGTCACAAATGGCTGGCACTCTAGAAAAAACAGGGCAAGAGCCGAGTCCAGGGGATCAGGTGCACAACAAGGCCTCTGTTCTCCACAGGTAAGAAACGTGAGTCTTGGCAGCCTGCTCTTGCTCACCTGACGATGCTGCAATCTGTGGGGTATGGAGGAGGGGGAGTGCAGTGGGATGTTGAAGGCATGGAGAGGGGAGGAGGCAGCGCCTGCGTGGGGCTGAGGCCGTTCATGTCGCTGGTCATGGCCATGTGGGTGCCCATCATGGGAACTAGAGGAGAGAAGCAGAAGGAGCACATCATTTCCGAAGCATTTCCAGACCATCAGTACACCCCCAGGACAGTATCAAGACAAGGCACGCTCAACCTACAATCCAGACAGCCTTAAATTCACTACAGAGCTCACGAGAAATTAAAGGCAGGGACCCCAGTGACCACGTAGGGCCCAGATGACAGACAGTCCTTCAGAAGTGCTCCCCTCACTGAAGCAACTGTAGGCCATGTTCCCTCTGCTTCCTTGCCTGGGTTATCTTCTGTTACAAACAGGCTCATCAGAAACAAGGAMGCTGTTGACATCTCAGCTTGCTTTGCTGCAGAAAAGGAGCGGGACAGAGCTAGCAGGGTAACCCAATACAGAAACCAGCTTTGTTTTCAGAGACACTGAGCACCCAAAGGGAATCAGGAGCAGGTGTGGATGAGAGCCCATCTCAATCCTCAGATTCTGGCACCTTGAATTTACAGGGCTGTAATTTACACTCTTCAGCAGCCAGAAGGAAGCAGGTTGTATTGCTGCAAGCTACAGATACTTCCTTTGAAATTAAGTGACTTAATTGAACCAAGAGAAAGAGGTTTGCCAACATCTCCTCTCTTATAAAAGGAGGAAACAAGGTTTGAAAGACAAGTGATTGTAGAACGAGTTAGATTTGCAGAAAGTAGCAGCTCTGTTCATGCCTTCACCTCTGGAAGGCTCAGAATGGGAAGCTGGGGCCTGGAGGAGGCAGAGGACTTGCCCTGCAGCTCAGCAAGGAGCAGCATCTGGCTTTGCAGACCCACAGCTTTATTGTTGCGAGTGGCTCAAGGCTCCCTAGACTAATGGTAGCCACTGGCCTGGTGCCTCCAAGACTCAAAGTCTCTTTCTCCAGAGAAGTGGGGAACAAATGCAGAGCAGGAGAAGCAGCAACGAGAGTTTCTTACTGTTGGTTCCCATGCCGTCGGGGATGGTGGTTGGGGTCAGGGCATTGCGCTGCTGGGGGTTAATTAGCTGGCTGACAGAAGGCAGTTTGTTCATGCTGTTCATTTTGCTGAGCGGTGGCGAGTTGGAACCATAGGACGACTGCGACTGCATGGAGGTCCTGCAAATCAAGGAGATGTTAGGACACAAGCCACAGACTTCGGTTGTTAGAAGTGCACATCCATTTTYGGTTTGGAGCAGTGGTAAACTATTACTAGTGAAATTACCGGCACTAAATTACTGGCAGCTAAAGACTTTTGGAAGGATAACCAACAGGAATCAAAAGTTTTCACAGGTATTTTGGGGATTAAAAAAAAAAAAAAAAATTGTGCAACACTGACACAGGGCACCTTCACTTTCAGTTCAGTTTYTTTGGTTTTTTCCTCTTAAGGATAAGCAGGTCCTATAGACCATTTTCAGTTGGAGAAAAGAGCATACACAAACCCAGCAAACACCTGCCGAATCTTGAAAACAATATTTTTAAGTTAAGCTCTCTGTGGTCAAAAGCTTTTTCACAAGAAAAAACTGAGGAAGCTATCTCAAACCATTCTAACTGCCTCTAAATATCTGACTTCAGGATACAGTTATCTTTTTGGTTTTCCAAAATTCGTAGTTATTCACATAATCAGGCTATTCCCAGGTGTATATATACAGCAATCCAGACACATAAAACAACCAGAAACTCCTTCCTTGAGACTGACTCCATATTCCCTAGGGAAAGCTCCTGAGATGGTAAAAGCCTACACAGGAGACATATGCAACTTTTGCTGGCATTAAGGAGAATTTGGTATCCAAAAACTGCAGGCTTCTTATGACAAATATCAGATTCGTATAATAGCCTTCAAGTCCAGACAGCCCCAAGCTCCATCCAACATTTCTTGCGTACAGACCTGGCTAGAGAGGCTCACTCACGTGCTCTCCCCCTCCCTCCCCAGCCCCAATGGTCCCAGCTGCAATCCCGCTGCATAAGCGATCCGGAGCATCGAGACTAAACTGCTCATAAATGGCAGCCCTGTTCCCAGATCGGGTTACAACTGTGGCATTCCATYTGGAGTTGGGTCTTATCTGGAATATGCAGAAAATGATCATTAAAGCAGGCCTAACAGCGCAATTGGCAGCACACTGCCATGTCACAAGAGACCRTGTTTTCCCTCGCCAAACTGCTGCTGGGCTGAGCCCTGGCATACCAGYGGCATTTGCCAGGCTGTGCAAAGGTGCTTGGGAAACGGGCACGCTTCCCAAACAAGACATACCCTCGCAAGCGATGGAGCCCGAGCGTTTGTTCTGCTGTATTGCAGTGATCCTGTGGTGAATGTTAAAGGGCACATTCCCTTATTATTTCCCCTTGGGAAATGTGCTCACTTTACATAAACAATTACACCAGTTCCCGGGAACTGGCTTTCCTTCTATGCAAACAGAAGAGTTATTACTTAAAATAAGTGTAAAGCAAAGAAAARACTTATTCCTGGATAATTTATTAAAACCTTCAGCACACAAGGTCAAGTTTCATATAATTACATAGTCTCCAGCTTCCTGTACTTTTAAGACTTGCAACGTTGGGTAGAGGAAACATCTATACTAACAGGCTAGGGTATCTAAGGCCCTGAAGAGATGTTACCTAATTACACAATYACAGGAGGTACAGAAGGGTGTGAACTGTCCTTTGGCAGTGAAGATGCAGGACAAGATCCAGCAAACTTCATAGACTCCAGGAAGTGGAAAGAACAAGCAGCTTCACAAATTAATATTAACAATGGCAGCAACTCCCAAAGGGAAGCGAAACCGAGCCGTGATGTTCAGGCTCCACTTTTCAGGGTGAAGGGAATGATTCAGATTTGAGGTTGCAATTCACCAATTATAGAAATGGAGACCAGCCATGAAATTCAAGTTAGGTTAACACTACCCTGAACCTAATAGCCCTCTGAATTTAGGGCTTAAGTTACTATTTCTACTTTACAGGTCCAGACACCTAACCTAACCCTAACTGAGCTTCAGCTGAAATTAATGCACAACTGAGCAGACTCTTAGGACAAAAATCTATTTGATTTTTAGGTATGCAACTAAGAGGCCACCATGTACAACACCTTCCCACAGTGAAATTCCAAAATTCAGTCAAAAGAGACATCCTGAAAGAGGTTTGTTTCCACTGTTTAAGCTCAGGATAGGTTTTATTTAGAGAGTTCATTATTATCAACAGATTTTTTTGTGTCTGTTGGTACAAAACAGCATTTTCCAAGATGATCAGCAGTGAGCTCAGCTTTGCTCTCTATACCTTCAACAGTGATCTCAACAAGACTAGCTAGACCACTGCAGTATACTTCACAGGAAAGCAAACAAACAAACCAAACCCAAAACACYCTTCAGTATACAAAATGAATGCATACTCTCACTCATTGCTTAAGGACTCTATTCTTTTCTCATTTGTACTTGTAAGAATGAAGATTAGATCTACAGAGACAATCAAGTTGAAGCAAATGAAACAGGAAAGAAAAAAACATTTTTGTTCATACCCATATGCATTTCAGTGAAACTATTCCATAACATAAGTAGACATTTGAAAGGTCTCCAGAAATCCATCCAACCAAAGAAAAGTCCAAAGATAAATCAAGATGCAAAATTTTATTGAAAATTAATGTCACACATCAATATAAGAACAGCCTCAGAAACATGAGAAAGTATTTTTGGTACTAAACACACAGACTACATGTTTTTTTGAGGATTCATTAAAAACCTGTTTTTCAATTTTTTAAAACAAGTACAAGAAGATCATGCACAGTGATTTTTATTAAAATTATACTTACCATGTCTCAAGAAAGATTAGGAGCATTAATATTTCTTTGATATTAATGCCAATGAAATGCATTTTAATATCAAGGTATAAGGACTTCAATTAAGAGACTATTATATTTCTTGGAATAGTCTGATACCAAAGGCACTTAGTCACATTCTGCAACTGATTTTTCTCTCTTCAAGAGGCTATGAAATTATTTACCCAATAACATTTGTAGTTATGCAAGCTCATACGAGGGCAATCAACTCTCACGCTTCAAGGTGTATAGTAATCATCTCAAGGGGTCAAGAAAGACTTTCCTCTCCCACACATGAAGCACAGTTCAGTTTGCAGGTTACCTTGTACACTTCTGCACTTGCCCAGATTCCTGGATATCAGCCCTTCACCACAGGTAGGAAACTGCTTGGATAGCCCAACTACCCGATAGAGTAGACAAGTCCTAGAGTCCTCACTCACATTAGATGAGCACACTCCCAAAGTAATTAATGTAAAATATACCAAAGGTTCAGTAAAAGTGCAAGAATAGGGCAGCTTAGACACAAAGGGTTTAAAATTTCACCCAAGCCCTTGTGTCTGTTTGCTATCCCTGAAGACTTAGAGCCAGCTGCAATGTAAAGAGACTCAAGTAGTATGGAAGCTGTCTTAATCCGGGACTGCCTTTCCTTGGAGTAGCTGCAGCAATATAGTAAAGACTACCTCCTATGTTCACATGTGGTCTACTTGCCCAGTGACAATGGTTTTTCAAACAAGAGTGTCTACTGGGCTGCGCAACCCTGGGATCTGATCTACCCTTGGCAATGACACACAAGCACCACAGATGCTGCTCAATTGCACTTATCAACTTAAAAGATTCATGAAATAAGACACTAAAAAGCAAAGAGATGTGCTTGCTCTCCACATCTCAAACAGTTGCTCTTCTAAAGCAAGGAATAGAGCATTTTTCAACCACACAAGTGCTTTACAGGTTTTGTGATCAACTAGTAGCGTGGAAAGGAGGAACCCTGACAGTCACTAGGCAAACAGCAACTAGAGCACAAGGAACAAGGGTGGAAATAATGACTCCACATAGATTTCAGGTACAGGAATTCCCCAAAGCAGCATTGGCTGCAATCTGCCCTCCAGGTAATGAAGGTATACAATATAGGGAGTGGATATACACAGGCTGATAGGACCTGACTAATATGTCTCAGTTAGCCTGCTTGGTTATTCCTTGAAAGGAAAAGGCTTACTTTTCTGAAGCACCAGCAATGACAGAGAAGCAATCACAAGACAGCTGGAAAAGGCTTTCTGCCTTTATCTGCAGAGGACAAACTAAAAAGGAACGAGTTACTTCCAGCTCCAGGTGGTTTGCTAGAAAAAAAAAAAAAAAAAAAAAAAACTGAATCCTGTTAGATAACCACCTTGTAGCTGGAGAGCTCACTGGGTCACCATTAAGACCAGATTCGTAATCATCATCATCCTCTTTAAGAGGAAGAGAACAAATATCAAAGACTTTCTAGAGGGCAGTGGAATCCAAACATTTTATATGCTTGCTTGGTAGAGGTCAAAGGTATTTCCCATGATGGTACAAGAGATTCCTAACAGATCAGACCAGATAAATTAGAACTTGAATAGAGATCTTCTTAATGGGGGCTGTGAGTGCCTCATATATTCTGGCAGGTTGACTCCTTGAACCTGCTAGTGCACAGGCCCTTGAACAACTGCTTATACAAATAAGTATTGTCCCTATCTCAGTATTTCCATACTGTCATCCACATGCAGACAAGACCAAGATCCAGGAATGAATCTTCATCAGAAGCACAGGCTAATGGTGCTAAGTAATCCCGCATGTGTTGCTTTTACAGTTCATCTTTTCAGCTCTCACAGGGAAAGGATGAGCATTGCCTTTCTTCTCCCAAATAAAAAGAAATGGCAAATTTTATCTTCTTTGTGATCTGGAAGTATCCCCTGGAGTTTCCAGGTGAAGCCAGAAGAGGCACTTGCTTTGGCTAACTTTACATAAGGAACAATGGTAGAGCTAGAAGTGTATGAAATAGCCCATGCTAGTGCTTAATTATTATTTTCATTCACAATATTTTTGTGCCTTTTCATCAGTCCCTTCTACCTCCTTGGTAGAACAAGTCTTGCTAAGATGACAAAGGAGATATCCAGAGATGGAACATGGCTCTCAAGAGATACTAGTACAAGTCATCACCTGCTTAGAGCACAGTTCTGCTGCCTGGAAGCAAATGATGTGATGTTCAGAGATAATAGTCTTCTCCCACTGTGCATCACGCTATTTTCCTCAGTGGGTGGCCAGGAGGCCCATTTTACTTTTGGAAGGCACCTTTTCTCCAGGCTGCATCTAACATGAGGGCAGAGTTAGAGCTAAGTACGCATCTGCCGCAAGTGTGATCTAGCAGGAATCTAGCACGGATTGTGCTGCAAGCACAGATGTTCCCRTAAGGATCCATCCAGCCACCAGTCAGTTTCCTAGCACCTGCTGAGCACCAGCATTTACATCAGAACTCTGGTCCCCAGTGCTGGACTGGGCCAACACTACCCCTCAGGGAACACCCTTTCCAGTGCCTCTTCAGYAACCTCTTTGCATTTCTATTTTCTGTAGCTATGAACATCAGAGGTCCCCAGGAGAGATGCTGCCTGAGAGCATGGGTTAAACGGCACTTCTCTACCAGTGTAGCAAGCTATTCCTCAGGTGATAGTGTCTGAGTCCCTCTAATGGAAAAAAACCCCAACAGGCATCATGCCTGCCCTCGATCAGCTCCTCTCTTACCTCCAGTATCTACACTTAGTACCACAATCAGCAATGCCAGGGTTAATTCCAGCGTTCTGCTTGACTGTTGATCATTCCTCCTTCCTTCGTGGTCTGAGCTTGTATCTTAAAAATGAAGTTTTAAAAGGATTCAAATCTACCTTGTCAAGCCCCACATGAATGGCTTTCAGATGCAGAGTCTGATGCAAGGAGTGTGAGGGTTTACAAGTCCTTACCGAGAAACAGTCAAATGTGCAGCAATCACTAAGGCAGGACATACACGTACCAGAGATGACAAGAAAAAGCAACAATCATTGGTTGCAGGATTAATGGACAAGGTGGGCATGGCTTGAGGCCAGTTGGCTGAGTGAACTGCTACATATGCTGGCACTGTTTAAAGGAAAACCGCAAGGTCTCTAGCGACTGGGTAAAATATAGTAGGGTTGTTGAATACTCTAAAGCAACATCTAGTAACTACTGAAAGTCTGCAAGGAAAGTGGCAATCTCCAACTCCTTTCCACAGAGGCAGGGCAATGAGCAGTTATGGACAGTCTGCCCTGGAAACCCTCAGCTGCAGAAAGACAGGGACACTGGATCACACGAGTGCCCATGGGTGTCATCACTCGAAAGCTCCGCTCTCTCATTCATCTCATGTATCTCAATCCACCACTTGCAGGGCTTGGTTCAAGTCCACAGTCAGGAGGAGGGACCTTTCGAAGTTCAGCAAAGCTAGGTTAATCCCAGCAGTGCTGGTACAAAGTCAGAAGAAGTCACCTAATCTTCCCTGCAGTTTTGAAGGATTTTCAGTYGGAATCTTTATGATTAGAATTAAGGGGAAACAAATCATGATGTCAAATCAGAGGGCATTTCTACAGAGAAAAAAAATCTGACTTCTTACCAGTATCAATTAATATAATCATCACTTCCCTCTGTCCAGCAGTACAAATACTTGCATTATTACTGCATGACCAGCATTAAAAACAAGCTCAACTATCACAGACCATTTAAACACAACCCACCCTCCACCCACCCCCCCAGACCATGAACAGACATTTAATTTAAACAAGACGAGGCATTTTAAAATTGAGACCTGCTCAGAAGAAACTGTGCTTAGTTTCACAACTACAGAAGTAACAGGAAAGAATATCAACAGGTTACAAAAACAAGAAGAAAAAGTTACACCAAGAAAGACAACATGGTGGTTCCAGACCTCCCAATGCTACCACTACAGCTAAGAGATCTGTAGAAGTGTCTCTTGTTTTTGTAAAGTTTGAGTCCCTTCAGGAGATTATTCTATTTACTGTTTCTATCAGGTTGTGTATTTGCCCCACTGTTCCTAGTCCATGGGTAAAGCAACCCCACCAGCTTGATTTATGGATATACTGATGGGTTTGAGGGGCTGGAATGTTTTAGGATGGCATCGGTCTGTTTGGGAGGTTCTCTCCTTGAGTCCGTGAGTTCACTCCTGAAGCAGGCCGAAAGCAGACTGTAGAGAAGGAACCAGAGAAAAGAGAAGATGAATATATAGGACCCTTTATCAACAACCAAGAGAGAAACAGTCACTTTCCACCTTCATGATCACAGTATGGAGTTGAAGGAGTRGAAAAGCAGATGTCTTAGTACCTACAAGAAGGCTGTGCAACACAAATTTATAAAGCTGGGAAGCCCCAGGTACAAGCAAGTGATTATCAATAAAGGAAAAAACAACTAGTTGTTGCAGAAAGATTCCTGTGTCCCAGTCTCACAGCTGCAAATAGTGCTCTGATACTGTGCCCAACCTCTCCTAACAGGCTGAGCAAATACAAGAGGAAAAATATACTTAGCTAAATGGGGAGAGGCAAGAAGCAGCTTCTGTCGAGTTCATTTCAAATTACAGTTACTTAAAACAGAAGCTGGTACTGCACATATAAGGTGGTACTTATTGTGAAAGGGCTGTACTGATTACATCTTGCAAAGCCAAATGGTCTCTGGTGCTGTCAGCTGAGGCAGAAGATGCTGCATGCTTGGAGCAAACATCACATTTTCACACAACTAACCCCACACTACTTTTGCTTGCTTTCGTTTCAGTAATTCCCTAGTGAGAACACTATCCAAATGCCTGGAGTTTACAATGCATGCAAGCACAGCACTACAAAACCAAACCATGCAAAAACAACTGTTAACTTCCACACAGAAAACGAGAATCATTAAATGGAGATATGAAGAGCACCTTCCTGGCCAACTCTCTTGCTGCAACAGGGGATGCTTGCAAGTTCCTGTCTCAGATGAAGCACTCCAGGCATTGGATAGTTCTGCTCTGTCACATGTCACTTGCAAGGTTAATTCCCTCTAGCTTGGATAATGAGCTGTGCTGGTCACTAGACCGAAAAGCAGCCAGCAGGCTAGTAGTCACTGATATGACAGGAACATTTGCTGACATATAAGAGCCATCTTCTGAGCAGCCTGTGGAAGACTGTAAAAATCTGTTCAATCACTCTGTGGCCAATCCAAATGGAAACTGTTCTGAAAACACAGTGCTTAGCAGGGTGAAACTCATCACAGGAAGTTTTGTTAAACCTGTAGAAGTGTCTTCCAGTGAAACACTTACAGACTGGACAGATATTCCCCAGGAATACTGATGGTTAGTGAATCTCAGAATATTGCAGAAACCTTCCCTCGCCCCAAAGYATGGGCCATATCTGATATCTCTGGCAGCAAGGATTCTCTGGTAAACCACATTTTAAACCAGTGACAGACCAATAAAAGGAAGTCTTCTAAATGAAGGCATATGTTGCTGTTTAGATATGAGCCCAAGTATTTGGCAATGAAAATGGAAGAAAAGTAACTGCAGCTAAAAATCTTCCTACTACGATCATGAAGGTATTTGGCATTACAGTAAACAAGAGAAAGCCATGCACAGAGGAACAAGCAGAGAGAGGAGATGAGACAGAGAAAAATGTGGTCTGGCACAATGTATRTGCACTGAAGTGTTTTTTGGATCATCCTGTGGGACACAAAGCTTTTTGACTGCCACCAGCTTTGTCTCTCACATTCCAGATCAGTAAGACAATTACATCTGCTAGTCTGCCAAACATGATGCTAGTGTGTATGTACATGAAAGCAATTATATAGTTGTTTTCCAGAGTGACAGGTTTTATTTATTTTTCAAGTACCTTATGGTATGATAATCTCATCCTTCYTTTTCTTACTCTTCAAAAAGGGTGAAGGTTCTCATGTTATAAGAATTAAAGGGAAACTCCCTCCCACACATCTATTTAGCTTTTTCATGTTAACTATTGCTCTGAAAAGTCAAGCAACTGAAAAATCTAGCAATATCTCTATCTAGGTCTGACTGTGGCGCACGCATGGATGCTTCTCCAATTTCAGAGTACACAGCCAAAAGCAACCCACTAAAACCCAGGCCTCACAGAGCCCCCCTAGGACCTCTAGGTTCTCCTACGCATACAGACTTTGGTCACTGCACATGCACTTTTCTAGCTCTCAGTTTTAACATACACTCTGAATGAATGCAAAGTGAGCTTTAGTTTTGAAAGTACAGCTCTGTTCATAAACAGAAATCATTTTCCTTTAAAGCCAGAACAGACTCGCAAAGGAGTYGCACCGCTTTTGAGTTTGGAGAACATCTCCCACCAGATTCAGTGTGCACTTAGCTTAACTCACTTGTATGCAAAATTGCTCCTATCCAGCTGTTCCTATGAAGTGTCTTCCTTCCCTGATCTTATATCAAAACCTGAAACTCCTTCATAATTCCTTCCTGTGGTACACTCAGACCTGTGAGTCTCTTTCACAGAAAATGTCCCTTTGCTCTCACACATTTCTTCAGAAATGAATTCATATCCTGGTTCATTGAGGTAAATTCACCAAAAACCCAACTAGGCCTAAGAAGCTGATGACTGAATGTGTTTCAGCAGAAGGGGACCCTGCTTAGAGGTAGGCTGTTGGCAGAGACAACTGCAGTAGCCCTGGACAAACACTCAGGTATTTCCACCACCACCACCACCACCACCCCCCAGCACCCTTAAAAGCTCTTAATCTTTTTCCCCAGTATCTCAGCTCATTCAGTAGCTAAGAAAAAAAAATGAGTGTATAAACAGACCAGTGCCAGGAGACATGCCAGAAGTTTTATTAAATTAAATGACTGGACTCATGCATACTGGTCTTGAAGGTAACACAGACACCAACCTCAGTTGCCAGGAGCTCATCCTATTGATATAGAAGAATGAAAAATTATGACAAAGCAACTGTCAGCATCAAGTGAAAGTTGTCATCTGCGGCTGTCTGTTTCTGTTTACAAAACCATTTCTCAACTGAAATGGCTGTACTTCAGCTGGAGCTTTGAAGACAGGCAATGGAGTGCACAAAGGCCACAATGCCTAGAAGCTAGTAAATACATGCTATAGTACAAACAGTGCAGATGACTGATAAACTCGTTTAAGTGCGTCAGAAAAAGTTCAGAGCCCCTGGATGCTCCAGCCATTTCAGCGCAAGGCTTTAACACCTCTACAAGACTCCAGCTGACACTAAAATACACACAGGTTGAAATGTGAACATATGCAGAGATCTGGCACAAAGCCGTGGTATTGCAGAAGTCCTGAGACAAGGCCAAGGCACCGAAATAAATCCCTACAGGCTCAAGTGGGACTTATGTGGTGCCTTGGCCTTGTGCTAACCTCTGCAAAGGAATGAATTATACCCACAGCCTCCTGACGCGTGAGCTTACCAGCAGGAACGACCAAGATCCTAAGCACTACCGTTGGCAGCTACCTACAGCCTGCACTGCTACTTTCTGTCACCCGATACAGCAGGTGAAGCAAGTTCCATGAATGACACTGCTTACGATCTGTCTGGGGTATAAATCTCTGACCCAGTCTGTAACTGTAAAGCATGGAGAACAGAAGGGAATGTGGAAGCCACACGCACAGCCCTTCTCCCCCATTCTCTTTCCATTTATGTCATTTAAAGTAGCCCTGGCACAGCACAGCCAGCCACATTCAGACAGGGAAAATTTCTCATCCATGTTGTGGAGAGTAAGTGACAAAGTATATCTTTTAAAAATGTTAAAAAAAATGCATTCAAGGAGTCTTAATTTGAAGTACCCACTGGTCACAAAGCAAATATTACACATTTCACCCTCACTCCCAGTTTTATAACTCGAGAATCTACAGTATTTATACCTCACAGAGACACAGGCCCCTGCCCTCCAACAGAATCAAAGCAGCAGGGTACCAGCAGCATCTGAGTGCTCAGCCGAGCTGGGGCTCACAGTCCCAGCTCTGTGTGCTCTTGGCAAAGCACTCCAGTGGATTCCCAAGGAGCAGGCGTAGAGACAGCTCCATGTTCTCTCCCTTTCCCACAGACAGTAGATGGGAAAAAAAAGGGGGGGCACATCCCACCCTGAGCTTCTCAGCTTGGTCATAAATACTCGCTAGGTTTCTGTCTGCAAGTTCTTTGATGGAGCTACCTCAGCTCAGTCTAATAAGAAGCACTTCAGACACTGAGCTCAGAGCTCCAGTTGGAGGGCAGAAACAAAGCATTCAGCCTTTCCTCGCACATCTTCCAAGACCAAAAGGTGAATTGTCTACTCTAAGAGACTAGATAGGATAGTAAAATCCTGAAAGAGGTCAGGACTTGCATTTGGGGAAGGACGATTGGTTTGTCTTACTACACAGATAGAAGCAGGTTACAAAACCTGAATCTCAAACTCACAATCTCTTAAGCCCTGGACCAAAAACTGGGTTTTGGTCTACCTCTTAGCATGGATTTCTACCAGCTCTGAATGACAGTTAACAAGCAGCTCCACACTGCACTGTTGGAAAGGATTTTTCCAATGCAAGCTAGGAGCTCTTGGCCCTTGGCTAACCCCAGCAGGGCATCTGCATAGCTGTGCAGAAGTCTTTTCGTGTCTCTCTCCTCTCCCTACCCCACCATCCTCACTGCAAAGGTCATTGCAAACACATTCATACTCACTGCTTCTGGAGCAAGTGCTGGTGCTGCTGTTGCTGCTGTTGCCTGTAAGTCTCAATTGTGTGCTGGGGTAGGTACTGCATAAGTTCCAGGGACTCTTTGATCTTCAGTAGCATTTCATATGTCTCTCGTCCCCTCACCTAGATTAAGGGGAGGAAAAAGGGAGAGGTAAAAGAAAACCCTTAAAAGACCACATCTGGACTGACAGCCACCTCAGTGAGTTTTAGATAAAGTCAAGTCAACACCACCACAGAACAATGCAAATACTCTGTTTATATTCTATACATAAGCAATAAAACCGCTAAGCCTTGTGCTAGAGGTAAGCAGATAGCTTTGAAGAGTTGATAATCTGACTCTGCAGGCTAATGAATGTCTTGGGATTGTCATTTGGCTTGATGTAAATCTATACCAACCAAAAGCACTATTCTGATCCATTCTGTTAGACAGAAAAAGTCCTCACCTGCCTCAGACATAGGTAGACCTGGTGCTGAATCTCACAAACCTTGCAGGAAAGATTTGGGGTGTTAGAGGAAGAGGGAGATCTAAACCAAAGTGCACCATGGTCCAACTAAACACAGTGCATGGGGAAGCAGCAAGATGGTCCATTACAGACGCTTCTTGCTTCTTCTGATCCCATTCTTACTACATCATAGTTCATGCTGTATCATGCATATCACTTTCTTCACCATGAGGGTAACACACTTACAGAAACATCCACCTTTGCCACCAAGAAAACAGGTTTCAGCCCATTATCTCCAGAGAAAGCTGAATTGTTACAGACTCAAAAATGAGAGGGGGCACTCAGCTAGGTTTCAAAGACCATTCTCCTACCAGGACAGACTGATCCCTTGGGATATTCTCAGGTGCTTTGCACAAGCCACTTTCAGTCAGCAGCCAACGGTATTTTTCATATCTTCTGTTTAGAATATGCATTTGAAATAGATAGCTGGGGAGCAGGGAATCCATATCCCAACCCCCATCCACTAACACAGTTCTCTCTGAGGTCTTGATGAGCAGTTGACTTACCTCAAGGGACTGAGAAAGACACTAAGCATGAAGTAAAAGCAAAAACAGAGAGCACTTACCGGCAAGTATAAGAGCTCATCATCAGGAGAACGTCTTTTTTTGATAGATGTCATCTGTATGCCATGAGTACCTTGTCGAAAAGCTGAAAGAAAAAAATCCCAGAAGTGTCTCATTAAAACAAACAAAACACCAAGTGTATAGCTGGCTCAAATCTGCAGTGGTCTGAAAGGGTCTCTGCCTAAGCAGCTCCAGAATGGTGCTTGTAGCTCCTGGCTCCGCAATGCAGAGATGACCTGCACACATCGGGTGTCTGTAGCGTATAGTGAAATACATCAGCAAAGGAGYGCTGGAAAAATAGCAAAACCCCAGCAAGTCAGATTAGGTAAAGGTACAGGCTCTTTGTAGGAAAGTCAGTGAGTTTTTGTGTTACAGTACTCACTAGCTCTCAGCAATCAATGATCCACTAAGGGAAGGCAAAAAGGAGCAAGTAAGCYGAATTTACTGTAGGAACAAAGTCCTCCAGTTTGTCTCTTGAGCCTTGCTGTGCAGCCTAATGCCAYTACTATGCATATGCCAAAAGCCAAAGCTGAGTTTCTACATCCTGCATGTCAGATGAGTCCATTTACTTTTCAGAGCATGGAGAGAGACCACTTGCACCTCAGACATACAACAGGGTTTATGAAGACTCAATCAAGATCTCTGTGACTCTAAGACTTATGCTACAATATGGCGCATCGACTAGCATGCCCAGCACAGTCCTAAATGAGCAACAAGAGTTCAGAAGTTGACAGAGTGCTGTCTAAGTACCCTCAGAATGGCAAATAAACAGCCTCTCCAGCCACCACCAACCAGGCTATCTGAAACAGTTAATTACTTCAGGCAGCACTGCAAAGGAGGCCATAAACTCAGATTGTCAAATACCATTTTGTGAACAGCCATAGATTGATTCACCCTGGAAGAACAAACACCCTCATGCCTCCAAGCCCATGCATAGCACCACCGTCATCCCTTTGGCTCAAGCACTGGGGTCACAGCTGCACCCTGCAACAGCATGGTCTGCGATATGCCCAGCTCTGCCAGCTACTTACGGCGCTTCGTACCATCACCATTCTTTGTGCTGTCGGAGACTTGCTGCTTTCGGATGCTGTCCTCATCTGCTTTGCGATCTCTGCCTGGGCAAGCACAAATGCGGGCTTCAAAACACCGGCGGCCCAAGACTTGCCCACTGGGAAGAATGGAAAAAGAAGCATCAACTAGAGGCTCAGACATGGCTTAGCAACATCTTTTGCATTTTCAATCTTACAGTGCAGGCCAAACTTGCAGCTAGAACCTACTCCTCCTTTCTGCCCTCTGCCCCATTACTAGTATGTCCCATCTCCTAGCTGGTCACCTTAGATATGTTCTGTAAATAACAGCCACGTGTATGAATTCACCTGCCAGTCAGTATAAGAGGATTCACACTGAACCTGGAATTAATTCAGCTCCCATTTGATCCTCTTGCACAGTACCTACCTATGGGAGGGGTGACACCTAAATTCGAGGCTTGGAGGAGACCCTAATCATCTTTCCAYATCTCCTTACCGTTTCAGACAAACTTGTCAAATTTAAGCAAGGTGTAGAAAGCACTCTGCTTGGCAATATGGAAGCAAGGTATCCAGTTACTCACAGGTGAGTTAAATAACAATACTCATGGAACTGTTAAAAACTATTTTGTTGAATTACACACATCAAAAACACCCTTACCACCTTCTCTAACTAATGGATAGAATAACAAGGACAGAGTCTGAGTAATTCACACCAGACTATACTCAGACAAACCCAAACCTCCCATTCCCAGTCAGTTTATTCCAGGTATTGGGTAACTCTTCCCTGCAGGAATCTGGAAATGTCCCATAGCCCCTTCCATCAGACTGTCCCTAAACAYCTTGCAATGCTGCTCAGAGCAGAAGAGTCAGAAAGCCACCGGGTAAGCAAAGGGATATAGATGGACTACTTACTCTCTGGTTTCCAGAGTCACAATGATAAGGATTGGGCGACGGTTCATCCCTCCCACGCAGCTACTGTTGCACATGAAGTTGTACAAGACTGTTGTGAATTCTGTACCAACCTAGACAAAAAAAAAAAAAAAAAGTAGATCAAGAGATGGTGGATGGAAAGCTCTGCTTTTTCCAAGCTCTCCTTCTTAAAATCTCATCCACTCCCACAACTGTATTAGATTAGACTAGCATGAAGTAAGCCCCAGTACAAGGCTTCCTTAAAAAGGACTCATGCTCTTAAGTGGGGAAGAGGTTGCTTAAAACCCTATTTCTGACAAAGAAGAAGAGGAGATTTACTGCGATGAGGATGGGATGAGCCCATGAGCTCATCTCMTCCAACTACACTTACAACATCCACCCCTTCCTAGGCCAGGCAGTCATGGCTTTGGGCTCACTACGTACCTGAGGTGGCTCATAGGGAACCAGCACACTCTGTCTCCCAGTGATGGGGTCTTCTACATACTGGGCATGGCTGTTCCCTTCCACCCTGATCAGATGGCTGGGAGGCGCAATCTGCCCTGCAAGGAGAAGGCAGCAAAACCAGAAGAGGCTTTTCAGTGAAGACAGATTTGCAGATAGCAAAGGAATCACAGACTTTCTCAAACTCGCATTGGAAGCCTGTGTATCTCAAGTTATTGGGCCAAGCAAGCCCAAAAGTCTGCTGAGTGGTAGCTCACAGTAACTCTTTCAGCTCTTCCATTACGTAACTCCAGGAGAAATCCTCTCCCTCCCAAGGGACTTTACACAAGTAAATTCCTTCAAGTCTCAATTCCTACTTTTTTCCAATCAACTACCGACTACTAATGAACAATCAATTTGAAAAGTCATGCTTGTTTATGGCAGAGGAAGGAGGGAACATGATCACCTTTATTTCTAATCCCCTTTCCAGGAACTCAAAAAATAGTTTCCTTTCTGCAAATTTTCTTCAGTGTCTGTAAATTCTGAGGAAAATAAGCTGCTTTAGGTTCATCTACACAATTTCCTTTGTGTTACAGTCGTTCCTTTCTTACTCAGATACAGTGCACTTCTAGAGACAGAATCGCATCAAAGCAAGAATTGAGGGTTTATTTTTTCTTCCTCCTTAAAACTTTGTCACTGAACCAGATATCAACCCTCAAAAAAAACACAGTTCAGTCAGAAAAGCACTTTCTAATATAAAAGACTATTTCAAAGAATTGTCTCACTCAGCTCTGATTCAGTTCCCAAGGCCTTACTTAATTTGGGCTTGTTTAGCTGGCTGCATTGTAACCAGCAAAGGGATCAAGGCTCCTGAGGCACCCTGCTAACTGACCTGATCWTAAAAAAAAAAAAAAAAAGGCAGAAAATGAATAACACACATAGAATAAAATAGGCGCTCATATGAATTTATGTGAACCTCAGTGGCCAAGGTAAAATACAGTTCAGCCCATGAGTTTGCATAAAACCCAGAAAATTTTAAAAACAGCTGCTAGTTTACTAATACAAGAAATAAAAGATTAAAACAGACATACAGAACCGTTAGCATTAAACGTACAGGAAGGCTGCCTGCAGTTGATGTTGGCACTTAACGCTATCCTGCCAGGGATAAACAGCCCCTCCGTCTTTGAAGCATGGATTAGAGATTCAAGATGATATTGCATCTTGTTACCAGATCCTCATCCCAGTAACATGGAAGCTCATTCCATGAGTAGAAGATCAGCTGTTTCTCATCAAGGGAGAAAAAGTGGAGCAGGAAAAGGCTGCCTGAACTAGAAGGGCACTGCCTGCCACGAGGACATTCATCCAACCTGGGCAGGCACGAGGCTTACTTTGGTCCYTTCTTCTCAAGGATCTGCTTCCACAGGAATAGCTTAAATATAGGATGAAGCTTCCTACTAAGCTATGGGAAAAAAAAAAAGTTACACAAGACGTGGCAAGAAGTCTATTTCCAGCAAGTTTGCTCCTTACAAGCGCTTCCACTATACCTGGACCATAAACACAGGGTCATCCCTGAGGAGAATAGGCCTGTTTCACCTCCTGCATCCCTGCTCTAGGTCTGCAGGTACAGCTGTGAACCCCCTGCCCTGGCCACTCATCAGCCAAGARCCAGTTTTGGTTCTTGCTCTCCTTACCCTCATTGAACTCCCGGCTCAGCTCATGGTTCGGGCAGCGCTTAACCACTTCGGTGACGTGTTCGGCTTTCTTGTAGACTGGCATAGCCCGGATTACAGCTCCCTGGGGAGGTGGGGTCATCACTTTGATCTGAATAGGACATGTCTTGGCGATCTGGCAGTATAGCTTCTTCAGTTCAGTGGAATACTAGACCAGGGTAAGAAGAGCAAGAGAGAATCAGGATGTGCAGCCAGAGGTGGGGGCAGGCTAGAGAGATGGAGATGGGTTTATGCACAGCTCCTCTGTGTGCATTGCACTTGTTCACACAACAGCTGCACCTCCAGACAAGTGTGTTGGAGGTGGTRCAAAGCAAAAACAAAAACCCAGAAACCCCCAGGTCTTATTACTTTAGAATAGTGGAGMATAAATCTACAACCTAGTTTTCCCAAAGATAAATACTTCCAAAGACATTTATTTCTCTTGCACTCCCACCCCTTCCATAAGATGCATGTTACCATCCACTTAACGAAACTGAAACCTTTCCCTTCACAACATCTTGTAATCTTTAGAAGTATTGGAAAAAAAGAATACATTTCAAGTGAGTGCATCCCTATTTTTGCAATAGGATGAAAAAGCCAYGGATTCTCTGGAATTGGTAGTACTTGAAAGCAAGACCTCCCCATCTCAGAGCTGTGCCAAATTCCTCATTTCTGTCATCTTTTAAAGGTATCTCATGTCTCTGATGATCATCTCTACAGCAACCTCTCCATTTCTAAACTCTATCTTATGTTCATGAAGCAGCAAATTCAAGGCTCAGAAAAGTCAAACAGCTGAAGGACCAGATCAGTGATGGGACCTGGAGCAGAATCCAGGAGAAAGTGCCACAACAAAGGTTGTTGCCTTCCTTTGATGTGCAGTGAAGGCCCTTGAACAGAGCAAGACACTTGTGTCCASTGTGCTAATGAAAAGCATATTAGAGTCCTTCTTCCATTTCAGGACATTCAGCCCTGAGGCACTGGTGCAGCATTACCCTGAACTGTGTTCACATCTAGAAACCTTTACTTAGCAAAACATTTAATCACTGAAGTCATTAGTTTCTCTTGAAACGCTTAATTGAAACAAGTATATGGGCTTAACAAGAACAGTCACAAGCAAACCCTATGTGGTTGGGTATGTTGTAACCCATTCTTCTGGATGTTCCCTGTGAAGAGGGCTCTTCAGTCTCCTCTGCTGTAAAGACTGCTTCAAAATAAGRCAGCTTTAGTCAACATCCCACTCCAGAAGCATTTGATTTTTCTCTTTGTGTTCAGAGATTCACAAGCGCAGAGCTCTCCCAATAACCCTAACCACTTAGCCCACAGGAATTGCTGGCATTTCCCCACTTCCATCTCTCTGGTTCTTACAGAGAAAGAAAAGTGAAAGCCCCAAGGTGGTTGTTTTCTTGAAAATATCTCTAGGAGCTAAGACTGATACAGAACCAGCCCCAACTGTTCAAACAAACCACCAACAGGTTCATACAGGTTGGGAGCACAACTTGGCCATCCACCCTGCCAAGATAGGAAGAGCTGGCACATGCATGGGTGGGTGGCAGGTGACGTGGCAACAGAAGGATTAGCAAGTGATATTCACTGATTATTTGCATTTCAAAGTGTACACATTGCAAAGCACAGGAAAATCAAAGTTGGGACAGAGATACTGGGGATGAGAGGGGGATTATAAATAAGACAAGCTGGTCCCTTCCCTCCTCACTCAACACCACTCTGCCATATGGCAGAGGAAATGCTACAGATATTCTAAGTTAAGGAAAAAAWTATTTAAAATGCAAAGACCAAGTTGTGCAATGTATTTTATGTGCCTGCAGGCTAGAGATTAAACCCACAAAGGATTTACCCAGCCCGCGGAAATGGGGAACATGCCAAACAATTACAGAAAAAAAGTTGCGAAACAGATCTAGATGGTGATTTATATCAGACATCTTTTTAACATGAAATTATTTATTGTTTTTTAATTAAAAAGAAATTCCTTACTAGGGTAAGTGTGAGCTCACTGTGTCGTCTTTTTAATCTCTCAAGAAGCAGAAAAAGAATCATTTATAATTGAAAGAGGGAGAAAATTGATAAAATACCATTTTCCCCAACATATGCAAGGCTATAGTTTCAAGGATAGAAAGTTTTAGAAAGCCACCAAATTGCTTGGATGTCTTAATGTCATTGAAGTGAAAAGAAATCAGGACTTTAAACACAATCCAAAATGAAAGCATAAATATGGAAGCGCAACGGTTCAGTGAGGGCACACACACCGAGCAGCGAACGTGTCCGATATCTGCAGGCATTTGGAGAATTGAACAAATGGAAGGAGATACACCCCTCTCGCCTCAGCCGAGGTCAGGGATTTTAAGTGAGGCAACATTGCCTGTAATTTTAAGTCTAGTATATTCAAAGATACAAAACTGGGKGTATAGGAGGAGAAAATACAAACAAAAAACAACAAAACATTCCAAATCACTGCTCCTAGAAGGTCAGGAGAAGTGCTCACCACCAGCACAAATTCTGAGGGTTCAGGTCATGCACAATGCAGTCTCTCTGCTGTCAAAGGAGGAAATCACTTCTCTTTCTGCCTTTCTGAGCCACATAGTCGAACTGTAAAACTCTTCCGAACCCTTCCCACTACAACCTGCCTGAGCTAGGAAAACACCAGACCTGTACTTTGAATTCCCAGAAAGCAATCAGCCAAGGGCAAATGAATTATGACAAATAGGTCTTAAAAACAAAGAAAATCTGCCCCCAAACCACAGGACCTGCCAACCCAGGAGGGGAGGGCCAGGAGCACTTGAGTTGGCTTAAATGGACCCTCACTTGAACTGGGCACACCAGAAGAGCCGGACATCCTGGAGCCCACCACGGCATGCTCTGCTCATCCCTGCCCCAGGGCGTACGATTAATGTACCGAGAGGCGAGAAGCAGTACCTGGTACAGACCCGTGAACCAGCTCTGATGACAACACAGCAAGAAGGCTGCGCAGCCCTTCCGTTATCCAGCCATAAGAGGAGTTCAAGTTTCGCGGGCACTGCACAGGGCTCAGGGTCCGGGAATATTGCGGCTTGGCAGAGATTTCAAACGTACTCCAGGCAAAGTGACCCAAAAGCGTGCAGTCATCAAGGGGCCGGTCATTTAAGACCTGTGTAAATCTGTCTGCGAGATACCTGCTGTCAGACAGTGAAGGGYTTGAGTTTCCCATCCTGCCAACTTTGTTGTGACCATGGGTAACCTGATGCTTAGCAAGCTATTGGCATAAATAGAGGCGAACAACTAGGTCACGGCAGCTTCATACTGGATCAGCGATAATCGCTATTTCCATGGAGTAAGACAGGATATTGTATATAGATTTCAAAGCAAATAAGCATTAGAGAAAACCCTGAGGCAGAAACTGTCTGTGCATTCAGAGAACGCCTGCAAGTAAGGCTCATCCCTCTCAGCACAGGTGCCTCTCCCAAACAGCCCCCMAAAAGCTCCAATCCTGCAAGTGGTGACTGCCTGCCCATCATTTTGCCACAGGAACTGCCAAGCACTCATTGCATTAGGGATGAGATCATGAGACCAGCAATTCCCTTCACGGGATCAGGAGACTGAAATTAAGATTTAATTCAGCATCTTTATGCTAGTATTTGGGGCAGAGGGATGAGATTCCCACTCAGAAAACACTGATGGCACAAAAAAATTGAAGCAGAGCTAGCATTTCAAACTAATCCAGRGTGAAATTTCCAAAAAGAAATGAGTCTTTCCACAGGTAACTCTTTAAAGTGTAACTGACTTCAGTTCAGGTATTTTACAAATCCAGAGCATGACTATTAATCAACATACTTCTGTTAACTGGTTGATCAAATTAGCAAGAAAAATACCCCCAAAAGTGCTTGATCCAATAAAGCGGTCTATCATCTACTGAGATGACGATAGTCATTTGTCTAACAGCAGGAACAGAAGCTGTGCCAACAGCCTGAGGAGCAYGAAGTGCGCTTCTGCTAGAGGTACGGAGCAGAAAGTTATTTAAAACAAAAGAACATAGCCCAACACTGTATTATACACTTGGAAGGGAGAGGAAAAAGGTTTGGCTCAGATGCTGGGGCTCAAGTGCTGAGTGTCATGTCCAGATAAACAGACTCCAAGAGACTGATAAGAACAACAGTGAATTTGTCTTTTTGCTTAATAATATGTCTTAAAAGGAAAGGAGAAAAAAAAAAATCCAGCGACTGCTACCCTGCCCTCCCCACCTGCCTGTGCAGACATACTGTGTTACCCGCTTTTGGCACCCTGGCTGGTAATTCAGTATCACAATACACACACTCCAGCTACCATCAAGCAACACCTGCCTGATTTCTCAGCAAGCCCCTTCTCCGGAAGGTGTGTCAACAAAGGGTTTAGACGAGAAAACAAAACACTTTTCACCTCTCAAATGAAGCATTTCTGCAAGGAAGGAAAGAAGTGTGCTGAAAGTGCGTGCTCTGTGCAATACAAGTTGCATTGGCTTTTCACTGGGTGTTTACCTCCCCTACAAAACTCCGATGTAGTAAAATCCCCCAAATACTACTTTAATATCTCTTCTAGCATCTGATCTAGCTAAGGGATTACAGGCCCCTAAGTCTTTAAAAGGAGTGGGGAGCAGCTCTGGAAATGCTGATGAATGTCAACTTGAAGGTGATCCCAGAGGGTGGCTTACAGGAATGACAGCTCTCTGAGCCCCTTCTGCTCAGATCAACAAAGCTTTAAAATGCTTTTCAAGATTCTTTCAAAAAGTCACGTTTTAGCTCAACTCACTTAAACTTTGGATTCACATTTGCAAAGCCATTGGTCACCTGCAACTTCTCCCCTATCAAGCTACTGCTGGGAAGGGAGGGGGAGGGTATTCCTCAAAAAAAAAAAAGTTGTGAGAGCGAGTTATTTAAACTTCTACCAATGTATTCACAGATGAAAACAAGGYTTATTCATTTAGGACGAAAAAGCAGGAGGGAGAAAGGAAATTACCCATTCAGAACACAATCTTGATTTATCCATATGCCCTTAATACTTGTTTTGTCAAATGGCAACTGTTAACTGTTAATACTCACAGTGGGGATCAGACTGGCATGCACAAGCACGCTTGGGAATTAACCTGTATTCAGAAAATGCTCAGCAAGGAAACTCAAAGGCAGTTTTCCTAGGAGCATTGCAGAGGTGGAGTTCTCCTGCTAGAGGAGGACTTCAGAGGAACTTCAATCCTATTGCTCAGTCATTGATTTGTTGCAGCTCTGGGCAGGACAAGTCCTCGTCTCCCCAGGCACGGCAGCGCTGAGCGAGCAACCAGTGTGCTGCCGCAGACATTCAAACCGCTGAGACAACGGGTAGGTTGAGGGGGCACTCGCCCTGCACACACCCAGGCCTGCCAGGCTGGAGCCTGCCGGATTACAAGCTTGCCCTGACTAACCGCCGGCCGTGCCAGCGAGAAGTATCTGTGAGCAATCCCTGCTTGCAGGGCAAACCGTGATGCAACGACTGCGGAGAGCCGGAGCAGCGTGGGGAGGCTGATGCAGCTCCTCCACTTACTCCAAAGAGATTTTTCCTGTGCCCCCGGCAAAGGAAAAACATCGCCCTTTCTTCCCCCTTAGGGAGGGGCAGCAATTTGTCCAAGGAAGCTGCCTTTGCGGAGCAATGGAAACAAAATAGCAGGCACCTCCCGTCCCCATATCTTTCAAGCCAGCTGCAAAAACTGCGCTGGCAGGAAGGGGACAAAAACTCCCCGTGGCCATGCCCGAGTTTGCACCTCGCCACCCCTTGAGCTCCTCTGCCCCCTCCCCATCGCTGGCGCAGCCTGCGCCTCGCCAGCCGCACACGAGTCGTGCTGATGAGCTATTAAAATCCTTCCTTGGAGCGCTTTCCCCCCCTCCCCGAGCGCCGCAGCCAAAGGCCGCCTGTTGCCACCTGTCAGTTGCAGGGATTAATTACCTGAGCCCGGCTGGGAGCGGCACATTCCTCCCCCGGCCTCACCCACCGAGATGTTGACATCAGGCAGGTGGGCCCCGCACGGCCCCGGCGGCAGGGGACGGCAYGCAAGCCCCGTGCGGCGGCGGTCACCGGGGCCTCGGGGCTGCAAACGGCAAAAAGGAGCCCCGAGGCAGGCGGTGCTGCGATGCCGCGGGGCACGCTGGCGTGCAGCACGCCCAGCGCTGCGCTGGACTCCCCCGGCAGCTGCTGCTGCACCTGGGAAACCTTAATGAAAAAACTTTATATATAGCTTATATAATTATWTAWATAATTATATAACTATATATATTTTTATATGTATACACACACACATATGTATATATAAAATACAATGTTAGCTTGCTTAGGTAAATGGGGAAGAGGAGGGGTGGCAGGGAGGCAGGGAGGAGGAGAATGGAGAAACATAGCCTGCAGGCAGGAATTCAGGAGGAAGGTGTCTGGTTCGCCCGTTCCCCTCCCTACCRCCAGCCCGGAGACCCGCTTGCCCTCTCCCCACGTCTGTCTGCAACGCGGAGCTGGCAGCGCTGCGGCGCCTTGTGGCCACGGGCAGGCAGCAATACAGAAAGAGCACGGCTGGGCCTATCTAGGGGGTCCCGCAGYGCTGGAGCTGCTCAGGGGTGGCTGGTGGCAAAGGAGGAGAAATTGCTGGGTTAGATTTACTGGGGAGGGGGAGAAGGCATCTGGAAGGAGCAGAGTTAAATACCTACTTCCAAGGAGCTTCACCACAAGGCTCAGTAAGGAAAAGTCCCCTCTGAAATCCAGCTGCGACGCCTGAGCGCAGAAGACTCCTTACCTCATTTGACACGTTCCAGCTTTTCTGCAGGAGGCTCTTCTACCCCTAGCTTCCTGCAGCAAAAACACCGAGATCGCTCTGCAGCCCTGCTCCATGCCGGAGCGCGCAGCAGCAACGCTCGCCTCCTTCGCAAGGCCATCGCCACTTAGTCCGGCGCGCCAAGCTGCTTGAGCGCGGCACTTGCAATCGGTTGAGCTGGCAAAGCTCCAGCATTGCCTGGCCTTACAGCAAAAGGCAAAGGGATGGAAGAGCAGCATTTTTTCTGCCAGTAGACAGTTGCTCCCTCAGTCCAGGCCGTGACAAGCTATTCACCTTGGCAAAGATGACCAACTCTTCATGTCCCCCTCCCCATACGTACACATTTGTTTTTTTCAATGTTGCACTCGCATCCAGGCCACTGTGCAAATAACCCTTCTCCAATAATACAACCCATACCAAGGGGTGGTGGTGAAGTAAACTGATCAGTGCGTCTAGTAGCAGAACCCATCAGACCATGCTGCAGAGACCCAGTGAAGATCCCCAAAATATGGAATTTGAAARAATCTAGTAGATGTGCCATCCTTAGGACAGCAGGTCATTCATTCATGTAACACATTTCAGCCTCTAGCTTTAGGCTCTGTGGAGATTTTCATTTAAAACTACCTTGATCATGATGTACTATCTGCTTTAGAAACAATTCTACCTAATCACTGCAGCAAAGTCACAGTGATAACAGAAAAAACTCTGATATTTCCCCTTATGATTTCTGCATTGTGAAACATTTATAAAGTTTTCAAACTTATAAATGTTTCACAATGCAAAAGTTGCAAGCCTTACATTCAAGGCTTTTACATTCCAGTTTCACATCTGCAGACTCACTTCAACAACTGAAGGCAATCTCTGGAGGTTTGGCTCAAAAACAATGCTTTAAAAACAACAATAAAAAAAGAATAAAAAGTATCCTATTTCAAAAATAGAAGTCCTGATGGAAAACTACAAAAGCAAGTTCAGAATGATTTTGTGGAATTTTTTTTTTTTTTTGGGGGGGGGGGGATGTGAAGTGATGGCCGTAATAGAATTCTTTACTATTGATTTTGAAGTTTTCTTCCCTTGCTAGCATATTTTTCTGTCTTTTTGAAATTCATTAAGAACTGTAACAGTAAGACTCCTGCGGCCAAGTGACATTACCTTGCACACCCAGCTCTCACTTCGTACATTGTATCCAATTTCTCCGCCTCTTAAGCTGAAAAGTCACCAGGCAGGGACTCTTCTCTGCCAGTCCCAGTGAGTCCCAAACCAGTTTCAGATGTGGATGCCTAGTAATACATATTCACGCAGGGAAATCTGCGAGTGAGGGGAGGGATGAAGCAAGAGGAGATTTTGCCAGGAATACACTGAAGGTCAGAAGTGAGCCAAACCTACACTTTGCATGCACAACGTCCACTGACTGAGGCACCCCACATTACAAAACACACACGAATTTTCACTGAATTAGGTCGCTTCCACAAGGAGGAATTATTTCATATTACTCAAAACCTGAGTTATACTTTTCAGATACTTTCTTGCAAATTTATGTTTACAGAAAACAGGAACTGTGGTCCCAAATATAGCACAGCTCCTTTCGATGAAATGTAAGGGACAAAAGCTAAAGCCCTTCACAAAACTACCAGGCTTTGAACGCTGCACTGATTTCCACAGGATCCAAGTGTTTCCCAGCTGGACATGGCTTTGCACATCCCCATGACATTATTTTAATAAGTTTCCATAATGTCATTTAATTAACAGAGCTTAACACAGCCAGTTTACAAGCCATCAATAAACCTCTAAGTGTATGCTACCTCCTTCCTTGAAAACCATTCCTTTAGGATGATTTTGCAGCAACAGTCTGCCATGGGGGCTCATGCTGTACTGTTGAACTGTGATTGGTTTTTTTGATGTTCTGGAGGTTTTGATTGATTGGGGGGGGGGGCAGGGGCAGTGAGGGGAGTGTTGGATGTAGGCTCATTTTGCCTTGTTCTTGCTCAGTGCTCAGCATTTTAAGTCAATGTCTAAATCTCCCTGTGACTACTGTATCACAAATACACAACAGCATAAGGCATAAGCGGTTGGTTTGTCTACCAAACAAGATACTAGACTAGGAATCGTACCCTGCAGAAAGACCACTGTTAGGTTACCTAAGCTCACCTAAAGACTGTTAAAGTTTCAACATTTGGCACAATGGTTCATCTAAAACAGTGAGAAGTAAACAAATACGGGCTAAAAGTATTAACATTGTAATGGAAAAAAATCAACTCCAATTACTGAAAATTAACGATACAATAGAACTTGACAGCAAGAATTTTAATCACTACAATGAATGGAGGAGTTGCATTAAAACTTCATTGCAATTCTTCCTTCCTTTCACCGTTCCACCATCCTCAAAGACACTCTCCTCCTTCACGTCTTTCTAGTAGAAAGGAAATCTAGTGCAAATGAAGTCCTATACTGAAGGTAAAACTATATGCATTTATGTAAAAAAGCAGCATCTACTTTCAGGTAATCTAAGCATATGTGCATACATGACTGCATGCATTTCTTTACATGAATCTACAAGTCTATTTAATGGTGCTAAATTGTATCAGATAGAGTGTAACAGTGACATAAAAAGTAATAATCTTTGCAGGGAATTTTACTATTTACATCAGAAATTATTCACCACAGCTGCTGGCAAAACCTCCAAGATTTGATTTAGCAAAAACTTAAGCATATGCTTGACTTYAAGCAGGCACCAGGCAACAGTACTGCCACAGCAGGTACGTCTCTGCATACAGAGTAAGAGTCTCGGCTTAAAAAGGTCTGATTTCAAAGAAAAACACAGTATTTTTCTATGAACTCCAGAAAAAAAAAAAAAGTGGGAAGAGCATTTCTGAGCTCCCCACAGCAAACCCACCCCACTTGGACTGCTGCCGAGTCATGTGTCTGATGTCAGTCTCGGATGTTGAGCACCAGAGCCTGTTCTGCTCACAAACCACTAAGTGAAGCCCAGGTTGGTCATTTCAAAACAGCTCTTAGCTTGGCATAGGGGAGTAAACCTTCTCACAGTCATCTGTCTCAGGTTCAGCCAATGAGGAAGGCTGCTGCTTGCTTCCTAGTCACCTCCTAGATCTCACCTCATTTCACGTCCACATTTTCCAGCACGATCCATCCTACCGGCCAAATGCCACCAGTCAGAGTACTTATACTGTCTGGAGTAATTGGACACCAACTTTGAGCACATCTCCCAGGCACAATATCACCTCTACCTAAAGCTTAACAGTCGCTTTTGTCTCCTGTTGAAAGCCAAAAGGCCAGGAACTTGGCAGCTAGGAGGGAAGAACCACTGCAGCACACACACTGCCCCTACTAACATGGCAGTTACCTTCTCTACATGCTTTCTTAAGATAAGCAGTAAGTGAGGGTCCAAATCCTAAAGCTTTGCAAAATAAGCCTGCTCCCACCAAATCCAGCCTGGTTCCATCAACATGAACCAGCTGTAAAAGCCCTAGACAGTCAGATCAAGCACTGCAGCCCTCTACAAAGTGGACTTGCATCTCAGCAATTTAGGATAAATCAGACATAAGTTCAGATAACTCTACACCAAGCTTGCAGTCCAGCAACTGAAGCTGGGAATAAGGAAACACAGGTCCAARATTTAAGCCCTTCAAAGCTCATTTTAGTTCCCTCATCTGTAAACATGGAAGTCTTATGGATATCTCAAAGGAATTATGAGAGTAAACTTATCATTAGTACAATATCTGTAACAGCAGACTGAAACCAAACTGGATGAGAGAACAAGTGAAATAATACTGAAGTTGTTCTGGCACTATGGTCTTTTCAATCAGTAACATCTTAAGCCAGGAGTCCAAAGGAGCAGAGTCAGACTAGAGGCTAACAGGCACCTTGCCATGAACTATACCAGCCAAGCAACACTTTGCTAAATGGTGACAGATTTCCACCAATTTCTGGCTCATGCCAAACAGCTGACCTACTTGCAAAACGCTACAGGGTCCGCGTGTTACAAGGATAAGAGCGTGCTGTGTCAAATGCAGGCCCATCTTTCTGGCTGCCTTAGGAAGAACAAACTGAGAGGCTCAGAAGAGATGCAAGTCAGATTCCTTTGCACTTTCTCATTTTGACAGGCAGCTACAGGCATAAAACACAAGTGAAAGCTAAGAAAAGGATTACAGTCTCCTAACCTCTGATATACTTAACACCATCTTCCAGACGGATTTTCCTCTCTGCACAGATTTCTATTCTCTCTCTCTCTCTCAACTCAGGCATTTGATTCAGTGAGCCCTTCTTAAAGGACAAGTAACACCTGAAGAACTTCATATATGTACAATTTATATGTTGCAAGCGTCACTGAAGTACTCCTGAAGATATAGTTGGACTTCCCTTACCTAATAAGCCTGCACCATTGCACATGGCCACGTTGGGTTCCTCCTGTTCGCCTACAATCAGTGCAGGGGATCAACTTTCCTGCTCATCTTAGACAGCCCACCAAAAACCCTCTTGTCAGTGCATGACCAGCAAAAACTGCGGGACATCTGCAGATAGCATGCTTTGCTTGCACAGAATTGTCCTATGTTTATTTCAAAGGAGGAAGTTTTCAGCTCCATTTGTCCAGAAGATAAGCTGGCCTCTCTGGCTAAGCGTTACAGTCTCCTCAAATGGTTGAGCGTACACATTCAGATCCTGAATTTGTATACGTGACACCCTGGAGTTCTGTCACAACARCTCTCCAGCTCTTTTTTCACTCAGTGTTTTGAACCAAAAATATAGATTATACAGAGCCAAACAGAGAGCTCTGGGATACCACAGCCCTTGTCAGCTTGAAAAAAAGTGGAGAAACATCTGAGACCACCCCATGTGAAACATGGCTCCATCATCACATATGTTAAAATCTACAGGCAAAATACATTAGTTTTTTTTCCTAAGCACAGAGCAAGATACTCAATGCCTCAACAATGGACTGCACAAAAGTTGGAGCAGGTCAACCACCATGTGGACATTTTCCTGCCTGGGCCAGGCAGTCCCATCTCAATGTCATGCCGCGACAGTGGTCCAAACTGCTCCCTCCCACTGGCACTCAGAGAGGAACTGGCAACTCCGTTCAGTGGAGCAGGACTCTCCACAAATTGGGAAGCTGACAGTCTCAGCATGAACTTTGATGCTCTCACATAATAAGGGGGTACTTGTAAAGTTACTCAAYGAATTCTTTTTTTCCCTTATTTGTGTTCTCACTAAAGACTGAAGGACTCTGGGAAAAGGTGATCCTATTTCTCTCCTATTCACTACCCCTTTCCCCTCATTTATTCCACCTGAGGGAAAGTATAGACACTTCTCCAGTTCATCCTTCTAATAAACCAGAGTGTTAATCACACATATGGGAGGCAATGGTACGAAAGACAAAGTATTAAATTTGACAGGCTCTCAAAGCAGCAATGCCAGTGAAATGCATCATTAAGGTGAGTAATTTTCCTGTTTACTTCATCAGCTCTGACTGTCTTCTCTCTCCCCCCCCTTCCTCCCCACCTAAGATGTGGGCAGGACCCATCAAGGTAAAGCTTTGGAAGCAAGCAGCAGCGTCCCCAATTTCTACATAAATGCTGCAGGCCAAAGAGCAAAGGCAAGTTCCAACTGAGCCCTTGACAGTAATCAAGCACTGCGGCGCCTCTGGTCTTGTCTTGTGCATACCTTGCAAGTAGCATCATGTCTCCCCACTGATATTTCACTGGCAGCGCACACAGGCGCCTTGTTCCTTGGCTTCTATTTCAGAAAAAAAGAAAAAGTCTTGAACACGCATACACACACACGCCCCTGCCTTTCTACTTTGAGGGAGACTATTTCCCTCTAAATCTTCAGCACACTCTAGGGCAGCCCTTTCAGAGCAGATTTATGAATTTGCAAGAACTCTTTTGTTTTCTTCAGAAAGGACAGAGCAAGTCTCTTGCCAAAAGGGCATTGAGTTTTCTCTATTAACGTCCAGGAAACTTTCCTGAGTCAGATCTTATTACATTTGAAACAAAGTACAGGTACCAGCAAGTCTCTTCCATGATAACAGCCAGAGCCTGTCCCACTTCCTGATCACATTACGCTCAATTTCCAGAATTACATCTATGCAAATATTGTTCTCCTGCTTGCAGAGCATTTCATTGATAATTAAAATGAAAAGCCAACAGTTTTCTGGCTAGGACAGACTAGCTAGTGAGCAAGGCAGCAAACCAGCATGCAGCTAGCAAGCAGGGGCAAGYTTTCCTCTTCCTCATGAAGACTGTCCTACTAGAACTGTCTCTTCCTCCTACAGAAGGACACCACATTCAAACTGAACCAAACCATTTCTGGAAGAATCCTTGTATTTTCTGGATTTGCCAATCTGACAAGGCCATATTTTGGTTGCGGAGTCACAGAGCAAACCTAAGGATTAGGAAAGACAATCACATCTAACTGAGCCATTCAGTTTTATTGGGAACAAAAAGCTGCAGTAACTGGCTCAGGCACAAGCTAGATCATTAACGCACGAGAGCAGCTCCAGTATAAACAAGATGAATGGACACTAACACAAACTTATGCAAATTTTATTCATACAATTAAGCTTTAGGGATGAATGGTGAGAAAGCCAGACAAGAATATAGTCACCACCAATTACCAACATTTGCAAGGTACTGGGATCTGTATTTTATCCAGATCTTACTCTCTTCCAGCCCTTTCCTTCCATCTTCAATGACCTACCTAAGCACAGTTTTGAGTCAACTGATGTGGTTTCTCCTGAGTCTACTTTCAAAGTCAAGACATGATTCAGCAAGGTGTTTAAGCAAATGCCTACCTTTAAGGATGGGAGCAGCCTTGCTGACTCCAACAGAACCGAACAGATTTCACAGGGAATATTCACGTGCCAGAGGTTATGCACTCACTGAAGTGCCTTACTGAACTGGGATCTTGATTTTCCTACATACTGTGGGAAACAGTTTGCCAAGAACCAYGTTCAGGCAAACAGTAGTGTCACTGCTGTAGCCAGCAGACCATCAAGACTTCCTGTCTTCAGAATGCATCACCTAACCCCCAACTGGCTCAAGTTGTTGTTGTTGCAGGAAGAGCAACAAGCCCATCCCAAGCACAGGGTATTCCTCCAGCTTTTCTCATGCTCACCAGCAGCCCTGAAGCTATGCAAATGCAGCAGCTCAAAGAGAAAAGGTGTYCTGCAGAGTGAGATGCAGGCCAGGAGGAAGGTTTGTGATGAGTTCAGGAAACACTACCAGCTGTCCTTATCCCTCCTCTAAAAATCAAACTCTTCAGTTTTTCATCTCATAGCACCAAGAAAAGGAGGAGAAACCACATTGCAGTTAACACGAAAGCTAAAGGAGGGATACAGTACTGTGTCACATGAGAAACAGAAGGCTTAAACATAGCACAGACCAGATCTGTCAGCAGATTACTAAACTGCTTTACAATTTCAACAAAAACGCACAAAGGTATAAAATAAATTTGCATGGAACTGGATGCACTTTACAAACAAATCTACAAGTCTGCTAAGATAAACTTGCCAGCAATAATCTCCTAAATGCTCTTTGACAGAGTTACAGATCTATAAATTATTGGCAGCAGATTATAGCAAATCTCTCAATATCTAGGTGATTAATCCATTTCACTCAATAACCGAAAGATAATCACATCATCTGTATGACCGAACTGGAAACATAGCAATGAACGAATGTGTATTTAGGTGCAAATCCTCATGATCACAAATCTGAAGATGACTTTCCAAGAACACCAAACAGCTCTCTGTCCCTGCAGACTTCACCACCTCTACACTGCTCCATTCACAAGATGCAAGTTCTGAAGACACCAAGCCATGGACACTTTGTGAGGAGACTTACTCCATTTAAAGCAAAACTGCTTTCCTGTCCCACCGCCCCAAGCAGTCTTCATTAGTGGATAACAATGAGAACAGGAATAGTTCCCTGGGAAACATTGTTTTAAAGCCAGATTTCCCCACTAACCACACCCAATTAGAAAAGCAATGCCATGTCTAAGTAGTTTTAGAATTCAACAGCATTCCATGAGTTTTAATTTTGTGATTTCTTCCCTCTTTCCACTAAAAAGTCATAATCTTATTTGAGTTGAGCAAAACTAGAGATGACCCCCTTTCCCCCACTCTCCCTCCCCCTGCCCTCCCCCCCAAAAAAAGGAAAGGTGCAAAACAAAACAGAGTTGCAACATCAGAACAAGTTATTGGCTCACACTGTCCAGCACTCCCGTTTTCCTTACAGCTCATACCTGAAGCATCAGAGAAAGGCACAAACCCCAGCACAGACAGTATGTGCTTTCATCCTACACAGTGCTGTGCAGATGAACCCCTGCCCTTGCAGAAAGCAAGTTTCTGCCCTGAGCTTGCTACCAACAATCTCTACCACAGCAAATGTTGACAAATTGCATTACAGTCTATTAGYAGCTCTGAATTTAACGCCATTCAGACCAGCAGGGAAGGAGGAAGGGGACCAACACTGACAAGTCATTTGCAGTAAAGATGTAGCATATTGAAGATAGTCAGCTGGCACCTGGCACTAAAGTAGGGACTTTAAGCCTCCAGAACCAAACCAGTAACAGGTACTTAAAAATCCCTCCAGATTTTTATCTGCCACAGCTATGAGGCTAATGACTATATAGAAGATGATATCATGTCACAGCTGGCATAACACAAAAAACTTTGTCCACCATCTTCGCAACTGAGCGACAGGAAAAAGCCCATGGAGGAACAAACTTCACTGTCTGTGATAAGACAACATAAGATAAGTGCCAGGACGCAATAAAGAACCCTAAACAAGATCAGAGAAATGACACCACACATCACTAGGATGCAACTATGCTAATACGAAGATAGGCAGAAGGACTGTTGCCCAGAAGTAACATATGTGGGCATGGGGCCTCTGCACAGGGCCCCAGGTGAGAAGAAATTGCCTCAAAAAAGCTTAAAGGCAACTGATAGAGGCAATGAAGAGGAAGCAGCTCTGGAAGGAGTGAGACGACTAGAGAGAAGCAGCAGCCCTAGTCACAGCACACCAGCTGCCCAGTCCTGGAGGACAAGTGATAGAGACCCAGCTAGACTATAACTGTTGCCACATACTTCTTATTTAAATGCAATTTGTTTAATCTCAAGCTGGATTCAACCATCAAAGGCTCTCTTCTGTAGCACACTGACAGTTCACTCTAAATCTCTGTGCCTTTAATCCTTTAATTAGCCAACAAAAATGCGATCTCAACTCTTCCACCAACCTAAGCTAATTTTCTGCATGGAGCTTCCAACTCCTGTAGGTTACAGGTTTTTATCTGCTTGTGCAGCCAAGGGAGGAAAAAAGCAGAAAAAAAAACCCCACACACTCCAAAACAAAAAAGCCTAAAACACCACAATCCCCCACTCCATTCCCACACAGCCTGGTGTATACATGTCCATGTGCTTCTTCTCCAAATAGCAGAAAAGAAGTTCTCTTTGAAAAATAAGTCTTTTACAGAAGAAAAAGGGGTCCGTTTTCAAACTGCGCTAGAGGGCTGGGAGAAATAATTATATCATGCACCTCAGAAAGAGCTAGCAGAGGTTTTGATGTCTGATACAAAGATGGCTGGAGGAGTCTGGGGAAAACAGTGCTTACACAGGGACAGAATGATAACAGAACGAAGCCAGCATTTGAGTAAGAGCACATCATTCCTAGCATGCAAGTTTTGGCCACCTCCCTCGATTTTGAGATGGGAGCTCCAAAGCGAGCAAACAAAACCCAGGATGGCCAGTTTTGGAAGCTCTCTCCAAAAGAAGATTTTTCTACAAATAAGCTCTTAAGCAATAGCAGAGCTCATCATGGCTACACAGTTCTGAAGACAGAARCTGAAGATTTTATGAGTCACAAGCCCATTGGGAAAGTCCTATTAAGATAGCTTGGATTCTGTTTTAGTCTTTTGATCCAGTCCAATAGAGTAAACTCAAGGCCTACAAAGGACAAGAGGGTCATCTAAAGCTGTCTAATATGAAAAGCYTGAAGTATGGAGACTGAGCTAACCTGCACCATATGAACACAGCCCTGAGTGCCTCTGTATGTCAGGATGCTCTCTGCACGGCAAGCAAGAGTAACAAGGGCTCTTGCTCAAGGCTCACTGCAGGCATGACCATACCACTGCTGCAGGGACAGCTGCCTCAATACTTGCTAGTCTAGAGCACGACATGCTGGAGAAAAGGGCTCAGATGCACCTGTGCCATTCCTGTGTCACTTCGAGACTGCCAAGCCAAAGTTGCAATGGGCCAGAGCTAATAACCCTGGTCCACTAAGGTAGCATGTGGACATGGCAGCATCCTGCCAAGTCCATACAGTGTGGCAGGAAGCCTAAGGCACTTCCTAGCATGAGTGTCCACTTGCTGAGTATGGACAAACTGAAGGAGGTTTTTTTGGTTGCCAGACAGGGAATACAGGTGAAAAGTAATGCTGAGAATCACCAGAGGCTTAACAAAGGCATGCAAACACAGGGATAAGAGTATCTTCTTTCTCATGAGCAAAGGCRCAATGGAATAGCCTTGTCTACATCAAAGGGAGAAGAGGAGGCGATCCTGCATTCTACAGTTCCTTAATATGCTTGCATACTGGGGCCTTGAAGGGCATTAGCACATAACCAGAACTTCTTGGCTTAAGCAAGCACATTTGGCAGAGTCAAGGTAGGATTCAATGCTAGATAATGCAAAAAGTCAGTGGTTCACACTCCTCTCATTCTTGTTTGGTGACTCCTGCAGTAGCAGCCTGCTSGTGTCAAGCATTTGCAAACTACTACCCAGATAGTGCAACAGCCCTGTCCAGGCAGAACAGAGCACCCCYTCGCAGGGGTGCCCTTTCCCTCTGAGGACAGCTGTGCAATTTTAGAAGTACTGTTTTCATGCTCTCTACCGTGTTCCATCCAGTTGGTCCCTCCAGCTCCCTAGGAAGGAATCTAGCCAACCTGACTAGGAGAAGGATCAAAGCAACAATTGTTGCACAGCATGGACAACAGATCTCTACAGATTCACACACAGTCTGCACATTAAAAAAAAAAAAAAACTTATATGCATAAGCCAGAAATGTAGCAGCACATTCATCTTGTGGGACTACTTAAAAAAGTAATGCAAAACTCAAATGCTAAGCTGAATATGAGAACCTCTCTTACAAACCTTGCCACTTCAGCTGCTACTGAGTCATATAACTGTTCTGAGCTGCCACAGGCCTCAAGAAAGAGGCATTTCAAGCGCACAATTAAAAGCCAGCAGACAAACTTTGCAAAGTGCAGTTGCTAAACGTTGTCTAAATTCAGTTCTTGCAAAATGAGTGGGATCAGAGTGGCAACGATCATTTCATTGGGAAGCTCTATTCTGGCATTTCAGCAGTCAACTTGGTAACTCAATCTCTGCATATTATTTGACCAACATATTACAGAACGTCTGTCCACCAGCAGTCCTGGGGATAGGTCCACAACAGTAGTAAATGGTTACCAGATATGCTCCCAGCCAGCAAGCAAGCTTATTTTGCAGCACCAAGACGAGCTTCCCCACCACCACTTTTTTTTTTTTGTTAAAATAGTCTACATTGCTCTAAAAGCAACTAATCAAATTATTAAAGTGCTTAAAAATTTAATGAAGAAATCAAAGCTATTAAGCAAACATTCAGCTTGATGTCTTTCCTTTTTTACCCACCCTTGCATTTAAAACCTCGTTTTGCTGTGCTACAACATGTTTGAACAGGTAGCAAGATACAAACAAGTCTTGGCCCCATCTCATACAGAATGGATTGGTTGCAGATGTTCTCCTGCAAGCTACATCTTGCCTCCTGCAAGAGCATTCATCTCCAAAACACATCATTTCACCTACTTTGCCTGAAGCCAGAACTCAAAGGTTATTTAATTTTTAATTTTATTTATTTTATTTWTTTTTTTTTATTAACTCTAACATACCTACAGCTGTGCAAGCAAAACTCCATCTGGTTTTTCAAGGCACAGAAAGGGGAGCTACTGAGTTTAGATAAACGCAACCAAGTTGGGGCAGTAATCTTCCTGTTCACCTACTCAGCAGCCAACAGCAATGTCAGGCGTGCAATAAAACAACAAAAAAAATGCTTTATTTCAGAGAAGCCTGACATATTTCACTATCTTCCTAGGACAAGTCAGACATGAGCTCATATAGTGGCAGGTGAGTCAGTGACGAGTCAGACAAGAGCTCCTTAATTAAGCTTTAGGGGCAGATGATCCCTCGAAGGTGTAATCGGATTGGTATGGCCAGTGGAAAAAGCAACAGGAAAAAAAAAGGGGGGGGGGGGAAGGGAAAGAACAAGTGAACTGTTACACCTTTGCTGATCCATGGCAGGCAGGCTGGAAGCAGTGAGCTGCAGAGAGCCCCCAGCACGCAGCAACACCTGGCAGTCCTGCACCACTCCCTGGCAGTCATCGTTTGCCTGCCTGCTCAAGGCCTGCTTCTCCTGGGAGCTCAAACTGCTGACTTCCCCAGGCAGCAGGTTATGCTAAGGTCACCTCTCAGACTAGGCATGATCTGGGGTGCTCAGGGCAAGGCACATCGCCAGAGTTTAGTTTTTGCAGGCAAGGGCCTGGTTAGCAGCAGCTCAGACCTGCATGGTAGAGAGTGAAGCCATCAAGAGTTAGTCAGTCCAACTTACTAATCAACAAATTAAGTATTGGACATATAGTATATCAACACTTAAAACACTACCAAGCAACTCCGTTTGGGAGAAAGATTTTACAAGTTCTGGTTTTGGGATACTTCCCCCAAATACCCTTCAAAATATGCATCAATGTATTAAAACAAAATAGCTCCATTAAACAGATTGCGATCAACAGCATGACTAACAGCAGTGTTCTGCATTCATGATGTTAGGCACACATAACGTGGAAAGGGTTGTCCCCCCTCCCCCCCCCAAAAAAAAAAAAAATCTTTGTCTCTGTTGTCCCTGAAAATTCGACCTGGAATCCAGCTCACCAGTGGAGCTGCTCTGCCCATCAGCCACCGCATCCTTGCCACCTTGATCCCTCAGAGTGCCACCAACACTAGCACGCATCCCTTTCCCCTTCAGCATTTTGCAAAGATCAGCCAGCTAAAAAAACATACCCACAAAGAAAGAAACCAGCCTCTTCAGCCTTTGAGAGGTATGGCAAAGGAAGCCTGTAAAACTGATTCGTCAGCAAAGCTGGCACACTAAGGGGGTTCTGAATAGAGATTAAATGTATTAATGTRTTACAGAAACTCAGTTTTGAGGCAATTGGTCAACATGTTTTTTTCCTGAGGCTTTAATCTCTATGGAATTAACTTTTAATCTTTATGGAATTAACAGTGAAGCCTCTTCTAAAGCTTTTCCTAGGGCCTCAACACCTTTGTGCATGTCAGATTTTAGTAAGAAATCTAAAATTGCACAGACAAGTTTAGTAGGAGTCCTCTTTACTCATATGCCAACAAAAATCCACCAAAGACTGGCCAGAAAAGTGACTAAGAATGAATAACATGGTTTGGTAATGTGGTTTACAGCAGAAGAGACAGAAAACAATAATCATAAAACCAGTCACCACCTTGCTGATTAATGAACAGATGTCATTTAGTGCTCAGCTACCTAAAGAAGGTCTCACAGGAGTACTTCCCTCCTACCCATCAAGATACTGATACCAAAAAGCAAACAGAGGGCAGGCTGCCCTGCCGATGGCTTCCCAGGCATCCTCCAGGCTCCACACCAACGTTTCTGCTCTCCATCCCTTCACTCTCAAGGGCGGTAGCCCCGGGAATCCTTTTCAGACCCACATTTTCAGAGCAGCTAAGGAAACCTTAGCACACGTTTGAATGCAACCCCACACTCCCTCTGTTCACATTGCAAGGGGGTCAGGAGCAAGTCAGCTCCCAGGCAAAACTGCACAGCCACAACTTGTGTGGTTGAGCTAATAAGCACCGACAAGTGGCAGGGTGTGTTTGCTCAGGCTACGCACGGTAGCTAACATAGCAACACTTGTATACTATAGTGCTCTATCTACATAGACAGGAGAGAGCTTTCCTTCGTATTGTAGCCTTCAAGCAGCCTCTGCATCAGCAGCTTTCTTACCTGGTGGGCCTGACCCTGGTAGAGCTCTAGATCTGAAGCAAGGGAGCAATGACCCAGCTGGGGTTTGGGCAGCTTCCAGGTTTAGCCCAGAGATATTTTTTGCTTTGGTAAAAGTTGGTTTGTAAAATATTTTAGCACTCCAACAAAAGGTCAGAAGAAGAGGCCTGAAAGTTAAGCCTTCCACTATCAGATGTGCAGTAGGCAGCAATCCCCACCCATCTGCTAGCATTTCACATCGTGGGTCTAAGTGCTTTACGACAGAGAATCATGCATGGCAACACAATCTTGACTCTCAAGGTGAGTGTGTGGAAAGGAGAGGGGAGAAATGGAGGCAGAGGGAATGACTTACACAATGTTACCCAGATAACATCTAATTCACAGGGCAGAAGCAGCTCTGAGGCTGGGCTTGGAGTCAAATCCACTTCTCATCTCTGCTGCTCGCTACTGGAGCATCTCTGGGCAATGCAGCTTCTCCTCCTCAGAAGGAAACTGATGTGCCCAAGACTTGAGGGCCTACAATAGCACACACAGGCAGGAGAGGTAGCCCTGTGTCATGCCCCCCCAAATCCCTTATCTGAGCCTAGCCTGTGTAACACTCCAAATTGACATCAGGCTCTTTCCTAGAGGGATTCCAACATTTCCCATCAGGAGCACAGGGGGGTCTGTAAGCAGCCTCAATTCAGGAGCACTTTGAGCATTAAACTGCTTCTCAACGTAAGAGCAGAGGTGACCTCAGGAGGCAGCAGCACAGAAAAGACAAACCTGTCAGACTCCAAGGCCAGGTCCATGCTCACCAGGCTGCATTTAGAATAATTTTAGTGCTTAATTTGTATCAACAGATCATGAAGCACTCCTTTTTAAAGAGAGCAAAAGACTTGCTTTTCTGATTAAAAAGAAGTTACAGAATATAGCTGATAAAATAAGGAAGAAATAGCAGCCCTGCTCTGCAGATGCACTAAGTTTAGCTCTAATGTTTAAAATGTTRTCTGTAACACCTGGAAAAGTACAGTTTGCACCAATACAAAGATGCTGTTCCTCCACACAGGTCTATTTTTAAGAGCATAGCTGCCCAAATGAGACCTTATCCTATTGTGTTTACAATAATGAATTTGACACAGGTGTACAGGGCAAGGCCTCATGAAAAAATTTCCATTGCCTAATAAAGTTAATGGTCTTCATATATAAAARCCATCTCCATGTGGGACACTTTTTTTAAAAAAGGTAGGACATTTCTTCATAGTGTATGGTCTGCCAACAACTGGAGTTGAACCATCAGTACACATAGCATCACCAGTGTGTAGCAAAAACAGGCTTGCTTCAGCACACCTCTGAAAGTAAGATATAGTCGCTCAAGTAATTTTTATACAAAGTTTTGGGGTGTTTGTTTGAAATTGCTTCAAATGAGGTTAAACTGACAYAGTTTATGCAAGCAAGAAGTTATACAATCCAACAACGCAGGGGAACTGGCAATGCTTTAGGAAGCTCTCTTTGCTCAGGAATGGGCTGCCTCCCTTCTGGCCCAGCTTGCTGTGACCTTTGGAAACTTATGGAGGCAACTCTTTGGATGCTTCATTTGAGACATGCAGGGCCTCTTTGCAATTTGCATGCTTAGCACTTATGAAATCCATGAGCTCAGCAGCTTTTACAAAACAGCCTAGAGGCAGTCCCTATGCTGAACACTACAAAAATCCCAAAGTATTAAAAAAAAAAAAAAACACACACACCTGCTTTGGAAATCTTGGCACTTCTGGCATCTTGGTTTCCCTTTCTCTAAAATGGTGACTACGTTCCTCATTTGCCTACCAAGCAAAGGTGCTTGCTGATTAGGGAAGTAATGTTTGTGCAGTACGTTAAATCTTCAAAGTACTACATTAATCTTACATGTTGTTCTTAGTAGAAGTGAGTTTTTAACTAAGAGGAGGGAAAAAAGAAAAAGCAATATAAATAGCAACCTTCCCCTACTTCAAGATGTTAACTCACCTCACAACATCAACTATTCCTATCTGTAAATGTTTTTTTTTAACCCTTCCTCCTCATAGTTCTCAAGAGCCACAAGTCTGATTCAGCTTTTATTTGAAAAATGGCTTCCTTCCAGGCTGTAGCTTTTTCTTGTAAAATTAATTCCTTTGGTAATACTGCTGGAGGCACATTGGTATGCACATATATATCCCTTTTCACACGGTGTTGTTTTATATCTATGTAGTAAAAGATTCCTAATCCAGGATTATGATTCTCTTTATTCCTTTCTCAGGAAAATAGGTGGGGCTTCTTCATGTAAGATGAGTTGATGAAAATTATGTTTAATTAACATTTTTTCTTTCCACATAGACAAATTCCTCTCATTAACAAAATGATAATAATTCTCATCACCAAAAATGGTTCTCGCACTTAATTCTCTCTCTCACTCTCTCTTTTTTTTTTTTTTTTTAAATGAGCAAAACCTTAGACAACATGTGCTAGCTCAACAGGTGGGGGAGGGAGGGGTTCTGATGCTGGTACAGTACAACCCCTCCTCATGGCTACTTTCTCCACCCTGCTATCCTCTCTCATTTCTCAGTCTTTTGCATTCGCAGATCCTGAGATGCCTGTAGCAATCTTCAGCTGGTCTCCTGTTATACTGGAAGAGGATCAGCACAAGCATAGTGACTAAGATGCTAAATCTTACTCTAAAGGAAAGGACGTTCACACCATCAGTTCACATCTGATCACACCATCAGACACATCCAAATGACTCGTAGAGAAGAGCTCTCTCCTCCACCAAACAACAGTGGTCTCCTGGCCACTACAGCCTTACAGGGAAGAAAATCCTACATTAGGCTCCTGAAGTTAGATGCACAGTGAAGACACAAAGATGCGTAAGGCCAGCATGCTATTTGAACAGCAGAGCACAAGGCACTCGGACTGGAGACCAAATTTTCTGTTCCCAATGCCAGCACATATCACTTTGCACAGAAAGTAATAACTTCCCTTCTCATCCTTCCTAGGTATTACAAGCTGTATCTCTATAACTTGGTTTTATGCCACAACACAGTTCCATCAGCACTCAAGGCACTATTCTAGAGCAAGTAACAAAAACTTATCACTACAATGACAGCAGTTCAGACAGGGCAACTACACTGCCTATATAGAATTTTCAAAGTAGAGAAACAAACAAACAGCAATAGAAACAAAAAGGAAAATACAGCTTAAAAAAAGCAAAGGACCATCTCATGTCAAGAAACTTATCTGGAGAACTATGGCACAGATCTATATAGATGCTTCTAAGGAAGAACAGAAGATAACTGCTAAAAAAAACAAAATATACATGACAATGAGATTAGGGGAAAAAAACACAATTACATTTTAATGGGAATCTAATGCACACAGATCTCCTTCTACTCAAGCATAGAAAAAAAAAAAACATAATTCACCAGGCCCCTCCTGAACTGGTTCTCACAAGTGAACTGGTTCTTCCCACCTTCGCTAGCTTGAAAACATTTCCCTGCCATGAAAAAGGCACCTCCTTCAAAGACAACAAGCCTAGCTCCTCTCTTTCCAGGTAGATGATCTAGGACAAGTTGCATACGTCTCAAGGAAATCCACAGCCGTAATATTAGGGACCAGACTATCACAGAGAGTGAAATACACTTGACAAGCTCTTCAGCAAGGAAAGTATGATCGCCACCTCTTTGCACACAAGAACTGTCGTTACAATCAAAGAGCGTCCTGTCTCCCTGCTTGCTTTGCACAGGCAAGAGCAGCGTATAAGAAACATTGTCTTTAGGAAATCATAAGCAGAAGAGTGCTCAAACAGGCAGGTATGGCTGCTAAGAGCTTGAGAAAGCTCATTCTTACGACTTCTCACCCAAGACAAATGCCCAAAAATGGAAACGCTCCTGCCCTTTTCAGAACAGTGCCTAGCCAAGCRCTTAGCTCACACCATTACGTCAGTTCTCTCGTAGCCTCCAGCTTGTGCAGCCACAGGCTGCAACCCCGCTTCCTCCTCTGCTGCCTTCTCCTGCCAGTTTGTTCTCYCCCCTCAGGATCATTCCCCTTCCTAGCTCCTGCTATAACAAGGGAAGTTTGCACATGCAAAGCTAACTTTGCTGAGAGCAGTCAGCTGGGCTGGAGAGAGAACCTACGTTTAGAGCCACAAAAGGATTAGCAAAGTGTCTGGATGATGACAGTCTGCAGACCGCTGCCACTAATGAATCTCTCTTACATGGACCTTTGCAGCTGCCCAGTGCAAAGAGCTAAAGCCTACATTATTGCTGTCTAGGTGCCTCAAGAAGAGGGAAATTCAAAGTCCTGAAACAAGACCACTWCCATTCCCCTTTTCCTGGCAGCCTTAAAATTAATATTCAAAGGAAAAGTTAGAAAGCTCTGATTGCATTAACCAGAGGGCAACCCGATTGTGTAAGTACTGCATAGTTGAGAAATATCAAAGCTACAATTTCTCATGAACACTTAACGATGCCTGACATCTAAATTCACTGAAAAAGAGTCACTGGCCTTTAAAAAAAAATCTCACCTATCATGCAGACAGAAGATCAGCAATAGACTTCTCAGCCTTCCAGGGCAGTACTAGACATTGCAACTGTTATCAAAACAATGGGCTATTGGTACTAATCTGATTATTTTATTTAAGAGAACACTGCGAACACATAATTAAAGACTATTGCATTAAGGAGATGCATGCATCTAATTGCCAGATCACTGCTTCACTTATGCCTGTGTGCAGTCCTCGAAATCATTTTATACAGAGGATAAACAAAACACTTCCCAATTTTACCATATAAAACAGAAATTGAATGAATCAATTTGAAATAAAGAGACTGAGATAATCCAACCAAGACATTTGTACTCTTGATATGGAAACTCGTTATTGCTACTGTGGACTAGTTTAGCTGCATTCCTTTTGCCTTTATTAAAAGGTAACATTTTCAGATACATTCCCCTCAGCCAGCACAATCCCTTTATTTGCTTTTCTGTATGTTGTATAGACAGTTATCCAGCTTYGCTAGCAAAAAGAGAATCTAGAACCTAAAGGGTTTCACATAGCTTTAGATACAGCTGAGTTTATGGAGAATGAGAAGCATCAGTGTGCCTGCTTGTAGGATGGATTCCAGTTTTGCAGGGCTCCGTTTCATAACAAAACACTGCAAGGACCAACCCTAATCCTGTTCAGCTCCAACCTACTGCAAGGCATGAGAATAAACTGCTAAATTCAGATATTGCCAACACTGGAATTATGCAAGCCTTGCAGGGCTGGGTGTCTTGGTGTCTTTCTCCAACAGAATCCAGAATTTGCAAATGAGTTTCATTTTTCATTTAAAAATCTTAAAGCTATTTCTGCCCTCTTTTTCCTTAGCCCTTATGACTACCAAGAAAAGCTTTTAAAGAGTTATCAGAAGCACCCTGAAGGCTCAAAAACCCGGGCAAAAAATAAGAACAACCTGTTTGTCTTTTTTAAAAGAGTCTCATGACTTATAAGGTGGTATCTTGCTGATGGGATGGGTGGATCTGATTCATTTTTTGATAGCTCCAGTTTGGCAGTAAGGTTAACTTTTACTTACCTTGACATACATACATTAAAACAAAACAAAAAAGCCCCAGCTCGTGGTATCTAAACTCGTGTTATACTCGTTCTATTTTCCTCGTACTGCAAAGTGGGTGATTTTAAACTGAAAAACAAAAAAAAAAAAAAAAAAAAAAAAAAAAAAAAAAAAAAAAAACACTTTCCTTTCTGCAGTCACACTCTTCCCCATGTAACAGGTTCTGCTAGTGACAGGTGATTACCAAATCCTTTTTAGGGGAAAAGAGCCATGTATTTATTTATTTATTTAGACTCAGAGTGGGTGGGGAGATCTGCACATAACTTACTTCTGCAAAGAAAAAAAAGTCTCGGGTGGAACACTTTTGAAATTGCTTATTTTCCACTGCTGCAAAAATGGGAGGAGGTATTGCAAGCTGAGGCATATGGGAATTCTCAGAGAGGACATATCCCACAATAAATGACACTTGATTCAGGATATGTTGTTACTTCACCCAGTTCCTAGGGCTTCTCACTCAACCTTAATGACCTACTCTCTATCTCCTCMTTACAGGATGATAGCTACTTTTTCTTTCATAGCTTGGTTTTCAAGAAGGTTTTATTGTAACATGAGCTCCTTGCCCTAGTATGCATGTGAGAAACGTTTTTTCAATTTAAATTGCCAAGGCTTTTGTTTTTAAACACTTCAGTAGAGTTTCAATTGTTTAAGATTTTCATTCTGAAAAGACTGATTAACTTGCTTACATTCTTTCTTATGTTCTCTGGTCATTAATTAAAAAAACAATCAAGGATACTTATAAAGTCCTCTGCAATCCAATCTCAATTTGTCATCATTAATCAGTTCAACATTGCATACATATGAAGAGCTAACTTGATTAGACAGCATGTTTTACTGGAATTCCTACTTAGGGTCATGAAGGACTTCAGAGAGAAAATCTGCAACATTTTCAAAGTGAATTGCTCATAAATATGGAGACATCCTCACACCTAGCAGCAACCACYTTTCTCTCTGCAATTTTTGGCTAGTTTTCCTTTAATTAGGAGCCCACTACAAACCTGAATAGAGAGGCAACCATCCCAATGTTACACTCACRTCCCTCCTGACTTGCTGCATACAGATACTGCTGATCAGGCATTAGCTGCCTGTCAAAGAGGGCCCACTGACCCAGGAAAATAAACCTTCCCCATAGGAAGAGTCCAGAGAGCTTGGAGCAAAAAATATATTTCAAGGAGAAAAAAGAGAAAAGAAAAAAAAAAGATTGAGGTTACTCTGCTACTATTCCTCTGCTCCCCCCATCCCCACAAAAAGTAACCTGAAGTGGTCTACCTAGAATTTCAGATTTCTCCTTCCAAATCATGCAAATTATGAGCTACRTGCGCAAAGTGAACACAATGTCTGAAGCATTTCACGGCTCTAAAATCCACCCTTCAGAGCAGCTGCTGCTTTTTCAGGAGAAATAATCGTGTCTTCTCACCAAGCCCACAGCCTTCGCTCCCATGACCTAATCTACCATGACTCAGTCCCAAACAAGCTCAGAGGCGGCTATGGCTAAGCACCCCATCAGCCAGAAGACCAGACCCACCACCAGCCACTGCCAAGTTGTTCCAACAGCACAAAGTGCATTAGCCTAGCTAATTCTCTCCTAAAAAGGGGAAAGTACGACACAGCAAGCTTCCTTAATACTGTTGCCCTGGGGAACAGCAAGAGGAAAGAAAACTAAGAAACAGAGCTTTCAAGTTTTGGACTCTTAATAAGGGTGGGGCCATCTAGTAATTAAGGTTTTAATAGGTCACTGCAGTGAAAGAAACCCTTCCAGTTGGGTAAGTTCCTAATCTATCATTAAAAAAAAAAAAAAGACATGAGTTAATCAAAGCATATGAACTCAAAACTGGGGGGGGGGAGGGGGGGAATGAGCAACCCAAAGAACTTGATCTTGCTGAGACAATGGGGTAATCATTCCTTCTTTCATCATTTTGCACATTTCCACATTTCTCAGGGCAGCAGCGGGAAAGAGCCTTCGCATCCTTCTCCACCCACCCCTCCGATAAAGCTGTCGAACACATATTACCAACTGCTCAAGAGCCCATGTGAAATGAGTTGGTGGATTAATTAGCAGAAGGGTAGAGCTCTGCAGATGGAAAGATGCTCTGGGGCAAAACGTATATTGATTGAAAGCCCCCAGCAAGCATCGCCAGCCTGTCATCAACCACGATGAATGTGCAGCGCACTGCTGGCTCCKGCACGAGGAGTTGAATCTGGGTCACTCAGCTCCACATTGTGCAGGGACACCCTGACCAGGCATGGACCATGCTTGCCTCTCAATAACCAGAGCGCTCTTTGGGAGGCAGTTCCCCCACTAAAACACTGGCTCATCTCTAGACAGGCTGCCACAGTAACACAGAAGGCATCTTCATCTCTGTAGCGAGGTCCATGTCAGGGCAAGGTAACATGCAGGCAAGCTAAATGTGCTTTTCCCCCAAGCTGCACACAGTTAATGACTGCAAAATGCCAGCCCACAGGGCCAGCGAGCTGCTTGCAGCTTTAAGCTTGCAGGTACCTCTCTCCTCCTCAGCTCTACTGGAAAAAGCCATTAAGTACATGCAATATTAATTTCAAAAGACCACTTTTTGTTGCTGAAAGGGTAGCATTAAACACCTTTGTTCCCTGCAAGTGCCTTGTGCAATTCCTTGTAACATACATATCAAGAGAGAGTATCTTTTCACATCTCCTTTAAAAGGACTTTCCAGTGCTCTCTGCAAAATTTAAGGGCAGCATTTATCTGCTCTGAAAAAGTGGAAAGTAAAACCGACCAACTATTTCCTTAAAGGGAAGTGAAAATAAGTACTGCATACAATGTACGTAGAGAAACCTGGACATGAAAACAAGCATGAACTACAAGGCATTGTTCCCAACACACACACACAAAAATGCATTTTCACAACATTTAAAAATCATTCACCCTTTTATGCATGAGCAAATGGAAAATTTGTTCTTGCACAGACATAACATATTTTAACTCCAGAAAAAAAACACACACAATTTTAAGGTTACTGTTATCAGTTTTCCAAAAAGTTTGCTTAAACAAATAATGCAAACTTAATGATTTATTGTCATGTGACATCTCTTTTCATCTAGCCAAACTAAGGATCACACAGGTTCCACCGCTTCACTGTCACGTAATGGCTGGAAATTCCTACAGAATTAGTTGCAACTCCTGCTAGACAGTATTTAAATTAGAGATCAAAATTTTTTCTCAGAATTAAAAAAGAAAGAAAAAAAACTAAACTCTCACTATTTTAATGCACTTAACTTTTAGTAGAAGCGTATCTTTTTTGTTCCGTAAAAACAGAATCAGTGCTTTTATTCAGATAGCATGAGTTCTGAAGATGGAAAAAAGTAGGTGTTGGATAATTGTGAAACCCATTAAAAACTATCACAAGAAAGTTTTGACTGAAGGAAAATAAAACAACAATTCGTAATACGGTGATGCTGTAACTTGAGCTTATGCTTTAAGATTCAGTTCATATATCCAGTAAATAGATAAGTAAAATCAGTTTCTTCCACACAGGATTTAAGTCTGCTATACTCATTTAATTATCTGGTATAGCAGAGGTTACTGATAACACCTAATTTAAACATTTAACATTCTAGTATTATGCAAATGTCTAAGGTTTGAAACTTAGCTAATTCTCCTCGTTGACTCTACAGGGAAATTATCTATAGGGAGATGATTCACAGCACATACTCCAAGTGCCTGAAGCACAAAGACAGTAAATACTGAACATTTGTTTTTTCCACTTGGAACATCTCTACTCAAGAGCCCTGAAACACTACAGGGTGTACAGTTCTTGTAGCCCAGGATACAGTACTACTAATTCCTACAGCTTGAACAATCAGGTCATTTCCAAAGATCAAGGGTTGGCCTTCGAGTTTCAAACTTTATGTTTTTGGTAAAAATGGACTACACTGAAAACTAGACCAATGCATTAACAAAAAATAACAATAAGAAAACCGCACACATCTGAGTACACCAGGACTGACCAGAGCTAGCAACACTGGGGCTCCCCACCAGCTGCAAGAGGGGCAAGGAGGACACGGGGAGAGAGAAAGCCTCACTCCACGAGTCATCACAGGGAGCACCATCACTGCTCTGCACCTCTGTCCTGCTGGCACAGCCCTTCACACCAACTCTGACTCAAACCTGCAGGTGTTTAAGCAAGCCAAGGGAAGCTCTGAATCTGTTCTTATTCCTGCTCAATGTTTTACTCCAGGATATCTGCTAGACACAAATGGAGAGCCACTGTTTCACCAGATATGGGCTTCAGTTGACTTTTTGCAGGACACTTTATTCACCTCGGATTTAGTGGGGGCAAATTCCCATCACACCCTCCTAAAGCAGCCAAGATAAATTTCTTCCTCCTGCACATAACTTGTAGTACACTAAAGACGACACAGGCCACACTGTTCTTGCACAAGCCYGAATAACATATCCTATCTAGTGTCTTTACTGGCCTTAAGACYGAAGCCAGACAAACAGCAAGGCTACGCTGTGCCCTTACCGTCCATGTTGCTGACTTTGCTGTGCTGGACTGTTGAAATGATACATCGAAGCTGTGAGGTCCCGGGTAGTCTGTGTTGGAAGGGATGGCCGGGGAGGGTGAGAGGGCATCAAAAGTRGAGCTGGGCTGGGCGTAAGGCGATGGTGCTGTGACGCTGTTCTGCGCGTGCTCGGTGTTGTAGGGGCTGGTGGAGGAAGAGCCGTTCTGAATCTGCTGGTCCATGCTGTTCAGGAGCCCCAGGTTTGTGTACTGCGGCTAGAAGCAGAGAGATGCACAAAAGCGTTACAAAAGCACCGTTAGCGTAGGCTAGCTCGCCRCGCCACAGCACAGCCTGCACCATGCGAGGTTTACAGTACGCTCCCAGCACTACCCTACATGTTTCATTCAAAGACTCAGGAGAATTGCCAAGAATATACCCCATTTTATACAGGTGTTAGAACTAAAAAGCTTCTCCATAGTCATGTAGGAGGTCAGCAGCCAAGATAGGAAAAGGGCTTGTATCTAATGAGAGTGATTAGCAAGGCAGCAAATCACCATGAGGAGACAAGCAGACAATGTGTCTAGCAATACCCTCAGACCAGACACCTTTTTGGAGGAATTGCTGTAATGCAATAAGAAAAAAAAAAGAAAAGAAAACCCAACAAAAACCTATCAACCACTCAAAACTACAACAAAATAKGTTCATTGCAGGGCAACTGGCTCTAAATTGTATAAGGTTATGTGGTCTCTGACAGTCTTGAGCTTTATCCAGAGATCATTCTTCCTCTTGCAGATCCAATCCTGCTATCCACACTGATATTTAGAAACTCTTACTCAGCTAGTACCTGCACTGAAGTCACCAACTAAAGTGTCAGTAACTGAAAGAGGTTTAGAAGACCTTAACCAGACCTGTGCACTGCACTCAGTTCCCAGTGACTAGTTACAGACAGTCACAGAGGAATTGAAGGTAGCCTCATCAAGCAGAGGACAAGTTCACAGCATAGAAGGCCTTTCCACATACGTAAGTAGCAGCCGTTGCACAGTGTGTAGCATTTAAACGAGCAGTCAAGGTTGTGACCCAAAAGTAGCCTCCAGGTACAAGTGACATTGAAACAACTGAGGGCATCAAAACAGAAGGCTAGAGAGCAAAGTATATAAAGGCAAAAGTTAGATCAGGGAAAAGTCAACACAAGAATCATGTGCATGAGCCTTTAAATTCTATGTGTAGTCTTGGTCTCCCATCTCAAAGAGATGAGTGGAACCTAATGTTCAGAGAAACGCAACAAGAATAACCAAAAACCAGTYGATGCTTTCCAGTCATGCAACGCTTAGGTAGACCGGGACTCTCTAGTCTGTTAAAGAGACAATGAGGAGAAAGGGGGAATGCATTCTAAGTCCATRAATTCCTAAGTGATATAAAAGAGCAGATATGAAATGGTTATTCAATGCTTTCTTACTACAAGAATTAGAGAAGAACAAAACATCACTAGCAGGGTGTTGATTTGAAGATGTGCACAGTGGTTCTTCACATGGTCCACCTTCACATGGGATTTTCTGCCACATAGTGATGGAGATACTAAAAGCCTATACATGTTCAAAAAACAGCACTGGATAAGTTCATGGGAGGAAATAAAAAGTCAAGGCAACAACTCCAAATTTAAAACTGTTCTAAAACCACAAATAGTTGGAAGCTGGGAAAGTATTCTAGAGAAACAGGGTTWCACAATCACCATGTTCTTTTACTCCTCCGATGAATCCAACACTGGCTACCATGAGAGGGTGGGTAAGCAGCACACTTGGTTGGACYAGGTACACAGACTCATCCTGCACTTATCTGGAGGAGGACACTGTTTGTGCCCAGTTTATAGAGGGCAGCATCCAAAAGGCTTTTCAGTACTGCCCAAACCACCTCTGGGATTTCCCAAGGAATGTGCAAGGATGAACACACCTAGCTTTACAACTAGACAGTAGATAACATGGTAGAAGTGACATTGGCTCTTCCCCTTATTCAGAGGTCCAGGCATCTCATTCTCTTCCTATTTTTTCTGCCTATCACATGCAACCCACCCAGCTCACATATCTCATGGTGCTTGAGCTAGACTGTTCCCTGCTTTCTTCTTCTTTCCAACAGTCACCTCTTTTCCAGAGAATAGCTCCAGGACAATTATACATTATACACTAAAGGCCAAAAGCTCCCTGGGTCAAAGCGCTGACAGAAAGACTATAGTTAAAAGCTTTCCCAATGCTGGAAATCCCAACAGCCCCTCTGAGGCTTCAAGTACCACTTCATCACTCTGCACAAGACCAAAAGAGAATCACAAAGCCTGTCTGCTGAGCTCCCCAGGGCTTCAGACAGGTCATTTAAACACTCTCCGGTCACTTCATCCGTATAAGAAAATAGCTTGGTTCCTTTCCAAGGGTAAGGCATTCTCCCTATACTCACTTTGCACTTCCAGCTGCCCTTCCAGATGAGAAGGAAGTAGAGAAAACTGAGCCGCCAAGTGGAGCTCTTCCTCATATCTCATCTTCACCGAGAGAGGATGATTGATTTTTATGATTTTTAATTAAAAGCACAAGGAAAGTCCAGTACTGCTGGGACTTCAGTGAGGCACACACAGTCTTCCAAGAGGAAGAAGTCAGGGCAAAGTATTGCTCTGAGCTGCACTAGAGGAAAATGCCTGGTGGGGAAGGACTCCATCTTGGGAGTTGGAATGGCCTTCAGGAGGACACTCTGGGCAGAAGGAATGGAGAACTGGATCTCTCCCTTGCTCTGCCAATGACACACATACCCTTGGGCAAGCCGCCTTGCCGCCCTTCACCTCGCCCTCCACCCTTGGCCTACTTCAGGCTGCAAGGTCTTCCGGGCAAGGATTACTCCTCACTATGTAAAAAGCACTTCACTTAATGGGCCTCCATTTTGGCTGAGGCCTTCAGGCGTTAGAATAATAAAAGCAATTATGTATTGAGTCCTAATCCCGGATGAACTAGCAACTCTCCATGTTGCCTCAGGTTAGTCATTTACCCTCCCTGCCTCAGTTTCCCTATTTATAACAGTGGAGTAGAACTCACCCGTCTAACAGGGGTGCCGTGGGATTCCAGAAGTGCACGTAACTGCACTGTGACTTGAACATACCCAGGGATGCTGGAAGTGTGCTAAATAGTTGTCAAGGGAGAGACCAATCCAGACTAGATGTTTTTTCTCCAAGAGGAGAGCAAAGCTTTCACAATGTAGATGACAGTTATGTCTCATCTTCTGCAGGCCATTCTGCAAACCAAGGCTTATTTAATGGACTTCTGGTACRAGCTTGATGATAATTCTATATAGGGGGTGTTAGAATGTGAACATACATGGCTAGGAACAGTTTTTGCTAATTAATAATTTTATATTTAATAAAAAACAAAAAACCCGCACCCAYGCTCCCCAAAATATAAACAAAAGCAACAAAATAAGATTTTTGAATCATTTAATCAAAATTAGTCTCACACCCTTTGACCCTAAAAAGACTTAAAGTCTGCAGACTTTATCACTCAGTTTTTTCACTTCTCATGGAGATTAGCATCAGACACACTCCTTAATCAGCAGAGCGATGAAAAGACAATACTGATGAAAACAGTCTCCTAAAACAGCTCAGACAGACAGACAGCAAAATAACAACTCTGTTTTAGCTTTCACTTAAAGATTATTCCTTCTAATCCCAGGCTGTTAAAGATTATGGAGAAAGATGACCAAACAAGCAGGCAGCATTAACAAGACAGCACAGTTTGAAAATGCTGAAGATGCTGCTGGGAAGTCAATTACAACAAATAAATAAATAAATAAAATAAAGTACTCCATTAAAATTTAAGATCCTTAAGGGAATCGAGGATCCTTTTCATTCCATTCAGTCCTGGGACCATCTGTCTAAATGCTAACAGCAGAATCCCCATTCCATTGCATTTATACATTCACATTCCACAGCTGAATGCCATGTCCCCATTTGCTCTTTAAATAACTATTAATCTCCTTGCACTTATCCTAGCGCTGACACAAGCAGCTGTTTGACTCCCCTCCGCTCCCTCCATGTCCCACCAACCTCCAACCTTTCACCTTTCCTGGCCCCTTTCTCCCCGCTCTGGGCAGGTGCTCCAACTCCGACCTGGTGTCAAAGCCAGTCACTAGGCTTGTACTTAACACACACACACACACACACACACACACACTCATCCTCCGAATCAGCTCGCAGCTATGCCGCGAGGCAGGCTGCTTGAAGAGTTGTTTGTGCTCAAGGGGTCAACATCTGAATTGCTTGCAAGCCCTTTCACAGGAATCAGATAAGGCTTTCGGAGGCACACTCCTTCTGACAACACGGCAATTAGAGGGGCAGCAGGCCCGCAGAAGGCTGCGCGCTGGAATTCAGCGCACGGCGGCTCGCGCCGCAATAAAACTCCTGCACCCCGGCCACGCTGTGGACCACGAGCCCGGGTGAGAACAAAGAGATCAAGGGTTTTGTGCTAGGCTGCAAGATATCTCCCCGAAGGAGGGGCTCGCAGGGTGTGTTTGCACACGCACATGCATGCACACACACACGCAGAGCTTCCTAACCATTTGCAGAAAGCAAGATGACAACATTTTAGTGGGAACCTAATCCTTGCCAATTGGGTAGCCCAGAATTTGGCACACGACTGTTTTGCAGTGAAGCTGTTCTGAACAACTATAGGCTCTTATTCCTGGCAGAATAAGAATTTTGTTTGGTGGGAAGCAGAAAAAGCATTCAAGGCAAAAATAATAGGTTATCTGGTTTTCAGCACCTTTGTTCTTGATTTCTGTCCCCCCACCCCAAGTTTGACAGGATTAATAYAGCAGAAGCATTACCAAAAAATCATCAAGTAAGTTTAACTGCAGACAATCAGAGGGATGCAATTAGTTCCTGTATTACCCATTTTGGAACATCATTTCAATGATGTATCTAAAATTATCAGTTTCACTTCCTATATCCCATCAGCTTCACTTTAGGTTTTCATGCTAACTCATATTTCTAGATTAGAAAAGCCATCATTTTGCTGGAGACCCTGCTGAATTAAAAGAAAATTAAAGACTGAAAACTGCACAGTTGTTTTACCATTGTTACGCTATGATAAAAACAGAACTTGCTTTGGAATGGTCCAGACAACATAATGCAAAAAGCCTCTCCGGTCCCAGCCATCCAGTAGCACCTGCCACAAGAGGGCAATGCAAATGCTCCCTGCAGAAGGTACAGCTGATGTCTGCAGAAAGGTTTGCCACTCCACCCAAAACAGAGCCCTTCTTGCTCTACCCTGCAGGAAGAATTCCCTCAAGTCCTTGGACTACAATCCATTTTTAAACTCCATATGTTAAACATAAGGCTTAGAGATATATTTGCAAAGAGACCCCTACTATTAGGGCACGAGGGAAGTCACACCAGCAAAGAAAAGTTTAAGGGAACTTCCAAACCAAAAACCCCCTAAAATACACAACTCYAGCTATTAACTACCCAGTTATCAACCTCTCAGAGAAAGTTTTGAGAGTTTTTTCCACTTGAAAAAAGGAAAAGTTACCCCCTTAACCTATTGAAAAAACCCTTAGATGCTTCAACTCCTGCTATCAAAATCCTTCTGTGTCTCCAAGGAACGTGCATTGATGTTTTATACTCATACCAGCAAAGTTATTTTTCATCATTGGATGTTTGCAGCTCAAGAACATTATCCAGCTACTGAAAAAGCCTTGCAAACACCACCTCTGGTGCTTATTCTCCAATGATAAGAGACAATGAAACTAAATACAGTGAATTACCATGGATGTTGGCAACAGAAAGATTCTGCAAGGCATTTTGATAGTTTTGTGTTTTGCCCTTAACTGCACCATGACTAAGGCACCAGTAGTAGTAGAAACCAGCTTATAACGATATTTCAATGCTGGGCAGTGTGAAGATTCAGACTCTTGTTTGAGAAGAGACTTTTAGGAGGAGCAGGAGGCATGTTTTCCAGTATACTTGATGCCTATCCAAATCAGAAGATGGATGCCTCAAATGTGACAGTATACTTGAATCAACCTAATTTCAGAACCTTCCTAACAGAGGATTTAGTTGGTGGAAATAAAGCACTTGAGCTCAACAGAAGTTCTTCTATCATAATTATTATTCAAAATATTGCTGAACACAAGACTGTGCAGCTTTGCCAATTGCTCAGAAGGCAACTGATACARTGTTAGATGTAGGCGCACTCCTTGYGCCACTGCAAAGAAATTAAAAGGATTCCACCCAYACCCCTCAGCTAAGGTCAGGGCTGAAGCTGCAAGAGATAGCTAACTAACTCACAGTGAAAGGTGTGATTTGGTTAGCATCTCTAGCCTTTTTTCCCATCAAATAAAACAAACAAAYGAGCATTACAGATCTTCTTTTCCTGCCAGACCGACTTTCCACTCAGCTAACACATGTCTGTATTGCACTCTGTTCAGAAGGAATTACCACAGCTCAGTTCGGACATCATTCTGGTTCCCTGCTAGCCAYGAGGGAAAGTGGTTTAAATAAAAACTTAGGCCCAGACCCCTGCTGTGCTGGATCCCAGAGTGCCAGCAGCAGGGTGTACTGCCTGTCCACATCTCTCTCAGCTCCGCTTCTAAAATAGAGGCAAAGCGGCAGGTCTATTTTTAAGAGGCTTCCTCCCAGAGCTGCTGTATGGCTAAACACATCAAGGACTCAGATGCACTTGGATATAATGATAACGTGTACCATGCACTTTATGTGAATAGTCAAGGAGTAAATAACTTTGGTTCAATCAAAGATACCAACAATTATCAAGGCATCAGTTAAGCTTAAGGGCCCGGGAGTCTAAGCTGTAATTACTTTGAAACAGAGTTTTTAAGGGCACTCTATCAAGCTACCTGATTTGAATAATCTTACTGTTGTGTCATTGCTTTTTCCGGGAAGATAGCTGACTATTTCACCTCCCAATTGTGTTACAGGTTCTTGATGTGATGGGCTGCACTGSTCTAGAGGAAGCCTTGGACCCTGTAAATCCTGATCTCTGCTATTAGAGACAGCCGCAGCATAACCAAACACACATAAACCTCATGTCCAAAAAAGCAGCACATCTAAGATTGTCCTGCACAGGTATTACATATTAAGAACTAAGATAAYCGCAGCATGTCACCTGGACAGCTTCCAGTACAGCCCAAACACATACTGCACAATTTRAAGAAGAGTTCTTCATTTCACCCAGCTAAGGGAATAAATAAATAAATAGAATAAAACCCTTGAAATTCAAGCGTAAATGATATTCTGAAATCAAGCCACTACGTTCAGATATGCAGGGCTAAAAGAGAGCCCACTCTGCCTACCTAACACAGCATCTCGTCTCTCCCAGTAGTTGATCTGACAGAGACCAACTTGGTAGAAACAAGTTACGTACGAAACAGGAGAAATCAGCGCACATCAGTGACCCACAAACATAGACCATTACCAGGAGATCAGTACAATTTGTACACTCAGGGGAAGAGGGAAAAGGCTAGATGATTCCCACTGGAATTAGCTTTTCAACACAAGCAGCACAACCTTAAAAGCTGTACCCACGAGGACTGCAGCCTGTGTGCATCTCCACTCAGACACAATTCTGTTGACCTCAGCAGAACTTCTCATTCARGTAAAAGTGCACTTACACAGGTATTTACAGGCTTGGAGAATAACTCAATTTCATGAAAAGCAACATGAAAGGAAGTTTCTATATCTACCCCTAAAGGCTGTAAGTTCGGCAATGTGTGTCATGTCTCCTCCCTCCCCTTCCCCCCCCCACACTTTGTTTTTCTTTTTATCTAAACTTTGAGTCTTTCCCCTTGATTAACATTCATTTACTTTTACACAGCAAAAAGTATTTTTCAGCCAGAAGCAGGGTGCCTTTTAAAACAAGCACAGCCCAAAGCAGGAATGCCTGTAATTCCTGGCTCCTACCACCTGCCACAGGTTCACGTAAAAGAGCTTGTCTAATTCTAGGATTATCAGCATGACAGTGCATCCCACTGTCTGGATACCCTGTATTCTGTAAGTACTTTCTAATGCCTATAAAGACAGTATGATTGACTTCTCTAGGATTTTATTTTAGGCTTTCAACAACACACAGGAAGATTCTGAACAGAGTTCTTAAAAACTCCCTGCACAGAAAACACCACCTTCTGAATGCTTGACCATTTTCAGTAGGCTTTCATTAGAATATCTAAGCTAGAGCTATTCTGAAAGTTCAGATGGTTCTAAAAGAGGAAAGAGTCCAAGACTTCCCCCCCCCCCCCATTCTCTATACACATACACAGTCATTTCTTTACTCTGGGCTTGTGCAGAACAGTTTATTTGAAATACCATTGGAAAAAATACATAAACATGGAGGCAAAAGACTCGCACAGTTGCATCTCTGTGAGATGTCAGATAGCCTGAGGCAGAGCTCCATGATTTTACAGCAAATTCATGAATATCCCTAACACTCAGTTTCATAAAACTAAAACAGAGGTCAAGAGCTTCCTAAGCTCTTGGGCAACACAATGTCAACAAAAATCTGAGAGCGAGAAAGCACAGACTAATTTGGAAAGGCACCCCCTCACAAAAGATCCAAATATAACTGAAGACAAAAACCTATAACAGAAAAGATAGACTGCAAGATCTCGGTAAGATAATTTAGCCTAATTTCAATGGCTGAATAGTACTAAATGATCATAGCTTGGTAGGTCATACAGAAACCTCCAAGTGCTGGGGTTTCTAAACAATGTTGAAAAGTTGGATCCAAGAAAGAAGCTATATTTAAACAGAAGGAACTGATTAAAATACAAAGGAACACAGAAACTGGACAGCAGAAGTCCTGTAACTGATTAAAGTTGCCTTCTTTCTTGAACTCTTTACCAGACAGTAATCATCGATGGTTATCAGTCATTTCAGACATGTAGCATTTTATTGTGTTGAGAAAGCAGTGTTAGGCTGGACAGGATGTCTGTCATCCACAGTGAAAGGCAGCAGACACAAACTACCAAAGTATGGCCATAGGGCACAAGGACAATGGATGTTCCRGGTCAGAACAGCATCAGGAGATGAAGTCACCTCCAAAATTCATCACTGTGCTCAATAAAATCAGAATCCATCAGGTTTTAGACATCAATGTAAAATAGTGCAGCTAGCTAGTATTCTAGTCAGAATGAGAAATTTAGATCCACAAGTTAAATAAATCAAGCAGTTAAACRCAAGAAAACAGAAGAAGCCACATGCATAAACCCCCCACACCCACTCTTTGAAGCATGGTGCAACTACAAAATATAAGAACTCATAAGAAGAGTTACAGGAGGGCAAAGGGCAGATTAAAACAAGTTACTGCAAGCAAGGAAAAAGGGTTATACTCCAGCACAAGAGTCCTCATGGATTGAAAGATCTGTGGATTTTTCTAGTGTATTTCACCAATTTCTCCATCCAAAATAAGCATCAACTCCTGGATGACATTCTCAAAAACCTGGGATACTGAGTGACAGCCCCAAGGCAGCACCATCATCTGAGAAGCTTTTGATACTGAGTGGGACAGCAAAGGGACTTGCTGCCAAATTCTGATTATAMCCCAAATGCAGAGAACAGAAGGAGGCAGAGCAATATATTAGAGTAGCTTCTGACTGGCACCAAGAAGCAGCAAGCTGGTTTTGCAGTTGAGTACAGCAGCACCCAGAGCCCAAAGACAACCCCATCCAACTCAAGCAGCATGAGCTGCCCTCCCTCTGCAGTGCACAGCAGAAACATACAGCTTCTTACTTTTTCAGCTGGCTCTTAGGAGATGAGCAGGAGCGTTATAAACCATTTTCCAAAGACATCAGACTGTCCCTGCACCAGGCTGTTCCAGACCCAAAAGCTAGGTCTTAGGCAGCACTGAGTACACAACGTGCACAAGAAAATGTTTCTTCCACAATTGCCTTCACTCCATCAGCCTCACAGCCATCAAAATATTTTCCCTATCATTTAAGTCACAGCATTATCAGAAGTTTTATACACCTATAATTTCTGWGGTAGCCTGGTACGGACTCTCCACCATCTAATAATGCAACCAAAAGCACATTTCAGTATTGCTCTCACCATCTGGTATTGGCAACTTCAATATACATTAACACACACTATGCCATCACTGCTTAATGCAAGGTACAGCTTCAGAAGTTTGCATTTGAGGGACTCGATTGGAAAGGCTTTTCGTTATCCAAACAGAGAAGCCAACACATTTGTTTTTCAATATTGAATCACTCATGCTAGCAGAAAGTTGGGGACTTCGTTTTTTCATTTCTTTCAAACAGATAGTTTTCGTAACGTAACGAGTGCTTATTGCAGTAAGTTAGCCAAAGTGGAAGGCATTTCTGCTCATTCGCTCTCACAATTACCACGACTGCGTGCAATTACAGTAGTCATTTACACAAAGGGTTCTTCCACATTTTTCATGAAAAAGAGCATACCTATTAATTTCCATTCAGTACCATATTTAACTCCCTACTCCTCCAATCTGAACATTCACAGTTACACTGCACAGAGGTCTGACAAAGGCTGATCTCAGCAGTTTTCCCATGTCGATATTCACAAAGCAGTTTCCTGCTTGCAAAATGACTAATGTTTTCCAGATCACACCTAGCCAGTGTGTTTTCTAGTTTCCTCTTCAAGAAATTCTTGTATGCTTATTCGCTACAGAAATGGGGCGGTGGTAAATTCAACATCTACTTAGCTCTATTCAATCACATCAGCACCTCTCAGGCAGTTTACCTGTATACTACTGATCAAATACASAGTAAAACTGCAGCAGCGAGAAGTCATAGTAAAGACTTGCAGAAGCTATTGATAATTTCAGAAATGCACCTGAAAAATCTTGCAGGGTCCAAGTTTTACAGAGCAGCTGATCAAAATTTTTCTTTCCTTTGAGTGATCACAAACCCCAAAACCATTTTCTAATGCATATCAAATAAGTCATGARGTAATCTACAAAATATTAAAACCCAGCAAAATGATGAAATAGTTTAAGCCATCTCCCATGCAGCAGAGAGATCCACTTGTTGACTTGACATGGTTGCTGACAGCATGATTAACTCATAAAAAGCTACAGAGAGAATGCATCCACCTATTCCTATTGTTCCATTCACATACGTTGCTGAAGCACTATGCACAAGCCCTACACATCAGTTCCCTTACACAGCTAGCCACAGCACAGAGATTTCCGCCTGTACAGCACTATCAAGCCGCCTAGCACTGCACCTCCTCCCCTCAGCCTGTTCCCAGAAGTCGGCATAATTCTTTGTATTTACTTCCTAGATGTGGATTAAAAGATTCGTATCTGCCGAGACACAATCCATCCCTTTCATTCCCAGACACTACCCCACCATAAAATATTTCCCCTTCCCTCCCTAAATTGGGTGTTTCCTCCCACTCTCTTGCCCTTGGTAAAAGCATTCATCTTCTTGCCATGTTGAGGAAGTTGGAATCATCTCAAATTTCACCAGGCCCCCTCATATACCACTTCCCAAAGTCCTTGAGGGGAAGTTTAATCCGGATCCAAACTCTGGAATCAATCCCAAAAGACTGCTGGGCTCCAATCAATGCATTAAGTTTCAAACATGCTCAGCCTTGCCACCTGGGTCCACTTCCAAGCATGGCAGAGGACTCAGCATAAACTCAGAAACACTTTAARCCATCTATTCCAGCACTCCACCATAATCTGTTCTGCATCTATAACAGCACAAACATCCTGGTTAAAACACTGCTCCCTTAGCTGTACCATTAAGGCCCAAGCAGAGGCAGTGGATTTGCAAAAACAAAAAACAACCCAAGATACCACTGAGTATTCTTGGATCATCTCCCAACTCGTTCAACTCTAGTGCCAGTAATAAAAAGATTGTGTCATCCTCCCATACATTTGTCACTTGCCTGTGCCCAGGGAGCTGAAAACACTGGTCATTAAAAACATATATAAAAATCAAATCTAGGCTTAAGCTCCCAAAGGAGATTCAAGTTCACCTTACCAAAACTGAAGAACTAAAGCTTTTGCATGTCTTATCTGAGCCTTTCCGAACCTTCATCTCTATTCTGAACCTTATCTGAGCCTTTCTTTTTGATTTAATTCCTAATACTAGATGCCTTAAGCAAATAAAACTCCAGTCATCTCAAATCTCATACTCCTGTATTTGTTCCTTGCACAAGGTAATTGGAAGCAACTAAGATAAGCTTAGAAAGCCTCTCATAAGCTCTTCTTCAGACAAGAATAAGACTCTCCCCTAGGAGACTGTCTGCTTTTAAGGAATAAGTTCACCCCCTAAATTTCATTGCAGTTCCTTCTCAGTAGCTCACAGCTAAATCACAACTTGCATATTCTATTTATTCTGTCTATTCTCCTAGAGGCTTTGGCCAGGTTTTCCCCTACTGGAAAGCAGCTCTCTAATCCCTCCAACAACTGTAACATCTTCTCATGGCACAGTACAGGTCTAATGGAAAGCTCCATTGAGGACACTAAAGACTGAAAGAGCTCTCAGAAATCGTTTAATAATATAACTAAAGAAACCAAAACAGGAAGTTTGAGAACAGCGAGTTTATTCACTTGGAGACCCACGCACAGCCTAACCATGACTGAGCTCATATATCACTAAAGATGATGGCCTTGATTAATTGTCCAGGAAATGCAAGTCGATCGTGGCACTGAGATGGCAGAGAGCATGAAAAAATATGCAATTARGAAAAGTCAAACTGCGACACCTTTGGAGAGTAATGATTTTCCTCTTAATTCCACTTGATACCAAAAGTGACTTGACACTAATCCAGGCCAAGCCACACAAATAAAAGAGCTTGTGCTCACTTCCCCTCTTGAGGGGATGAAGTGGAGTGTTACGGCTGAGTATGTGAGAAGCTACTCTCCTTTCTGATGATTTATGCAACCTTCGTTTGAGAGTCGCACACATTTTATTGCCTATTCTGCACATTCTCCAGAAGCGTTGGAGGTTGTGCCAGAAAAACAACAGGGCTTAACAACGTCTACTGCAAATCCATAGGTGCAAGAGCTCCTTTCTGAAGCGTTTCCAGATTTTGTTCAGTGGGAATATTTTGTAAATAGAATTTAAAATTTGCCTTGAGCCAGGCAACACCCACTTTTATTCAGCCCTTCACAATAATGACATAAGTAGTTTCTCCACTAGTTATAGCAAGGTTTTCCAGAAGAGAAAGCAAAGTGCATGGTCTACAGAAGTCACCCTCTCATATTTGACATCCAGTCTTCCTGTTGCCAATGCAGAGTCTTCCACGGTGAACTAACAATGTCTCTGCACCATGAAAATGGCAGTGATTGGAAACCAAACCTTCAGCTAGGCATAGCCTGACAGATGCAACCCAAAAAAGTCATCAACAGATGGGTAGAAATATATGCACCGCCCTGAGACAGGCAAAGCTTGCTTTTGTTGTTTCTATAGAGGGACAGGGGAGAGAAGAGAAGCAGTTTCACTTGACTTAAAAATCATTATTTTGTTATTAAAAAGGACAAAGTAAAATGAAAGAAAAACAACTCCAAGGGAGCTACGTGGATTTACACAGTAACATAACCAGGCTTGTGTTAGAAGAAATCAGAGAGTTTAGGTGATGGCAGCAACGCAGAAGATTAAGACAACCAGAATTAGGAAAAAAGAGCCAACCAAAACAATAGGTTTTATATTCTCCAATGGAAAATCCTCAGCGTAAAGTACTTGGATTATTTCATCTGGTCTCAACCAAGGTCAATTCACGTGGCAGCTCTATTAGCTTATTTCCCAGAGCTTTTGTAAAGAAGCAAGCAAAAATGGACAGTTAATAACCACTGGTTCATGATGTAAAAAACCTTCACCACACTGTGATGGCTGCTCCTTTCCATTTCTTATAGTGAAGATTTTTACAGTACAGTTACAACAAAACGAGTTTCTAGCCAAATGAAGCAAGCTATCAGTTTGCCAACAGTTCAAAAAGATCCTCTATCCCTAATTCCAGGCTACTTATGCCTTGTTTCGAGCTCAGAAAATTAAAATAGAGGTGCGATTTCTATTCCGATTTGCAGTGCAAGGTATGTATTACCATACAAACTGCAAAATGTGTGTACTTAAGAACATACTGAACAATAGCATCTCTTCACACACAACCAAACCACAGTGATTTCTGCAGAACTGTCACCAGCATGCTCAGAAGTTAAAATTGTGCAGACAGATAGAACATCGCTAAGTTTCATTTTTGTCTATTAAAAGGACTCTCATTCATTCTTTCCACCCACATGCAAGTTACTATCCTTTCACTCTGTGCTACACCCACAGCCTTAGACTCCTGAGGTCTAGTCCCTCCATTCTGAGGAAGGAGGGGAGCTCTCTAGGGTAACACCTCCCATTTACCATTTCACATGTGGTCACACYGACAACTGTGTTTGATGGAAGCAAAGTACTTTGGCACCCTATTACAGCACAACAAAAGACTCCTCCAYGACATTACAAATCAGCTTGAACAACAGGCAGTTGAATTTTTGAGTGATCCAGACTCAGCTCTCTCCTAATCCTTGAGTTTCTCCCAAATTGGACCTCCTGTTTCAATGAGGAGGGAGGGAGATGAGAACACAGTGACAGGCAGGTCTCATCTCCTTGCCACACACATCTCTGAACTAGTTGAATCTCTTTGCTAGAAGTAGTGAAATATTGTAGCAGCTACTGGAATTCACTAAACAGATACAGGCATAGACAAGTCTACCTTAGTTTTTCTACCCACTGAGCAAATCTTTAAAATTACACTGGCTTGGAAACCTTTGAGAGGAAAGAGTACCTAGTTGTAGAYGGCATATACATCCGCGTACAAGACCTCCACAATCCAAGGTTAAAACATCTGCCTAACAAGTTTGCGCAGATGTCACATGACTAAAACTTAAGTCCCTTAAGTGCAATTACAGCAAAAACAAAGGGTGAATAAACAAGAACTGTAGCCAGACACTAGCAAGGAACACAACCCCTAATGCACTCCTTCCTTCCCTAACGCCCAAACTGTGCCCAAATATGCAGGGGTAGTAACACCACTTTGATATTCAGAAGCCACTGAAACGGCACTTTACTGTAACTTGGCACAGCTCAGAAGAGAGGTTTCTTSCCAAGGCTTGTAGGTTGTTCTCTGGCTTCTGGGGAACCAGCAGAGCCCCAAGACACCTTTAAAAATAGGTGGTGAATGGATCCATCCAGGACTAGGAGAAAATAGTTCAGGTTTAGCCAATACCTCTTGAGAAACTCATAGCATCCTCCAAGTACTTTCATCTTGGGGGTAGGGTGAAATGAGAGGTAGAAGGGGCACTGCACAAATAAGCCTTTCTCTTCGGTACCTCCACAACCTGAGCAGAGCAGGAAGACTGATCTTCCAGGTAGTGACCATGGCCYGTTCTCTGAAGAGTGCACCCTCCCCACTGGGTTTGGGCAAGGATCACAGAGCAGGGGATGACAGGAGGGGAAAAGGCTTTGTTGAGTGAATTTTACTACTGCCGCATCTCAAAACCATCTGAAGAAAGAAAACAGTGTCAGAAGAGCTAGGCTTTGCCCTCTCAGGCAGTTCACAGAAGACTACAGACTGACAGCAAGAGCAATAAACTCCAGCCACGTTTTCACTACTTACTGAAAAAGCTGATGTTCAGAAATAAGCTACGTCTCAATTTTCAGATTCCTCAGCCTTAAACTAATGTTTGCTGAAACAACGTACCAGACAGAGGAACATTTCTTGCACTTTGCTGAGGGGGCCCAGCTCCCTTAGGACATCCTTCCAGGCCACCTCTGGAGCCTCACCTAGCTGCCTCAGAGGGGCAGGATTCACATCCAGGGCACTAGGTAAAATATGCATATCTGAAGTATTGTTTAAAAAGATGAGGTGGGAGAGGGTAGGGGGAGAGAGCATGAAAGCACATCCTTCTGAGTAGGCTCTCCTAAACCTGAATCAAGGATACTTGCAAAAATTTGTCCACAGCTTTAAAACTTCCAGTGTGAAGGAATGTTGCCAATAAAGTCATAAATCAAAGTGTTTTAAAATGTTTTGTATAAAACTGGTTCCCCATTTCCCTCCAAAACTATAATAAAATCTTAACGGAAAGCTATTCCTTGTCTCTCCCACAAACAGCAGGGAAATTTTGGGGAAGACTGAAGAGGGAGATAATCAAAAAAAATCATAGCACGTATTTCTTATCAATATTTTAACAAGATGTGTTTATTCTCTTGGCAATGCTTTAATTTTATTTTAGCAAACACCCCAAACACTGTCCGTCATCATCACAAACTCCCAAAGAATTATTCCCCACAGTGAATCTCTGTTGTTCTCATTCTCCTCCCAACATCCCAAAATAGCACCCAAGCAACTTGGATTAGACTRCAAACTTGCAGACACCCTCTTCACACAGAGGGCTTCAGGTTTACAAGCACTTCCAATTTGTGCATGCTCCCTCCAAGCATTGCTGTAGGACCCACCCCTACATACCATCCCCAAACCTGYGAAGCATGAGTAGACATAGGAAAGTCATCTGAGGCCTAAAGGGATCCTGTTCACCAGCACCTTGACATCCCTTTACAACCACCCCAACCACACTGCATCTCTGCTTCTCACATCTCCTAGTCACAAATGCACAGAAACTGACTGAAGAGGATCTACAGGGTCATGGGGTCCAGCACTCTGCCAACAAATAGTATGACTGCTCTAAAAAAAAAAAAAAAAAAAAAAAAAAAAAGTCCAGCTCAAATGTAGGATTAGATTAAACTGGAGAAGCAGTTGGGTCAGATTCCATCTCCTGGCTTTGAGGGCTATGATTCACATTTTCAGTACCTTCTCAAACACCCCTTTTCCTGCTCTCAGCCAGCTTTTGCCCATTTTGGAGAAGCTCCCAAATTCCATTGCAACACTCAGGAAGACGCTTGCAGGCACAGGCCCTGCGTGGATCAGCAGCACACCCGCACTGCCTTCAGCTCGCGGCCGTCACAACGGCCTCCGCGCGGTCGCCACGCACCCGTCATTAGGGCTTGCACAAGGGCAGGTTCCCAGGCTGCGGGGTGGAGTGCRCTGTGCCGCCGGTGGCTGCCCGGGAAGGCAGGAGCTCAGCGCCCACGAGTAGGCGGTGCTGAATATACAACAGACGCAGCAAGCCTTCAGGAGGTCTCTCCCTCCAGAGACATTTTAGCACTCAGGGAAAGAAATAGGTTTTGAGCAGAAGGGTGGGAGGAGGGCTCCCCACTCTGCCTTTTAAAATTTGATTTCAGGGGAAAAATTGATTTTTCTTCCCCACCATATATTTTTGCCAAAGCCAAAAAAAACTTGTATTATCTACCAACTTTTACAGGAGTATGTACAGCCTTCTTCTACCCAGTCTCCAAAATACCCAGCAACAGTTGCAAWAAATTTCTAGTTCTATTTCCAAACCAAGTCCTAGGAGGAAATATTTCTTTCTTGAAGGAACTATGCCAAAGCCTACATCTTGTTTTCAAGCTTAGGATGGGCGAGGTTCATCACCACCAATATATTTTAATTGAGCATTAACAAGTCCCTGTTTCTCTCAAGAAGATTCATTAGAATGGCTGTTCTCCCTCAGCAATAAAGTCAAGCGAATGCTAATCGCTTTTCCTTCCACAGAGTACAACACTTCAATGGATGAATAATATCAGCATAAGGTTCAAATGCAAAAAGGAGAAGGGTGTGAGAGARGGGGAAATCAGTGAAAAGACCTTAAAAAAAAAAAACTTCCACTGATTGCCACTGTGATGAACAGCATTTAAGCAGAGCGAGAGCACTCCTGAGTGCATCGCTTCTGACAGATGAGCCCAGCAAGTCAACCATAGGGACTCCAAACCCAACCGCTGCTATTCAGCGAAAGTTGATCAGATAGCAGGAGACAAATAATGCCAAGCAAATACTCTGCCTGAGAAGTGCTCTCTCCACATTTAAGAGTTTATAACTAACTAGGTTGGGGGGGGGGGGAAGAAAGGGAGAGAAATCACAAAAGTTACTGTCTCATATGTGGAAAAAGTAGTTAGGAACATACATACTGCATGTTCGCACTCCCTGAAGAAAAAGGGACATGGAAAGCACACAGGTTTCAGTTCACCGCGTTGCTTTCTCAGAGTTACAAACYTGCCATCCCAGGTGCGCAAGCCCCAAGTGCGCATTTAACCGGCTTTTCCTCTCCGGCTAACACATCCCCTATCTGTACGCTCAGCCTTGCAAGTCCTATTTTGTTTTGTTTTCCAAGTGGTTGAGCTTCTGCTTGCTTCAGATCTCATATCCTATGCACTCCACTCGAAACATTTTCACCAGGAACACACACACACGTGCACGCACACACACACTGGAGCTGCTGCTGCCTTGCCATTCTGATGAGTGTCAACACAGCTGCTGTCTCCTCTGGAATGTAAACCAATATTGTTGTTAGATCTCCCTCAACCCCAGGTAACTTCCTCAAAGATTTGCAGAGTATGTGGCAATTCTCTCTACTTCCACCTTACAAAAAGTCTGCCAGTTGKTTTAAAAATAAACAAATAAGTAAGTAAATTTAAGCTAAATTTCAAGCGTCTGTTCCACCAGCACCTATACAGGCGCTAAAGGTTACAGAAAGCAAAATGAATATGTGGTATGTGAATTTATCCTCATATGTGTTTAGACAGACACCCCGTGTAAAACATCTTGCTGCTGCAAATCGCGGGGCAAGATACTAACAGCACTGAGTAAAAGCGTTATTGGTGTGAATGCAAACRTGACATTTGCAGCAGAGAACCTTAGTTTCCTATTATTTTTACTTTAAAAGGTAACCTAAGAAGGGCTTTTATAATGTACTTTTGGTTTACTTCCTAAACATCATCTACTTTTAACAATGAGCGGCAATTTGAGCAATAAAAAGGCTAGTTAATGAGTTATAATGTAGTCAACACAGATACCGTTCATACAACTACAGGAATGCAATCTGTATGCATTGCCCACAGTAGGCGATTACTCTGCCTTACTCCAACAGAAAAAACTCTGGCCGATTACGGTTCCCAAAACATATTTGCTGTCCTAAACGTAAAGACTGAAATTTCATTCCGATTCCRATACTCAGCCCAGCAAACTCCGATTGCCATTTGCAAAAGTTCCCCAAAAATAAATGTATATTCCATATCTTATTTCAAGACTACAGGGGTGAAGAAAATGCACAAGTTCACTAAAAATAAAATATATTAAAATATCATAGCTCAAACCCAGAATCCTTACCTCGCTATACTGGGACTGGGCATTGTTTTCCAGGTACAACATGTTAGCAGTCAAATTGATCAATGCTGCTGTTCTTTCTTCAGGCTCCAGGGTTTTGACAAACACCTCCCACCCCCTTGAAGACCCCAAAAATATGTGATGCTACTTGGAAGATAACAGGACTCAGAGTGTGCCTCTCTGCATAATTTAAGTTTCCCTTATATACCTAACTATAGGTAAGGAGGAGGAGGTGGGGCTCTCCTGCTTTACCTGTCCAATCTGTCAAAGTGCCACCTGGAGTCCTCCACTCCAATGGAGAGAGGCCTCTCCCATCTCATTAAGTAGTTAGAATTCCTTATCACCAATCTCTAAAAAGCAAAGGAAAA
>NW_028187155.1:2325179-2329473 GCF_003343005.1 Rhea americana | reverse complement strand
TTTTTTTTTTTTTTTTTAAAAAAAAAAGAAACAGGCTTCTCTGCTACCAAACCTCAAACTGTTCAGGAAGGGATAGAGATGCAGTGTTTGAGACCGGCAGCACAGTAACACGGCTGCGCCTCTGGTTGTTGCAGCATGCAGTTTTTGGACAAAAACACCAAGGAACCTTCTGAGAAGTAACCACCGTTTCATATATTATAACACATCTACATGCTTCACTGTCYATGCAGTTTTTCATCCACACTCACAGCTACCAAGTCCCGTGTTTATGGGACATCACTTCACACTAACTACATTTCTCCGCTCTGCAGAGGCATCTAACTCATTCAGTTCTCATCAATGCAGTGAGTCTTGAAATACTCTCACTTAGAAATAGATGTTAAAAAAAAATCTAAGGGACTCATGATTTTGAGCACTTGCAGAACTAATATATGGGAGAAAAAATACATTCAAATTACCAAGCACTCCAAGAAACCACCTGAACATTATGCCCACAGCAACTAAAAATTTTGAAGACTGATAGAGCTAACTCATTAGCCCAGTTAGACTCAACCTGTGGGAAAACAAGAGTGAACAAAAGGACAGATCAGAATTGCCATGCTGTGATTTTACTCAGAAAGAACAAGTCAAATTCTCGCTCCAGTTCCAGGAGCGGAGACACCTGGGAGACCCTAGTMTGGGCTGGAGCTGGGCACTGCGGTCTGCAGAGGGGCCAGCCACGCCGCGGGTGTGCTGCAGGGTCTTGCTGGGACGGCTGCAGCGCCGGGCTGCTCTCGTGCAGCACGCTTTAGCAGCGCCCCACTGCAAGGGGTCTGGTGCTGTCTTGCTAAGCTGGCGGGATGCACCGAGAGAACAAAAGACAGCTAATTTTGCTTGCTTCTGAAAGCCCAGTGTAAGCTCTGTCAAACAAGGGGAAACAAAACACCTTTGTAAAGGGGTGGGGAAGGGGGAGAGAGGAAACCAAACATCCAGATCAGAGCGACCGCCTGCCCTTCCAGCCTAATGACAGTGCTTCGGGACTTTTATTTAAGGACCTATTCTGAGGCAGGCCAACTGCTAATTGATAACTACCCTCATGACTGCAACCGCTCACAACAAAAACCAAACATCCTAGTCCAAGTCACGAGCGACTGACCTGCAGGGGCTTTGCAGGGGGTGACAGGCTCCCCATGCAAAGCTGCTRCAGCACCTTGGCTTTGCTGCAGCAGCCTGACTCGCAGCCAAAGCCTTCTGCAGGGCTAAGTGCTCTGCCCAAGGAGCTGGTCCTGTTCCCAACCACACCAGCTCCCTCACCTTTGGGCATCACCTAACCCCAGTTTCTCCTTTGTACAAATAAGAAAAGGGACACCAGATTCACATAGAGCCAAATCACCTGTGCTGCTTGCAAGTACAGGCTCCTGAAGGGCTTCTAGGTAACTYGCTCTGCTGTATTGCAAGAAGAGCCACCACTGACTTCCTGCCCACCTGCAAATTAAGGGCCATTGCACCCTTGTACCAGCCTCTYTCCAGAGGAGAGGAAGGCAATGCATTCACAAAACTGGCACTAATAAAAGGGAGCAARACCTTTTTCAGAAAGGAATGAACACCAGAGCAAGAGAGAAGCTGGGCAGGCACCAGAACAGAGCAAAGCAGGAGTGCAACACCCTCCCCATCCAGCACAGCTCCTCACCACTGGAAGGAGTTTAGTTATCTCATTTAGCTCTATCTCCGTGCATGTGGTTCAACAGAAGGCTCCTAGGCACAAGAGCAAAAGTTTGCAAGCATTTGCAGCACACCTTCCCCATTCCTCCTTGCCAAGTACAACCCTCTCTGGATGGCGCTTCCAGTAGCACTGTGCACAGAGCACTCCCCGGCAAAGGGAGGGCCCTATCTTCCACCAGCAGCAACATCTCAGCTCAGGCTGGGGCTCTACACACCTTTAGTGCTCCTCAATTACCAACCAAGCTACCAGCAAGCACCTCCTGAACACAGTAGGTTTTCTACATTACAGTAACAATCCAATGATCGCTGCTGCAACCCCTTCCCTTCCTTACCATCTTTACCAGCACCACGCAACACCAGGAGCAGCACTGGGTGCATTTATGTGACCTCACCTAAGGCAGATAAGTCAAAAAACCCATACAAGTACCAATCTGGAGATACAGGCAAGGTTTTCAGGGAGCAGCCACATCCCCACATTAGYCAAACAGGTCCCGTCAGAAGCAGCACAACTGCCAATCTAGCATGAAGTTGGTCATGGAGCTGGAAGTCACCTGCAGATTTTCTGCTGTCTAATAATGGAAAAAGATATACTGGGCAAGTATTAATAGATTAATTCATTTTGAAGGACTGTGACCATTTTGGCCCTTTAAATCTATCRAATTTTTGATACTGGCTTGCAAGTTCAAGAGTTTTGAAGGGGAAGGAAAGCGGAAAGTAAGATATATATACACATGCATGCATCTCCCAGCCACAGCAAGTCATTGCAAAAACCTCTTTTACTAGCAGTACTGTATAACTCAGAAGATCCTCCTTTTTCTCCAGTTCCAAGTCATTAATCTAGCACTGCTGTATTAGGTATCTGCTATCTTCAGTCCCACAGGTGGCTGGAGGTGGCTGTGGGTAAAGCAACACCCAGATACAGTAGACAGAGACATGTGAAAGTTTATCCAAAGATATCTGCATGGCAACATGAGGAGAAGTGTATATAGCATGAATGTATTAACATGTCAGCACAAATCCCTGCCCTCTATACAGAGCCCAAAGTTGGCTCTCTGCCTCAGAAGCATTAGCCTGCATAATCATCTTGAAGTGGATGTGGGACACATGGCTTCTTTCAAATCATGCATCCACAGGTAACACAATGGAGGCAACAGCCACCCCACTGCCCTACTCACAGTGAGAGGAGGGAACAGAAGAGACATGGGCAAGAGCAGTTCAGGGCTGCTAGGATGCATCTATGAGCCACACGCACGTATTAGCACTGGTGCAGCCCAGATACGCACGTACGTCTCACATGGTGTCGCAGGGCTCCATATGAAAAATTAAACACGCCATGGAAGAGTCCCCAACTACGTAACAGCAGTGAGGTAGCATCTCTTACGGACTGTTAGAGGCAAACTTGATTCCAGGAAATAAAGTATGCTTAAATGGCTTTGTGACCAAAAGGACCTCCCTTCAAACTATACACTCACTTCTCAGCATTGGGACAATGATGATTATTTATTCGAGCCTTCTAGACAGCTTTCCAAAGAAAATGCAAATATCAGCTCTGCTGTGAACTTATAGTCAAAGTCCAAGACATGCTTTGTAGATAGAGGCCACATCTTAAAATAAGAGTCAATCTATTTTTTTTTCCTTTTTTAAAAAGGATAAACTAGAAGATAAATCAACTCAAAGCATCAGGAGTTGTGCAATACCTCCTGCTGTTTTTGAATGCTCAGTTTGAACTTAAAAGCAAAGCAGCTCTCAATCTCTGTAAGGGAAGCCTTTTTTAAAGCAAGAGCCTAACCTCCAATACTTTAGGAAATTAAAAATAATAATTGCTAGTTAGATTTGAACATTTTAGCTCGAGTTCTAGCAAGACTGCCTCAGCTGTTCTGAAAAGCTTTCAACAACCCTTTATGGATCCCGCTGGCATGTTGAAAAACAAATATAAAAACAAAAAAACTTAAAATATCCAGAGTGAGGCATCAGCCAAGTCAGACTGTTGATTTAAAATCTGTTGAATACACTTCCCCATGCTGTTATATGCTGGCCTGTTCCAGCCTCTCTCACTGGTAGCACTGGTAAGTCCTCACTAACCCTTCCCGACTGTAAGATAACTGCACTAAGTCCGACAATTAAAAATGTCATTGCCACAAGTCTTTAATTGTAGTTTAATTGGAGATTGTGTAATTTCTTGTAGAAGGTGTGTGTGTGTGTGTGTGCGCGTGAGAGAGAGTGCATACACACCTGCCTGCTCCTTAGGTGGTTCATGCAGAATTTCCTGTAGATCAAAGGGAAAAAAAATCTGCTCAAACCTCTCCATTCTGTGATAAAAATAGCATCTGGATCAACCGCGTCACCACAGACGGTGACATTCACTCAGCCCAGAAATGTTTACAAATTAGGACTGAGATAACAGAAGGAGAAGAAAAAAATAGAATGTGGGGGTTTTTTTGTTGTTTGTTTGTCACATCTGAATAACTGCTGAATGCTCAAAAACGTGCCTCTGCCGTGCTTTGGGAGTTCTCCCTGTGAAGACTTCATGGGGCTACACGTGATAAACTTCAAGAGCGTATGGCCAGGTTAAAGAACAGTAAGAAAATACTGT
>NW_028187155.1:2314674-2324584 GCF_003343005.1 Rhea americana | reverse complement strand
TTGAAGATCAATTCTTCCTTCCAAGGACTTTAAACTGCACTGTTCAAGACTAGGTGCAGCCTACTTTGTAAGCTGTAGAGGAAAGACGCAGACTTCCTGAGGACAGAAAAGCCCTGGTTTCTACCCATAGCRCAGGTCGGCTTTTCCTTCCCCAAAGCAGCATGCCCTCTCCAATGCAGTCGGCTGTCACAACAGGCCTGCCCTCCGACCCTGGGTAAACATCTGCACACGCTGCTTATTTGAGCTCCTATAGCCTCGTTATCTCCCCAGAACACCCCTAGGGCTAATTAGAGAGTTAATGGCATCATGTCAAGAGATAACACTGTGTGGGGGGAGCAAGGAGAAGGAAGGAGGAAAGGAATTGTGAAACAAAACCAGTTCCCTTCACAACTGCTGTGTAATATTGGTTTAGGACAGTGTGCACAGCCCCYGAGGAGTCTGCTCTCCAGCTGCCGAGCACTTTTTAATAAGCAAGAAGGACACTCCTCTAGAGAGATTCATCTCTCCAGCCAAGATGATGCAAGGTCCCCAGTGCTTTCCTCTTATCTGCATGATCAAACCCCCTCCGGTCCTTTCTCCCACTGTTGCCAAGGGAGGTCATCTCCACTAAAATAAGCAGGAGCTCACTTCTCACAGCTAGGGGTGCTRGACAGGATGGACACTGAGCAGGCACTGCTTTGTGCTGTGTGGCATCTGGAAAGCATTAGGTGTGGGGCAACTAAGCGTGGAGATCATTTATCATCAGAATGCTTTGCCCCATATTTTATTACTGGCACTCTTTCTCCTTTACTTTTTTCACTTTTTTCTACCATAATAATTCTCTTTGAAGAGCAATTGTTTCCACTRGAAAATCAGAGATAAAGAGGAAGAAACCATCTGTAGGCAAATAGATTTCTGCAAGCCTGCTGGTCAGCCTCAACGACCGGTCAGCAGATGCTTGAGCAAACACTTTTGCACAGATGGGTGCAAAAATCACAGGTCAGACGACACTTGCGCAGACACATTACATATGGACATTGCTGGCTGCCTTTTGGGGTTMAAGCCTCTGCCATCCGTGGCTATTTTGCCCAAATAGTAACCCTCAACATTCAGACCACACTTTTGCCTGAAGACCTTCACATGCTCAACACAGCATGCCACACACACACACGCTTGCAATATATTTTACAAGTGGGGAAAACCAGATGCACAAGTGACCGGGACAAACGCCCACACTCTGCAAAGTAAAAGCCCACCCAGATCCAGTGGGCTCCACAAGCAGTCTAAAGAGATTTCTCCCGGGAACTCTGGGTCACCACGTGGGCACAAACAGCCCCAGCCCCTGCAGCTGGCAGCAGGAGGCTTCAGCACGCAGCACAAACCCGCATTCCAGCATGAGACAAAACGCTCCAGCCAGGGAAAGAGAAAGCTGAAAGGGAAAAGCGGGAGACAGGGACAGATTAGCGTCTTGTTTTTAATTACAAGAGAAGCAACTGTTGACAGTCCAGGTTTGCTCTTACGTAACCAGCTGAGGAGAAAGTGTCATGCTTCCCTTATCTTGTATAAACTACAAGATTACTTACAGGAAATGCACAACTGTTAATAAAAGCACAATCAAAGCAGTTTTTTTTCTGGCCAGTCTATACTACATCACTAACTCCATTCCCCCATGGCCTTGTACAATAACAGAACATTTTTAAATAAATAAATAGAAGTCATCAAGTTGCAATAATTTGAGACCAGCCTCCCCAGCCTCTGGCGAAACCCTGACCCTGCGGTTGCTGGCTGCCCGCACTCATCACACGAGTGCATCGGCGTTACCTTATATTCCCCCATCTGTTTATGACTCCCACCTGTCGTCTCGCATCCGCGGCACACTTGTAAAGCCTCTGGGCCCGGCAMGGGGGAGGCTAATCCCGGCCGAGGGCTTCTCGGCGCTACTGCAACGCTCCCAGCCAGYGGCTAAAGGCAGCCAGAGAGCGTATTTTGTTCCTTATGTTTTCTATGCAAAAGCATTTMATTTTGCGCCGCAGGTCTTTGCCCGGCTGACCTGCTGGCTGCTCTCACGTGCCACATCCACCACCGGTATCACAACAGCCACTAGAGATCACACCCGGACCCGACACGCCGCCCTGGGGAGGGCGGCCGGCGGCCCTCGGCGTGCCACCCCAGCAGGCGCTTTCCCGACTTCGGGGCCAGGAACTCTTCAAAGCACAGACSGCGCTTTCTCCCCCCGACCCCGTTAGCAAAGGGGCGCGTACGCTGCTGACTCCACTAGCGGTTAACGCCCACGCTGTGAACTGCGTCCCAGGTCCCTGTCACTCGGCCAGAGCCTCGCATTGATATTTCCACCTGCCTTAACACCACTTCAGATTCTGATTTGCTTAAACGTAATCCAACCTGGACATCACTTCAGGTTCCTCGTTATCTAGCTGTGCCCACATAAAGAAAGAAAGGATGCTTTGGGGAACCTTTTCCTTGGGTTTAGAAGCTAGAGACTAAAAAATTAAAAAAAAATTTAGAGCCAATATAATTACACCTGTTACTGAAAACTGCTTTGATCTTTCATTAAAACCTGCAAATTCAGCTGCTGATTAGCAAAGGGTTCATCCAGTGAGTGAACTAACACAAGCCACAAACCACTCCTTAATCTACGCTTCACAGAGAGCGATTTAATTTTCTGTGACTGCCTGACAGTTCACTCCCTCGTTACTTTAAATGCTATCAAATCAACGACAGCGAGGTGGAAAGCAGACAGCAGAGACACCCGGGGGAAAAGCAGAGCTAGCGGGGCTAGCTAGTGCAAAAGTCTCCTTACGAAATAGCAGAGGGAAAAATGCAGTCATTGAGGGGACCACATGCAAGATCCATAGAAACGAAGTGACAGTTCTAGCAAGACTCTGGATGCACCAAACCTTTTTCAAGGCAAGAAGACGAATCAGTACAAGATGGGACTTTGAAAAAGCAAAGCTAGGCACTGCAGCTCACTGCCAGGCAGAAGCACTTGGGCTAAACAGCAGAGAGCTGCTCTCATGGGGCCAAACCCTCATTTTGCCCTCACGGCAAGGGAACATCCCACGAGCACAGATCCAGGCTCCCAGGCCCCAAGCTCGCTCGGGAGCTCTCGTGCRGCGGCACACTGCATCAGTGCAAGGGGTGGCCACAAAGCAGTGTTTTCATGTGCCTGGAGTGGTACAGCTGGATTCAGCATCCTCCTTCCAGCCTCCTCTCCCTCTCCTCCTTCCCCCGCCAACTCAGATGACAAATCCAGATGAACATGAACTTTGGGGATGGCCACTCCATTTCTTCTGGCTGCAAACAGCTGTGCTTCACAGCTGTGCTTCACAGCTGGCTGGAATGCCAGCTGCCCGAGGCTGACAGAGGAATTTATCACTTATGGAAACATTTTGATCCAGTTAGAGCCAAACAAATAATGGAAGTGTGTTTAAATAAAGTTTTTATATTTATATATATTTGAAGATTTTATGTATATATCTCCATCAGCTAGGTAGAGAGACATACAGTAAAGTTCCCTGCAAGACAGCATACACTTTAAACTTGCTCTGGAGGCAGAAGTACCTACAGTCTGTTTCTCTGAGATCAAGATGCTTTTTAATTAAATGCACATGCAGACTCTTTAAAGATGTAAAGTAATTGCTAATGCGTTATTGCTTCATACTTCAGCACGAAGCGCGTGCAGCATCATGGAAACCTACGGAGGTAGTCCTAGTTGCTCGAGGAAGATGTTTTCTGAAGTGACTACTTCTTTTGTTCTAAGGTATTTGCATAGAGGCAGATGGCAGGAGCTGCAGTTGCAACCATCTTCCTGTTAACTATGGGTTGCAATACAAGCTGGGGATTTAAAGCCAACACTCCAGAGGACACAGGTCAGAACAAATACTCATCTCGCTTCAGCCATTGACCTCCTACTATAGCATCCTGCAAGACACACTACCACATTTGGCTTATTTGAAATAAGTTTCTGCTTTTTAGCTTAAAATTAGCTTATTCCCTCCCAAACTGAATATAAAGCAAGATACTTACAGGGTGAGAATATTTAAAGGAATTTTAAATGCTTCTGAAATGAACTATAGCACAACAGACAAATCACCTGTTTGTTTTTTTTTTTTTTTCTATGGCATTAAGAATTCAGGGAAGTGGCACTAAAAATGAAATAGTTACTGCTACCATACTCATTACCTGGCTGCATTCCTACAAAAAGGACTGCAGCCAGTTCTGACCTGCAGCCAGAACCAGYGCTAAACAGCAAGCGAGGGGGAGCCATTGAAAAATTACTTTAAACAGACAGGAAGATCTTTGGAGCCCTATTGCACTTTCAAAATGAGAAAAACATTCATCTTTTGTTTTACCTAAATTGAATGCATAAATGCATTCTCTATGTGCATCCTTTATCTGAATCAATTGACCACTTTTGGATTTGAACCTGCAGCCATAAATGTGATGATTAGGTCACTTGGAGGAACCTACACAGCAGAAGATTAAATATTCGGCTGTATTACAAAGCCAAGCCTAAATTAGGAGAGCTTATGAGTTCAACTGCAAACAAGAGAGGTGCTGCAGGGAAAGTTCCATCAGAGTAATGCATTTGCTCATTATGGAAATGCCTTTGCATAATCTCAACTTTCTTTGCACAGCTATGGAACAAACAAATATTCACACAGAAGAGAAACTTGGCAAACCTCGAACTCTCTCAAGCACAAACCAGACATTAATAAAAGCTTTGATCACATATCTGTGCTGTACAAAGTCCTTCCTTTCTTTCTACAGCCAATTCAGGAACACTTAAGCATGGAAACAGATGGCCACACAACCCACTTTGCTGCATCTACATACCAAACTGGCTTTATCCTCCAGGTGCAAAACCATTTCCCAACTAAATTCAGCACCTGCCAGAGCCAGGGGAAGCATACACCATGCATTAGTCAGCTTCTCTGCAGAGACATACTTCCTGCATCTCTCAGCCACATCACACATCATGCCAGTTTGCCTGTGCTACCTGCTTGCACACGGGGACGCCCTATCTGTCCTTCAGTCCTACAACCCATAATCTGCTTTCATCTACTTCCTCAGCCATTACCTCGCAGCAAGTGGAGCTCTCTTCTGACCCAGCAAAATGCTTTTAAGAAAGCAATTAAAGTTAACTGAGATCAGAGCCTGTGTGTTAATATTAACATGTCGGAAAGGATGCAATAGACACTGCGATCCCTTCTGGACAACGGGTTGCTTGTTATCCATCTGTCCATCATATACTTGCATAGCAGCATCCGGGTGCTGACCCTGACCACAGCCCCCGCTCTGTGCAGGTGACAGGCTCCTGGGACACAGAAGTCAGTGGTCACACACTGCATTTCATGTATTGAATTGGTTTATACAAAGGCAAGGTTGAGAGAGCACAGAATACAGCCCACCAGTTATCCAAAGGCTAATCCACACTGTGCAGGGGCATCATAGACTTGCTCCTCTCTAAGTCTACAGGTTGCTACATGGGAAGGGACCTTGTGAAAGCTGATGTGGCATGGCTCCTCTGAGAGCCYATAGCAGGTTAAAGATGATACTTGGGAAAGGCTTTCTGCTCCCACTGGAACATATCAATGCTAACTCTGAGATCTAGTAATTGGCATGAGCACTTAACATGGATCGAAGCTGAGGGCACCAGTCCCTACACTTCCACGTCCTACCCATGCTGCATCCACAGTCTCTTGCCTGCAGTTTAGTTTCTCCTCCACCTTCTAGGCAGAAAGTTTATAGTAGTGAAGTCATCACTTAAAAACATGAAATACACATAGCACGTCCAAAGTTTCTCTAGCTGCCAACCTTGGGACACTCAGAGCCCATGAAGCCACAGATCCAAATCCAAAAAGACCCCCTGAGCCCTGCGTTCTCCTGAAGCAACATCACTACCCCCRGCACTCCAGGAGTGGAACTGGACCCTCAGGGAGCTCTACAGCACATGCAGCTCAGTTGGGCTTCCAAGGCACACAGAGCAAACATCCACGACAGCAGAAGACAGAAGTCAATGAAGAATAAAGCCTGCCTTCCTCAGCAGCTGACAAGATATTCTCTCCCTGTTTTGTAAGGGAGGACAGACACAGGTTAAGAAAACTCTGACCAAAGTGACTGTCTGTTAAAAAGCATTCCACTGAACTGGTTAGGCAAGGGGCTGTGGGAGGACAGCTAGCTCAGGGGCATGAAAAGAAGGTATGTACATGGGGGAGGGGGCGAGGCTGATCTTCCACTRCTCCATCATTTTGGACAGCACTCCTGCTCCCACTGACAAAGGTTTYCTGGGTCCCTGGAGCCCAGCTGCACACTGCTGTGAGGGAGGCACTCATTTTTCTAGACTAGGACTTTTCCAAGCTTTGTCTACTTTGCCAAGACCCTTGGCATTGCGGGGCCGGGGCAGGGGGGCGCACGCGTGACTTTTTCAGAATATCATCCACTGGGYTTCTTAACCTAAACCAGCTTCATCTGGGTCTAGAGTAGCATCTCTTCGCATCCCTGGTCTACTTCAAAGAGACTCGCATGARGTGGCAAAGGAAAACAAGTTTGCACCTGATATACAGCCATCACAGTTAACAGCAGCCTGACAGCTCATCATGAGAGCTCCAAGACAATATATAGGTTATTGCACTGCCACATGCATACTCATTTGTAGAGAGAGGTCTCTGGACCCCCTCCTCCCAGTAGCTCAAGGGCATTTAATCATTGAAATGAAACTCATTTTTCATATAACATCACCTGGTTTCTAGCACCACAGGAATAAACCTTACAGAGCAGCCTGCCTCCAGGCTGCAGGAGCAGTGTACTCTGAATCAAGGGAGCCTCCTCTTACCCCTCCACACATCCCACAGCTACTGGCTTCTACCTTGTTCACATAAGAYGCTGCTGAGTATCTTCTTAGTCAAAGCCCAACGGGGCCACAGGGATGTGCATTCAACTTACCTTCCTGACCACCCACCCGTAGCTCCCTTCTGCTCCAGTGCCACAGCAGAGACTAAGTCTTCTCCATACCCTGCACAGACCACCAGCATCCTCTCCCCAACTATGTGAAAAGATAGATTTCTGCTGGGACAGGGAGGTTTCCAGTCCGCCTGTGGTTAACATCATTGGCGTTGAAAGAAGCACAGCCAACAAAGCCTTACAAATGGGCCACCCAGAAACCATCAACATGGGACATTGTGAAAGACCTAGTCACAAGGCATACAAATGGGGGGAAAGGCTGCTGACTGTCTAATTTTACACCAGACCCACAAACCCTCTTCCTCTCCAGCTCTTTTCATCCAAAGGTAGTGCTGTACTCCAGTTTCTCCTATTCTTTTCTTCTGCAGGACAAAGGAAGAATATTTCTTCCTTAAAAAGGAGGAGAGCATGAGAACTGCAAGGTTTTGATTCAGCAAKAAACAAAGTTGTAGCTCAAGAGTTTTTCTCACTCAACCTTCTTCTCCAGTTCTCTCCACACTGAGCTCCACTTTCAAGGCAATGAATGCAAYTCATGGGTGGTTAGTAGCACTGAACTTGCTCTCATTGTCCTACCTATGGGTAGGACAGTTTCTTAATGCTGCCGTTCATTCCCCACTATCAGGTCTGCTGTGAATAAGCAATCTTTTTTTTTTTTTTTTTTTTTTTTTTTAAGAAAACAGTAAAAAACAAAAAAGCACATGCAGTTCCCACCAACATAAACCTTGGTCAGGGCTGGATCAAGAATGGACATCTTTTGTAGCTGAAAGCCTCACTTTTCAGCCACAAGTTCACAACAGTACAGTGCTTATTTTAAAGGCTGATCACCATTGCCTTAAAGTCCATGGAAGGTCAATTGCTTTGAAGAAACCAGTCTATTATTTGCTTTGCATCCATTTCAAATTCACTYGGTGGTACATTTTCGGAGAAAAGCTAGCCTTGCTCTTTCCCTAACAAAAATCTACTAATAAAGAGCAGTCTGTCTTGATCTCACCATTCACCTCCTAGGGCCCCTCTATTTCTGCTGCATTCCTTTGTGTTTATCTGCCCTCTTCAACTCTTTTTGCTGCAATCAGCTGCGTGCGGCACCTCGTGTCTAGAAGTGACATGGCTGAGGTTACACGGCAGACAGGTGCAAAGGGGAGCTATTGCCCTAAAGCTATCCAAAGGAAAAGAGAAGCTGGAGGGGAAGAGGGTTGTAAGGTATTTCAAATTAAAGCCGACAAACAGCAAACACCTTGCCCCAGGCTACACATTCTCTGCCAATGCAAGCTGCAGCGGCTGCGAGCCCCAGAAACAGCAAAGCAAACACAGACTTCTCTGCAATGGGGAGTTGTCACCTGTCAGGGATGTTTGCTAATTTATAGGGAGGTGGTGGTAGTGGTAAGGGGAGTAAAAAGAGCTTCCCTCATTTTAAAAGACAGACTGTTTGCACAAGTTTGAGATGCATATTTTGCTTTGTAAAGGCTTTTGTGCAGCACTCAACTGAGCAAAGGTGCTGTCTTGCAGTAAAGGAGAACTAGAACTTTTATAAATGAACATGGGAATACTCAGCCATTAGCAGCAWGTCTGAGCCATAGCTTTACAGTAAGGGTAAGGATGGGATGGAATTTCCCCGCTCCCCCTTCAACTTGTCATGTCAGTGAAAAATAATTCTTTAAAGCCACCATGCAGCTCAGTCTCTTCAGAAATGCCTCCTGCAAGGCCAAGATCAAACCTCTGCTAAGCAAAAAGTAATTTCACAGCAAAAGCCTCTGCCTTCCTCTCCCAGCCCCGTTGCTCATTTCAACAGTGCTCAGACAGGACAAGAAGGGATTTTCCATTGATGTTTCACTGCACCAGACAGGAGAGGGAGACTCTGAACAAGGACTTTTAGCGAGCCTGCCTGTTATCACAGCGCTCCACAGACTTCATAGAGAAACTGGAGACGGGAAGGCTTTGCTAACACTCAGTGTGTGCAGCAAGCCAGTGTTTTGGGCATGGAGGGAGCAGAGTTTCTGCTGACAGCCTTAGAAGTGTCGGGATTTGTTTTTTGAAAGGGTGTAGTTAGTTTAAACAGACCACCTCACTCGTTCTGAAAGCCAAGAGCCCCTCTAAACATGGAGAATCTTTCAGATCAGCTACTGAAGGGACCATTATATGGGAGCTGTGCTACCATATCATAGGAAAAAAAAATTCCTTTCAGATCCAGATGCTGGCTGAAGTCTACTCTGAATAAATGGTTATTCAGATAAAAAAGTCAACATATAACCAGACTTGATGTTAGTCACTTCCCTCCCTTGTGCACTTGAAGTAGCTTCATCACATTAGCCGAGCAGACACTGAAGCACAACGTAGCCTTTTTATCCTGCAAGGGGAGATGAAAACACCATCCTGTCCTGTGCTGTTTCAGCAGTCACACTAGACAGGCAATAACAGGTCAAGCCTTCTGGCACTGGGTACCTGCAATCAGCAGTACCTCCGAGCTCTTCCTTGTGGATGTGATCATCTGAGTTACAAGCGCTGCCAGCATGCAGACTGACAATCAATGTCAGTGCTGCAAATATGTAGTGACAGAGCACAAAAATCAGCAGTCAGTAATCCAGGGAATTGTCAGTTTCTCGGGATGGAAACATAGAAGAACAAGAAAATCCCACATACTCCAACATAAATGTCAAACCACGCATAATTTTTACCTTCAAATATATAAATCCAGGAAGAACAAAGGTAGAAGAGGGATAACTGCTGCCGTCTGCTCTGCCTGCAAAAATAATACCTGACTTCTTTACCAGAATTATTGATAAGAAAGAGTTGGCCAGTTTGTGTCAAAGACAAGTGAACCAAAAATCACCAGTGCCTCATCTACATTCCAGTCTCCAGCCATACAGGTAAGACACTCATGACCAAGTCTTGCAGGAAACACTCCCTCACCTCACTTATCTGGAGAAACAGGAAAGAAAAAAGCCACGGTCTT
>NW_028187155.1:2313107-2314659 GCF_003343005.1 Rhea americana | reverse complement strand
CAAGTTTTCATTCTTATTTGGCCTTCAAGAGGGGGGAAAAAAGGCCAGTGAAGGACACACTCAAGTGTTGGCACTTGATATTCTGGATGCTGTAGCATTTCTGCTAATCAGCTATTTTAACCATCAGGTGCAGAAACAAGCTTTAAGCAGGGAGAGAGCAAGKACAGACAAGCACTTGAGTAAATGCAAGAGACACTGACTCTTCCTTTTGTTCACCTCCCTATCCCCCTCTCGCCATTGCTTTAGCAGAGGAGGAAGAGTAGGTAACGAACCAACCTGCTCCCTCTTGCAGCCAGAGAGAGGCATTTTTCATAGGACGCTCTCTCTAGTTTAACCAGACATATTGACACAGCTGTTAATCGCCCTCATTTCATGGAACCATGTCTCAGGCTAGTTCTTGCGAGTAGAACAACAGGTAAAGAGAAAAGAGACTTCCTTACTCAGAGAAAAAACAGCCACAACTCCACCAAAGAGATGGAATAGAGTCCTGGCACAACACAGCAAGAATGGCTCCTGCTAAAATCCTCATCTTTCCCCTTTGAAGAGGAAAAGAAAATTCTTTTCAAGACTCACCCACATTGGATCACTCAGCTCCGAATCCTGTACCCGGACACAATCCATGCTAATCTCTATTTTGTTTGTAGGGCCATTTTCTGATGGATCATCAATGAAGTTCAAATCAATCGGCTGAACTGAGCATATTGGCCTGAAAATAAGAGAGTAATACAGTTAAAATGGACCAAGGTCTTTTTTCCTCATCTGCTGGGGCGTTAGACATGATCACAAACCATTCCTAAGGCAAAGTAAATGATTCCTCCTCAGCGCTATCCTCACCACCAAAATCTGAGCAGGGCTAGGTCTGAGAAGATATTTTACTCACCTGGTCAGTAAAATGAGGTAAGAGCACAGGAGTCAGAAAAGAAACAGAGTCCGTTTAATAAAATGTCTCCTCTAGTAACTGAAGACACTACAGGCTGAATTATTTCCTTCAAGGAACCTGACAGAATGAACCGCACACCACCTCCCCTCCCTCCTGGGCATAAGCAAAGGCTGAAAACATGGAGCCTGGATATAGAGAAAGCTGCCGAGAGCCATGGCTCCAGTTTCTTTGGGGAAAACATCATCCATACACCTTAAGTGATGGAAAGTAGGCAGCACAGTAATGAAAGGTCTCCAAGAAAGTCAGTGTCATGTGCGATCTCCACATCAGTCCCCCACGGACTAAATGAAAAACTCCTTCAGAGCTCAAGAGCCATCCATCATCACAGATTCAAGCCAAATAGGTACAAAGGCCTTGGGAATCCTCACCTTCAGTCCCCTCAGCAACCTGATACAGAGGCACCCTGTCCCAAAATGCTTCCCCCCGCCCCCCAACACAGATTCTCCTTTAGAACTACTTACTGTTCCARGAAGTCCCAGATATGCTGTAGCACCTCTGGGCTCAGGAATTCCCTGGGCTGCGAGTTCTGGGACATGGCTGAACGGTAGTAACTCTCCTTCCAGGAGAAGTGGCTCGGAGTTTCTACAAACCTTAAAAAACAAAAGCAAAAAA
>NW_028187155.1:2309358-2313074 GCF_003343005.1 Rhea americana | reverse complement strand
AAAAAAGAAAAACACACAAAGATATGTTGAATGCATGAGCCCAACTACATGAAAACCCATAAATAGAAGCTATTGTGTGAAAAAGGAGACACACTAAATGCCTGGAACATTCACAGCTGTACAATGTACATTCCACCCTATTGCAGATGCTGTATTTAGAAGGGAGAGAATTAGACTATCCTTTTCAATAAGCTAAGTATGCCTGAGAGTCCACTGGGATGCTGTGCCATAAGGAATCTCACAGAAAAACCTTTCYATTTTACCCTGAATAATATGAGCTTCGCATATAGAATATGCAGTGCTGTGTAGCAGGTAAAGCACCTAAGGGTAACTAGGAATAAGCATGACCCAATGCATGAATCCACTCTCCCTGCCAGGTTACCTCTCTAGACTGCATGATCTTGGATGGTTAAGGGGACTTCACCTATAYAGCCATTGCAGCTGAGGCCTTGGACCAATATAAGGATTTATTTATTTATTTTWWAAAAAAGCTTTTCTTGCTTGGTTTTCTAAATGGATAAATTCATTTATATCAAACTGCACCTGTTTGTCTGTTGCCTTCTCCTCACCTCCAATAGCTTCTGAATCAGAATGATTGATTTATGCCAAGTTTGGTAATTACCTTGGCCATTTTTATCCCTTTAAGCRGCTACAAGCTTCACAGAAATAGGTGGGTCCAAGAGAAGGCAGTGACGAAGCCGGAGCACTCATGCATTCCACAGCTGCACATTCTCATCCCACTGGCCAATTTCTAAATTCAAACACAGCCGCTTTTATGCTAGTGTTAAAATACTCAACGGCTATAGAGATGTAAGGGGAAGTTTCTCGAGTGTATTGAGAGATGACAAAAACTCGCCATTCAACTTAAGTATGTCAGGTGACACCTTTTCATCCTAAAAGGACAGGGGGCATCCCAYAGAATTTTCATATATAAGAGTTGTTTCTATGCTACGTAATTAGACAGCAACATTCTCTGCCAAAGGAACTACTGTTACAGGAGCCAAGAGTATAAATGGATTCCGAAGAGAATTACAATAACATTTGGAGGACAGGCTCATTGGTGCTGTTCACCATTCAGACACAACAGTCTGAATGAATTTCAAGGAAGATCCTAATCWACTGGCTGCCAAAATTAAGAGTGTTTCAGAGAGAGGATCAGACTATAGTTCTTCTCCTTTACTTTTTTTCCTCGAAACATCTACTACTGATTGTTGTCAGAGAGGAAACTGGTTCTTTTGACTGAATTTGTATGGCCTCTATCATGTTTTGAAGGTTCTTGTTCACAAAAAACAGGGCTTTCCTCATCTCTGCTGTTCACAGATCTCAATTCCATTTTTAAAGGACTCTAGTTAACATAAATCAAGCAGTTTTGGCCCCAGAGCCATGGCTAAGCAAACCTCAAAATAGGTGGAAGTATCACTTCTGTTACTAATCTCTTTTGATCATCAAACTAACATGTTTGAAAGTTTATGAAAATCAATGTGAACACATGCCCTCACTCAATCACAAGTCCTCTGAGAACAGCAGTTACCCCACGAAGTACGAGAAATTACAGGTTACATGCTTTCAGTTTGGTATAGCATTTTCAAAAGTACCAGAGTGAAAGTCAGATGAGCACATCTAACCTAAACATCTGTTATGTACACCAAGAACCAATACTACAATGAGCTTTTAAGGTGAGTAACAGGAAAAGCACAGCCTCTGATAAAGATCCACAATTTTTCTGCTTCACATACCAACTGCTCAGGTCCAGCGATGACTGCAGAACACACACTTGCTTTGGGAAACAAATCCTTAAGTTAGAAATTTCAATTTCTACAAGCACTTTAAAAATGAGACAGGTAAGAGCRACTGTTTTGGCTATTTCTAGCAATTGAACTGGAACATATATTTATCCGTAGCTTGCATCCAGTGAGTGACCCAAGGCAGTCTAAGAAAGAGTTGGGAAAGCAGACCTGGCCTGGGGCTGATTCCACCTGACCTGTTGCCTCAGTTGCTTTGGTCCAAAGCCACATGCTCCAGGAGCTGCGAGCTGAAGAAGCAGACAGCAGGAAAGGTGGGACCTGAGGAAGAGCTCTCAAGATACTGTGCTTTMCCTTGGTCTTCTTGGCCACAACTACACCCATCAGCTACTACTGCCACGCAACCCATGAGTGGCAGAGGATGCAGAGACAGAAGAGAAGAACAAACTCAGAGGTATCCTTTCCAGAGCACTACAAAGTGCCATAGTGTTGGGCACCAAAGGTAGAAAACTCTGTGTGCTGGGCRCAGTGGAGAAAGTAGAAAATACACTGAGAACACATCACTTATACTACTGTAGGACCAAGAGGCTATAATCAGCTCACACAAAACACTTCATACACAACAATCCTCTCACCCGCCTCTGTCKTCTGCCTGGCTTCAGCACTTCCCTAGCACCATCTTGCCTGTCCTTGACTCCTGCTGCTGCTGCTACCCAATGCCTCAGTGGCTTGCCACCCTGCTTCCAGCAGGCAAATCCRCCTAGAGAGGTAGAGGGTTGACCCATAGGTTATCCCCAGCCACAAGAGGCAATTGCCCTGCTGAAAGGACTCATCTGTCATGCATGGTTTTCCTGAATGAGCAGGAAGGAACGCTGTGCTCTCTGCATGCAGCACATGCTCCACCACTGAATCTGTGGACTCCAAGTGTTGCTTGATATTCTGCACCTGGCCCTGACCTCCCAGGAACACCTTGCAGAGAAACCATCAAACACTTTCTCCCAGTCCAGTTAACTGCTCACTTTTTAAGTACTATTTGCCACTTACCAGCTTCACTCACAACTGGCCCTGGCTGGCAAATATTCAAATCTCTCTCTCTTTTTTTTTAATGAATTCAGTATGAATGTAACAATAAACAACCAGCTACACCAGCTCATTACTACTTACAGAGGAACCAATTTAACAAAAAATATATAAAGACCTTCCTCAAAAAAGTTCTCTCCATCAAAAAGTCTCAGTGCAATGAGCTTCTGGCATGCCATGACCTGCTTTGGTTCACAGCTGCATGAAGTGCTAGGTCACAAGATGATGAAGCAACCATCTGAGCCTTGCTCCCTSTGGCCCTTTGCAGACCCATTCAGCAGTAATGCAAAAGTTGCTTTTCACAARCTTGCTCCAGCTAAACACTCTCCATAGTGCCCATGTCCTGCAGCGCAGGAGAGGAGAGAGACAGCATGATGTGTCAAAGTTAAAAGGTTTGTTATTCTGGGTCTTTAAAGCCTTTGGAGCTGTTACAAAGATTCACATCAATTGATGACAGAACCAGCRCAGCCTGGTCTTAACATAACTCCAAACCTCTCAAAGCATCTCAACATCTAYATTTCTGGGGTGTACCCCTCCTACAGATAACCACATGGCTACAGAGCCAAGCATTTTCCAATCGTGCCTTTACTTCCCTACCCAACCCATCTCCTGGCATTCTATTTCTAAAAAGAACAGCGTCCAACTTTAAATGATGCCAAAAAAGGCATGTTTCCTTACCCCTACAAGAGACATTTCCTTGTTAATACTTTCACAGAAGCAAATTTTGAGACACCTCCAGCACTCTGCAACAGCTTGCCTATGTATACAGCTCCATTTCCACAGGAGGCTGCAAAGCTAGTTAGCCAACCTATACAAGACACCTGTGAAAAGACTACAGCATTACAGAGGTAGTAAGCACTACTTAAAAAAAAAAAAAAAAAAAAAAAAAAAAAA
>NW_028187155.1:2110158-2308451 GCF_003343005.1 Rhea americana | reverse complement strand
CTGGATAGCAGCTGCCCGCGACTAATCAAATCGGGGGGATCACAGCCTAAACTCCAGGTGAAAGCATTCTTACAGATTATTCACCGTGCAGACTGCAGCCATAAGCACACTCACTTGTTTTGCTTTCTCCTGATCATTTCACAAGAAACGGTGCATTRCAGCACACCAGAGTATAAGTGCACCACAGGTGGTTCAGGTTGCCATTAAYTGGTTAACAAGATCTCTGGGAAAACATGACAGCAAAAGCAACATCTTCCCTCCCACCCCTTCAGTTGTGCCTATACAGCACTCAAGCTTCAGTGTCTCCCAGAGGCCAGCAAATATTAAACTTCACAAAAACCAGAAAATAAATCTGGTGAAGGTGGTGTTTGCCTTTCACAAGCACCAGCCCACCTTTGCGGCTGCTGCCTCTCCCTGGGGAGCAGGGCTCTCAGYGTGGAGGGAAGCTGAGCTGGATGCTCAGCCCCGTGCTGCAAAACCTCCTTGCAAACACAGGAGGGAATAAAACCTTTCAGCTCCCCAAACCTCACTCTGACCACATGCTCTCTACTCTTCACCATGTTTTCCCCTCCCCCCTTCCAATCAAAGACACCTAAGGAATAAAAAAAAAATAAATCCACTTTCCACACTAGAAAACAATGATAAAAAACCTACTAAACTGGCTATTGCAACATAGTGGAGCTTCCCACCTGAGAAGCCACCTCTCTGCACGCAATCTTCCCAAGAAAGGGCTAAGTCTGCAATATCAAGGTCTATCTTACCACTGGAAAAGGCAAGGAACCACAGGGAAAGCTGAGGGTGGAGTGGTGCCAAGTGTGGCCAGATGCTCCCTGCCAGCCCTCACTTTAAAGGCAGATGCCACCTGCTCTTGCATACAGGGTCAGGTCTGAGGCAGGTTAGCCCAGCACTGCTGCAGGGTACACCTAAGTGTGGGGACCTCTCTACAAAAATAAGATGGATTGTCATAGCCAGGAGAGAGCATGGTTTTCTTTGGTTTCCTCTCCAAAACAGGCTTGGAGCTTAGATACTCTGAACTGTCCCTGGGCCAATGGCAGAGTTTATAGAGAAACCAGAGATGAGAAAGACACCTCAGTGATATCTCCAGTCTGGGTTTCAGGAGACCTGAGCACCACCACTTTTTCCAGCCTCTGCCGGAGCCACGGGAGCTCAGCACCTCTTGGGTGGGCACTTTCAGCTGAGGGTTTGCATTTCTCCCTGGCAGTGTGTAAACTCTCAGAAACAATATGGTTTATAGATGGTAAACTTCACGGCACAATAGTAGTGTTCCTTTCTGCCTTGTGAGAAGAAGAGATCAYAGCAGGGCCAGGCAAAATGGTTTTGATCGTTTTTTCTGATCACTGCCAAACGATCRCTGCATCTCTCACTGCTCTTCTGTGCAGCTTTCTATCACTGGATCTTTACTACTCGGACATTGGACAAGAAGATGGGGCCAGAAATGTTTGTCTTTATAAACAACAGATTTTTTTTTCTTACTACATGTATTCCTCTAAAGAATCACGTCAGCAGAGCACTTGGGAAAGTGGTGCAAAGAGAAGAACRTCTACTCTCATGAGGAAACACTTCTACATTTTGAAAATGAACTGAAAAATAATTAATAATGTCTAAATAATGATATCTAATATGGCTTATTCTATTCATAGCTCTCAAAGTGCTCTACAAAGGAAGGCAGAGTAATTACTCCCATTTTACCTGTGGGAAAACTAAGGCACCAGGAGGTCATGGAATTACTCATGGTTACTCAGCAATCCAGTCGTACAGCCAGAAATACAACCTTGGTCACCTGAGTCCCATCCTGGCGCTTCTCAAAAAGTAACTAGTGATTTTGGGTGTTTAGYTAGACAAATTCAAAAAGGCCTTGATTTCTTCAAGTGCAGTAGGCACTACATTTCCTAGAGGAAAAGAGAGGAAAAAAAAAAACTCTTTTGTCTTAGGCCACCAAAATGCTGATGCCCAACTATGAAAATCTAGGCTGTAGAAATGGTGTGACTTGCTTTAAGTCACACTCAAAGTTTGGGGCAAAGTAGAATTCAAACCTAGATTTCTGGGCGAAAAGCCTAGTATTTCTTCCTGAATGCTTGCAAACAGTTATGCTTTATGTACTACTTAACAGCCATGTATTCATGCATAGGTGAGTATATTAGTCCTATACTGTCATGAATAGAGTTGAATAGAGTAAGTTTCATAGCAAAGAAGCCAGCAGTCTCAGCTTCAATCCTAGCAATTGCAATACACGTGCTTGTCCCTGCCTTCTCCAGTTATACATCAAGGAGCATCAAAAGGCATAGTAAACAAGCAATTTGGAGTTCATGAGTGTTACACTTAATTGCCTGAATCTCAGTCTTAGTCGTACTTTTAGTTCTTGAGTGGGGAGGGGGTTCCTTTTCTGCCTGCACTGTTAAAACTCTAGGAACTTGGCAGCACTCATAGTGCTGGAATTCCCCCTGCTCTACATTTTAACACTGCAGTGATTTGTAGACATCGCTACCTAATGAAGCACACAGCTGTGCAAGAAGAGAAGGAAGCAGGGTTTGGCAGCATGGGACAAGCATGCGTCTGGCAGGCAGTGTCATCTGGAATTCCCCTAAGCGTGGAGCACGCTTTCCCCCCACAGCCACACTCAGCTACCCTCACCCAGCAAAGCATACTCTGGAAGTGCCTGTTAAAGACTTTCTGAAAGCAAACAGTTCATTGCCAGAAATGGAGGGGCCATAATTAAAGCCAATGAATAGATAGGCAGGCCCTCAGCCTTCTCGAGGGGCTGAATTTTGGTGAATTCTGGGGATCTGTGTTGCACCTCTATCTATGCCTCTTTCTGTATTATAGTTACAAGCAAGCAGATACCCAAATATGAACTGCACTTTACTATCCACTTTCCCATTTCCGTATTCCAAGGCTTACATGAATCCAGGATTCCTCTGTTCTCAGAGGAATCCCATCCCAGCAGAATCAAGGGCTACCGAGCTGCATTCACAAGCAYGTATTCTCCTTCAAATTTGCAGCCCAGGTTTCAGATTCAAGTTTCTAAAACCTAGATTCTCAGAAACTTCTCTGAATCCTTCAGATTTAGCTTCAGTAACACTGTTCCTGTGGCTTAGTCCTATGAAATAGCTCCAGATGAAGAGTGATGGATGYATGGGTTTGGAAGGGTAGATACAAGGAATATCAAACACAAACCTTTTTGAGACGGAATAAAACATTCACTCATAGTTCAAATGGTCRTTCTTCCCCTTTTCTCCCAGATCTCTTTTTTTTTCAGAAATGCATCTCACTGAAAATGTGTAGGCAGCAGCACAGGTTGTGGGAAGGGGCAGCTGGGAGAAATGTGGGCCAGCAGCACAGATAAGCACAGGTCTCCCTGCTGAGCTGGGAAAGGCAGCACTAGATCACTGTGAGCCTACAGTACATGCAACAGGAAACTGAAGAAGGTAACTGCTCTGGGGCGAACACAGATTTCTGAGAAGGAGATAAACTAACCAAGGTGATAAAGGGAAAACAAGAAAGGAAAAATGAACCACAGCAATGAAGGGCTCCACTGCATTGCTGGGGTCCTTCAGTATCCTTCGAGACCAGCCTATGAAGGATTATCAGCTTCTTCTTGTTCTCTAGAAAAATTACACTTGCATCGTGCATTCTCTGAACTGAGATGTGACACAGAGAAATTAAAGCAATTCTGTCTCAGGCAAACGCTGATCATATTGCTTATAAAAACTCTAGGTTCTGCTAAAATTTAGTAAAATAGTGCATCCTGAGCTCCCTGTGGCTTTTTTTTTTTTTTTTTTTTTTTTTTTTTTTTTTTTTTTTTTTTTTTTTTTTTTTTTTTTNAGGTGTATGTATGTGAGCAGAATGGGAAGGGGGGAGGAAGCTATGGTTCCGGTCTCCGGTTACTCTTTATTCAAACCCTTAGTGCGAGGACAAAATTGATTTCTACCAAGGAAAGTGAAACTAGCTGCACAGAACGATCCTCCTAATTCACCATACCAAAAAGCGCAATGGGGATTTTTTTCAGTTCATTACCTTCTTTCAGTTAGTGTCATCTTGGGTGTGACTATGCCCACAGTGTCCCCTTAAAGCACATTACATCACCACAGCCCAGGACGGCACTCCGGCACCCTGCTCCAGGGCCAGCAGCAGATCTCCCCTGGGAGACAAAGGCTCCCTCTGCRTTTCTAGCTCTGTCATGCTGGAGGCTGCACAACTGGGTCATTGCATCACCTGCTTCCTGCAACCCTCTTCAGACCACTCCTGGAAGCAGAGCACATTCAGAACATTTTCAGCAAACCCAACAAAACCAGGAATCCACCACATCTGCTATTGATGTCAACCTGACAACAGTGACCACTTCTAAATTAATATTAGAAGCATTTCTTTATCCGCAGGGCTTCAGATAGTGTTAGAAACACCATTCCCTCTYTGCTAAAACAAAGACACTTCCAATTTTTTTTCCCCTAAAGTGATTCCTTCAGCATCTCATGAACTTTCCCAGACCTCTCTTATCTCCCACTCAGGCTGGGACACCCCCTTCTCCACCCTCCCCTTCTCACCCATCCTTGGAAACTACCTCCTCACCCAGTCGCGGATATCCCCTCCCCTTCTGCTCAGCCCAGACACCCACTCCCTTTCTCGGCAGGGGGACCAAGCTCTAGCCAAGGTGTAAGCACTGCCACAGCATTTCTTCCACCGCGCAAGAAGCACCCCTGCCCTCTGCAATTGAGGCTTTCAGGTCTGATGGGCAGATCGCTGTGTAACCCTCAACAAACCACCCAGGAGCCCAAGCAATGCACTTGGGAGGCACAGGGTAGGAGGGCTAGCCTGGGCCTCAGGACATCCACCCATCCTCAGCTCAACCTCTGGCCAGCTGGGMGACCTTTCCATCTTTGTCCTTCCCTTCATGGAGGATAGCAATACCACTACCTTTGTGAAGCCCAGAGATCCACTCAGTACATTGCCAGGGAAACATTATCCTGAGACTTTCCAAACACAAATAGTAAAAGTAAAGTGAAACTTCAATCCTTTTTTTGAAAAGCATTAAAAATAAATAGGCAATTAAAAAGTTAGCGGTTTTAATTGTATCACTCTGTAACTCACCTCTCCACTCAATCCCTTCCCCACACCGCATTTGCAGGGATGGTTGAGAGCAGTGCCCATATGGAGAGGGAACGGCCAGAGCTGCTCAGCAGAGGTGAGAGCTTTTGGTGCAGTAAGTGAGAAAGTCTTCTCAAAAGAGACACGAGTGGAAAATCCAGACCTAGCCTTCAAAATTCTGAGGTATTTTTAAGCCAAATTCAAAAATTATTTTTCTAAGATAAACTTCGCAGGTTCAGAAGCCACAAAGCACGTTAAGGTCCATCATAAGAGAAAAAAAAACTATTGGTCTAAATATCAAAAGCTTTATTTGCTCAGTTTTAGATACCCAACTTAAAACATCCGTTTGGGTCTACCTTTAAAAGTTTAACCTTGCTGAATGCTTTTTGCAGCCAGCCAGCTCCAAGAGTTTTAAAGCCAACCAAATTCAGTTTTGCGTCCTACCCATTTGGTATACAACATGCTGAGCACAGATCTTTGCTGAGGATGTGTCCTGCTGCCTGAGTTCTGCTTAAAATAGTGTTGTCACCCTCTGTTTCCTAGCTGCATTCACGCTGCAACCAGGTGGTTTGCAGCTACAGTCAAAAACAACAGAGGCCATCTTTGGTGCTGCTAGGGTGCTCGCTGCATGCCATAGTCACCCAGTGAATTCCTCATCCACCTTTAGTAATGGTTTGTTGTAGGTGTGGCATGCGTACAAGCAGCCAAGGGAAAGGAGAGCCAGGGATCTCATCACACTGTGCTGCACAATGAGACTATGCTGTTTTGTCAGGCAGCTCTTTTCTGGAGGAGAAGGAGCGAAGAGGTAAGTGTTTGATGCTTAAAGCAGACTAAAACATCTGTCTCCTTTCTAGTTATTTAGACATCTGCAGCAACGTAAAAAAGAAAACTCGAAATGAGATAGTGCTAGGTCATCTTTAGGAAGATATGGTCATGACAAAATATAACTATTACAGGTCTTCACTGCTAGTCTGTAGTAATTTTAGCTACCTAATATGGAAATCTGAAAAGTTCTGAAGAGGCAATGGCCAGAAATCTGACTTTTCTGGGGCCTTCTGAATCAACTTCCCCCTTTTGAGTTTTGCTCATCAGTAATTTTTCTGTGAGCACAGCATTTACCCAATAACAATTTCTACAACAGTTCACTGAAGTCCATTTTTCACAAAGCRCTTACTTTCAATATTTCCGATAGGAAATGAGGAGGCCTGGGCTTTCCCTCTTCTAGCTATTTTCTCCYGAAATTTTGCAGTACTCAGTGCAATCAGCATCTCTCAAGTTCCACCAGTCTACCTGCTACACACCAATACAGTGACCACAAAACAGAAACTACTGTATTTATTACAGATGGTAAAATAATTCAACCAAATGCATTAGAGCTTCAGAAAGTCAGTGAGAGTATCTGGAAAAACTCTAATTAGATACTGTAAGACTCTGAAAGAGGCTAAAGCTAGAAGAAAATAACAGAAAATTTGCACTTGCAGCCAGTCTAGCAGCAAATAAAGACACTGACTGCATCCACACTGCTAGTCTGGCCTGTGTTCAAGGTCTGGTTTAGGCATCATCCCTTATCTGCGTGTAAGCACGTTTTCAGACATGGTGTTGACCTGAGCTCTGGAGCTGTCTGGAGAGGAAATAACTGAGCACATTTGAGTCCGACTTCTCGTTTTGTGTGTTGTGGACAAGTTAGGTATCATCTGGGCTGAGCTTCCTGTAGTCCGCCAAATGTCCCAAGCTCACCCCTTCCTAAGCACTGTGAGTCAGCTGAGTGAGTGCCACCTGCAGTCAGCACATTATCCACCAAAACAGAGAGAAAATACCTACATCATTAGTCCATCATGTGCACGACTGATTCTCCAAATGAGGGATACTTACTGTGCTAGGCAGCTGCCAGGGAGCTCTCTCTGGGTTCCTGATTGCTTTGTTCGTTAACATAACAAAAATGAGATTATGAGGTTTAAAAGAGCAACTGTTACAGTCTAGGGAGAAAAACTTTTGCAGTAGTTCCCTCAAAGAGTAATAGGGTTAAACCACAGAAAAACTTAGTTTKCACTTCTTTTAAAAGATGCAGTCAGAATTTAACAACAGTCTCATATTAATGCTCAAGCATGCAGAGACGAAGCCAGAGCTCAGCACCTCTCAGGGAATACAGTGATGGAGCATCATTTGAGGAACTCTCATACTGCCAATTTACATGTTCCAGATTGTGGTATACAGATATTGTCCACTTAGTAAGTAAGAGGTCATTTTAAGCACATCATCCTCTGTTTAATGGTAAATACACATGGAGATGTGGTGTATGGGAACTGATTGAAGAACTGTATTAGATATGGTACGTTTACATACAGCTCCTCGGAGGCTGCAAAGACTCAGTGCAGCATGCAGCCACTCCCGATCACACGCAGATGTGCATATATGCCTCATTTTGCATATTATTCAGATTCTTATTGGAAGAAGTGGAGACTATTTTTAGTGTGTGATGATGGACTTTGAAAACCAGGTAAGCATAGCACAGATCTCCTCAAATCCCCAAGTGTCCAGCTCCCCTCTGTGTCCCTCGGATTTAGCTGCTGATAGTAGCTTTGTAGCTGAGGATCCAAGCTTTCAATGTGCTCCAAGAACTCAGTTCTCCAAACTGGTCTCTGTGGTGGGCTAAACTGAGCCCTCCTGCACCAGGCACTGCTGCTGGTAATGCCCCATCAGAGTGGCCAGCCAGCAGGAGAGTGCACTCCAAGTCCATTCTCCCCGCTAGGGAAATTTCAATCCTCATGTCAGTCTTCTTCAAACTTTTCACCAGCACTAAGGCCATCCAAAACCCTACAGAGGAAAACACAATCAGGTATGCAGGGGTCAGATCCCTCCTGATCTGCCATGATTGAAACCACTGAATTTAAWGGGTTCTTCTGACTTGAATCAATAGCAATACCCAGGCTCTGAGACATGGCAGAAAGGTGCACACAGCATTTTTGTCTCTGCTTGTGCTTTCAGTACTATTTGTTCATGCTGAGATCCTTGCAGAAGGCTTTAAGCTCTGTAAAAGCCTGGCACAGGTTTTCTGCAAGTGGTTTTTCCCTGCTTGCACCACGTCACTATGAGCAGTGTTAAGGGAACATGTTCTCCAGGACACTAACACATTCCACGCAGCGCAGAATTTCTTTCAAACCTGCTGAGATTTGAGCATTTTTGATGCGAGAAGGAATCAGATTCCCCTCCTCCAAGGCCTTCCAAACAACACGTAGAGTCTGTTCGTTCAAGTGCTTGCAGTGCTGCAGATATTCCCATGCAAAGGCACTTGGTCCTGCAGCACATCAAGTGGTAGGCACCAAGCTGCTGCTGTACCAGGTCATCCAGKATCAACATTCTCCAAATTCAGTCATCATGAGGAAGCAGCAGGGAGAGAGGCTGGTGAAGGGACATCCTGAATGGGTCTCGACACCACCCCTYGACCAAGGAGGAAGCAAAGCACAAGTCCTTGCAGCCCTGGGATATTGGAGAAGACCAGATTCCCCAGGCAGTGAATGTGAAATTCATGGTCTTTTTTAGGACAGTAAGGTGCCTCTTTACAGTGCCTCCTGACATTTTCAGTTGAGCCAGGTAAGACTCTTGGCTCCCCTAGAATCTTACTCTTCTAAAAGCAGCTTTATTGYTTATTTACACAGATTCCTTTCTATGTGAACAATTCAGGATACTTTATTAAAGTCCTTCTGTCATACTTTTTCAGAACAGTTGAATTTCACAAAAATTTCAAATAGATCAACATAATAATGCAGAAAACCCCCAAAACTCATTAGAAGCAGGAAACTGTAAAGAGCAGCATCCTGTGTGTCAGTAAATAATTCTCAAAATGCAAAACTGAAACGCCAGCAAAGCAGATGTTAAGTGTAAAGTCCTGTGATTTGAATTTGTGAATTTGGTTGAAGTTACCACTTGTCTCCCCAGCAGCCAACCTACCGAAATCCAGTGTGCTTTGGAGGCCAAAAATTAACTTCCATTCTCAACTCCTGTCATCAATCGTATTTCTATGGGAAAATAAAGTCTTTACTAAATATGAGGATGCCTACATTTTTCAGCATGTAGCAGCCACACAACAGGCCAGCTATTGCTAAGCCCAAGGGCAGAGAATCCTTCTCTCAGAGGAAGTATTTTGTAAGTATTCTTATTTTTTGTCACAAAAGAGCTGACAGCCAGTAGAGGAAGGACAAGAATTAAGAGCAGATTATAGTCTTGGAAGACAGTAGCAAGTGAATTGTTTGTCAGAAACACTACTAGTGTGTAAAGGAATGCTACTTGGAGTGCTCACAGTAACTTCACTTTTGCAACTATGCCTGGTGTTAAGAAATTACAGCATTGGCTCCCTATAGTTTTATCAACACATTGCCATCTAATGTAGTTCATGATTTTGTTTGTGATATAATTATCCCAAAACTCTAGCTCCTGGAGTGTTGTGAACAGGTCAGTGTTTCAAGTTTCACAAAAAACAAGAATGGTATTTCCAGCCTATAAATTTCTGAGGATAACCTGCAAATCTGAACAACCAAAGTTAGAAGAAATATAAAAGTTAGAAGAAAATGTAAAGGAATTTTGTTATTTACCATAATGATCTTTAATTCTGTGGTATTTTGGTACCTAACGTCGACGTGAATGCTCAGAGCCAGCAAAGCTGAGAYTTCACCACTATTGCAGCCACATTGTAGTCCACAGTGACAGCAGGCGCGGCAGCCCCGCAGCTCTGCCCCACCAGCCCTGGCTCCTGCTCCTGCGCGTGAAGGCAACCACTGCTGGTGGTGCAGGCTGAATATACAGCTGAACAGCCACCTCCTAAAAAGTCCAACTCAGCAGCACGTTACACATTTCTTTCCATGCAAGTTTGTTTAGCATGCAACAACTCAGTGGTAGGTGAGCATTGCTAAACAAGACAAGCATTAGAGCCTCCTCCCAGGGCAGGGTTTTGTAAGTTGACTTACTTTTATGCTACAAGAGCCTGTTGAACCCCGATCACTTACTGCAGGGTTTCCCCCTTCTCACTCGTAGAAGTAGCTTTTCTCTTTATAGCTCCATGCACTAACCAAATTCCCCTTGCTAGCATGCGTCACTGTTTAATACATCAGACCACCTGTGGCATTCAAACACCTGATAGGAGATTACTCAGTAGCAAAATCCTACAGAGAGAGAGAGAGAGGGCTATGTGGTAAGAAGTCATTACAAACAGGCACCAAGAATGCAAAAGTAAGCCCTAGGAACAGATACAGATGTTTTCATGAAGCCATACAAGCAGATGAAAGGGTATTAYCTATTATCAACAGATTTAGTCCAATGGCCCTCAGGAAGATACTATAATGAACATATTCCTTCTGATTATTTTGATTTTGATCGTGTGCTACAGCACCTCAAAAATAATCCCAAACAATTTCAATTATKATAATACATTTTTTTGTTATTTTCATGACAATTTTTCAAGGGCTTTCTCTCTCCCACACACACAATATCCGATAGAAACACTGATCGAAGGGCGAAACTTTGTCCCAATAAATAAAGATAACAAAAATGCTAAAGAAGTTCTCAGCACAACACTAAATCAGGAGTGAATGCAGTTGTTAGATTTATGACTCCTGCAGCTGTTGGATGTAGCGAGCAGCAGATCTTTCTGTAAACATTACTCGTCAATACTGGTATAACACCAGAGAAAGACAAGAAAAGTGCCCCTCTCTAAACAGACCGCCCCCCTCCATGAGCCCATCCACATACATGCCACTGAGGGTGGCTTTGCTCCACTCCAGAGCCACTTGTCACCTCAACATTCAGTTTCCCTTGGAAGTCATATTCATCCCATTCCACTGATTCATTTGGACCCAAGGTTCCAGTCGTCTTGACTTTGTTCCTCCCTGTGCCATGGCCCAGGTTTCTGAGAATAATTCCTGGATTTAGTATGTTGTGCTGTATTCCTCGAGTCTTCTCTCCTGTCTCATTTTGTCTTAAATGGCAAAAGTGACCTCAAAAATTTTATCATAGGACTTTCTCAAGGAGTTTAGTAAGTAGCTGTGAGAAATCTCCTATCTGTGAGTTCCAAAAAAAAAAAAAAAAAAAAAAAAAAAAAAAAAAAAAAAAAAAAAAAAAAAAAAAAAAAAAAAAAAAAAAAATAAACAAAAAAAAAAAAAAAAAAAAAAAAAAAAAGATTACAATTTCCTAAGCAGACATTGTTACCGATTTTAAACACACACACACACAAAAAAAACGATTTGAAAACACATAGGAGAGTCAAATACTTGACAGCATTTTAAAACTGCCTAAGTGATTTGGACATTCAAGTGTAGCTATGTACCTAATGGTTTTCACGTGTCTTAGCACGAGGGCAAACTAGGTGTACAATACCTGTGTAACAGGAAAGTGATTGAGGGGCTCTTGCCTCTGTGTCCTAATGCATATGCACAGGCAAGTGAAAAGAAAAGCTTTTAAATTAAATAGAAGTCATAATTTTTACAGAGTTGTAACCAATGGCTCCCACCCAGACTCCAAAGTGCCCAATGGCTTTCACAGAAGCCTAGGTTTTCTTTTTCTTTTGTAAAGAGCAGAGTGGAAAAGGTGTGTTGTGTGTGTGTATATTTGTATCATACAAGGTTTTGAAAACAAATGGCAGGTGCACAGAACTCAGCAGTTTCCCTACAGAGCTCAGGTTTTTGGGAGGGCACCAAATTAAGACCCAAATTTCCTTGGTTTCTTTCTCAACCAGAAAACAATGCCTCTCCCTCACCCCTGTCTCTTGTGACACCTATGGAAAAATTTTTAAGGACTCAGCATCCACTAGGCCACTTGTTGAACTGAAAAGGATTTTATTTGTCCCCTAAACCAAAGCTGAGCCCTTCTGATCTTTATCAGGCCATAAATCCTTGTGCCTGTTGAGAGAAGCCATAGTGAGTTAGCTTGCAGCAGGGAGGTACCATGCAAATCAGTAGGGGATTATATTTATAGCAGGTATCATGAACACCCTCTACATATTTAAACARATGAGCTATTGAGAACTTGATTCTTTAATCTCTTCAGCTTTTCTAGAAGTTGAAGCTGAGAGAGATCCCGTGAATTAGGTATCCTCTCCTCAAAGTAAAAAGGACCACATGAAAGACTTCATGTACTCTCCTTCCACTCCTTCGAGAGCTAGGAAAAACTGAAAATGGTCAATACAGTTGCACTGTAGTCCTTTAGGCGTCACTAAAAGGACCTCCAAGCAGACAATATCTTCTTAAGACACTCTGAGGAGTCTGCGTAGTCTTGCAGAGGAGAAGAGAAATGCACTGTCTTCTACAATGATTGCGAAAGGGCAGCAGCATCTTTGGCAAAATCACATCTCTGACACAGAATAAAGAGGTCCAGCAGGGGCAAACCAGAAGAGAGAAGTAAGGGGATAGGCAGATTGCAGGGAATCTGCCATAAAAAGATAAGTTAAAAGAACTAAAGATGATTTTAGTGAATTGCTAAGAAGAGAATAAGCAGCGTTTTGCAAAGATCTTATCTTCTGTTCCTATCTTCTCTTGAGATTAAGCTACAAGAACAGGAGCGTAACCAAAGAACAGACCTTAAAAATATATAAAAAAATATGGTCAGGCAGAAGCAGATACCGTGACTTGATGTGCAGCATTCATGCTGTCCCTCTGGGCTCCTTCCTCACTCCAAGGAGCATATTTCCGCAGCAAGGTGCAGAGTGGGCAGCTTCAAGCAGAGACAGKACGCTGGTCACTCATGGAGCTGTGCTGGGCTAGGGAGGCCATGGCAAGGCTCTGAGGAGGAAGACTTGCTTTGAAAAGCTCTTCCCCCCGCCACAGGGCCTCACTGTGACAGCTACACCAGTTCTCCACTGGGCTTGGGGCACCAAATGCTGAACCCTCATGCAAATCTGGCTCCAGTTGGGTTTCTCTCAATGGTGAAAGCACAACAACAAGAGCACCATTTCCACAGACATAGGAATGACACAGACACAGGCATGAGGCCAAGAAAAAAGCATCCCCTTTGCTCCTCTCCATTTTTCCTTTTTTCAGAGTGAAGCCAGCTCTGCTTCTCTAGAAGTCACAGCAGCTCTGAGCACACCATGAGCAGCTCAGAACAATCTCTGGCCCTTCTCTGATTCTTTGGAAAGTACCTGCTGTATCACTGGCTGCTTCTGTAAATAGCTCTMTACACCAAGTCATCTGGCTATCCTCTTGGGTTCAGGTCTTTCTACTAACATAGCAAGCCTGGGCTCCCATCGTGAAGGTGAAGATAGATTAGCCATGTCAACTGTCATGACAGGAGTTCGGTTATTATTCAGCACAGGAAATACGAGGAAAGAGAAAAAGAGAGCAGTTACTTGAAAGCAAGTATTCCACAGGGCCCAGCAAACAGCATGAAACACTGGCTTTTCTGCAAGATATTACACTTTACACTGAATTCCTGCTTAAATAATGCTCCGTCCTGATTAYCACCTATCTAATATCAAAGTGAAAGGAGAACTGCCTACATCAGAATTCCTACTGGACAACGACTGACTTATGAGCGAGAAGGGACACAGTGCGCTGCTTGCCGCTGCCCAGTCGGAAAGGATAGCCAGCACATTTCACTGAACATTCCCTCTTCCAGCACAGAGCAAGGAATCCTCCAGTTTTATTATTGCCTAATAGCAATAATGAGCACTTTGTACAGAGGGTTTTTCACCTTTGCGCTGCATTGCAAGCATTAACYTTGGCAACAGTCCTATCTGATAATTGCAGTCCGTTTGTCAGCCTCGTTTTATATGTGCGGAAACCAAAAAGGAAGGTGAAGTGACACATGTAGTACTCCTGAGGAAAGACCCCCTTCAAACACAGGCGTTCTGGGCAACTTGAAGTAGGCTCTATTCACTGAAATCCATCCAGCTGCATCATCCACTAGACAATGTTACCATTCCCTATATCCTTCCCCTTCCTTCATTCCTCCCAACTTATTTCTTACAGAAAGTTTCCCTCATCCTCTTTTAAAAATTGATTTTGTACATAACTGGTTTTCTTGTTGTTGTTTGGGGGGGGGGGAAGGGAAGGAGGAGGGAGGAGTTGCCCAAACCCACAGATATGTCTGAGGGACTAGGTTTCCAGCACAGATCAAGAGGTTTTAAGGGTTGTTCCTCAAGCCTATGTTATTAGTGAGATTTGCAAGGCTGGGCTGTATCACACTGAGCTGAAAAAATAAAGCCAGAAATTAAAGAGCAGTTTGTGCAAGAGGCCTTTCATTCAAAAGGGAGGAGCGAGAGCTGCAGAGAATGCCTTCAAAACACCAGCGATCAGAAATTTTGAGGCCACCAATTAGATCGGGTGCAGGCAGAGGGGCAAGCAGCCCCTCTGCTTGCAGGCAAAACCTTAATCCGCTGCACTAACAGGTGCCTTCTTCACAGTCTCCAAAGCACAGAGCTCCTAGGTAAAACACAGCCTAATGACCATTATTTCCAGAAGCACAAGTAACTTATCTGTAAACATCACTCCCCCAACTAGACATTAGCTGAAATAAGGGGCTTTGGAGAGAGAAACTAATTATATAGCTCTCAGCAGTTAGACTTTGATCATAATTACAGTGGTTTCTTCATTTCACATTAGTGGCTTTCAACTGCAGCTAGGAAGGTGGAAATCCCGCCCGTTTCAGATAGCTAGGTTGTTTTATGACTCAGAGCTCGCTAAGGTTTTCTGCAGTACAGGATGAATTCCACCTCACACGGTACCATCCAAACAAGTAATTCACTGGCATCAGTGACTTGGCACTTCAGTGAAGGTGCTTTTGTTCTTACAGCTGACCCTTCCCAGCCCAGGAGTCAAGTGCTCAGCCTGCCTTATCTCTGTTTTGGGGGATTTCACATGAATCCCTTCGAAAGAGATGCAGAAGTAGAAAAACTCTAAGGCTTTTGTTCAACTCTGTYGCTGTTGAGGTAAGACATCTCCTAGGTCTTTCCATCTGGAGGGAAAAAAACGCGCCAACTCAGCAATATGCCTTTCCAAGCTCACTTCAGCTATTAATATGCTATTTGCACGTCCCTTGCTTCCGCACAGTGATGCATGTTCCACTCAGAGCTCAGTAGCCCTTTTTCTACYTGGTTGCCATCTCCAGTTGCTGAACTTCAGTGCCCACAGCAAGACGCTGGGCTAACAAGGAAGGAGATTACTATCCTGTATCCTAGCAGAGCTGTCTGTCTTTTTTCGTGATGCTTCTGTTTTGACAGCCACACTAACAACAATGTAAATAGCCTAAATGAKAGGGATGGGGCAGAAGTTACTGAGAGAGATGCAAGAGTGGCCTAAGCCATAAAGCACAGCACTGAGAATCGGGGACCTGGCTATTTTTCTCATCTATGGCACTGAATTATTGTGTTTGGACTTAACATAATGATAGCACATAGCTACTATCTCTACTGTGAAGTGACAAGCAGCAAGTATACAAGCATTATAATGGCACTTTCGTTAACACTGCTAAGCTTTATTTGTGTTCACCTCTTGTGAGGAGAAATGTTTGAGATAGTCTCACCTGCTCTCTGCCTACCAGACACTCAYTAGGTGAAGAGATTAACAGAAAAAGCAATGAAGAAAGTAGGRGACAAAACTGTCTAAGCCACAACCTTCAGTGCTAAATGGTAAAGGAGAGTTTCAGACCTGGGGATCAGGGCCCCAATCTGCTGCTGCCTGCTCCACATCATACAGTGGCTTCTAGGAATTATCTTCAGTTAAATAACTCGCAGTCTCCTCCATCTCCAGCTTGGTAAGGAAGCCCATATGGCTGCAAGGATCAGATGGGAACAAGGCAATGACCTAAAGGGATATCTGCATGAACCCCTCTTGTCTCCCCCTTTCAACAGGGCTTCCGACTCTTTTTAGTCTTGGTATTCAAGGTCAAGTCAGCATGCTTCAGCTCATTGTTATCAGTTTGCTGTTTGGATTATTACTATCTAAAATAATATAAATAATATAAAGAAGATTATATTAATATAGTCAAAATTGAAAAGAAGCACCCTAATATTAGCTAAATGAAGTGTTTTGACTACATTTCACCAAAGTGAAATGTTTCAATCATCTGTGCAACATAAATTCAATTATGAAACTGCTCAATTTTCTTAAATCAGTCAGAAAATCACCCAGCACATTACGAAAGCTATTGAGCTGATGCAGTTAAAGCTTAAGAGTCTCTATGTTTTCAGAATGAGAAAAGTATCTCTGGGACCAACTTTCAGCTGATTTCGACCATGCAAAGCATAGCCACTAATAACTGGACAAATGCCACTCAGTTCTTGTAAATAGACATGCGTAACAGCTGAGCTGCATTATTAGTCTAAGCCAAACCTCGATCAGTTTTTATGATTGAGGGATGTCACAAACTTTATCTGTTCCGAGCTGTCCTGAAGCTTCACACACTGCAATAGTCGTTACCAAAAAATCATCATGCTCTTAAGGCATAGAACAAGGACCAGCATATCTGGGAGAAGGCACCGTCTGCTGGTGGATACAGATTTCGAGGCAAGAAAGGGCCATTTTGATAGTCAGTTCTACAGAAAACAGCCAAGGAAATCTCATTCTGTGCTTCCTGCACCAGGCAAGGTTTCTATCCAAGCAGCAGCGTGTTTTTTCACATAGACAGCTCATCCTGAGTCCAAGAACAAGAGTGGCAGGAGCTCAGTGGGCCTGGGCAGTAGTCCTATCCTTCCCAGTACCTCTTYGGGCTTTCCGTTTGGTTTTGTTCTTTTCTGTTTGGAATTTGTCTAGCTTTGGCTTCCAGCCATTGGATCTTCTTCGGCTGTTAGAAGAGCCYGCCGCTGCCAGGCAAAATCTGCCTTCCCAGGTGGGCCCCGCTATTGTATTTCTGCTCTCCTGGGGGCAGGCACATCCCCCACCAAAGTTAGCTGAGTCGCGGGGATTTAGCAGGGAGGAGCGCTTGGCTCGGCGCGTCTGCGCAGCCATGCAGACCGCGCGGTGGCAGGTCTCGCAGGGGAAACCAATACCCCCCGCTCCGTCCCGCATTCCTCAGCCGAGGCAGCGCTTGCAGCCAAGGACCGTGTGCTATTTCCCAGCTCTCCTTCTCTTCTTCCCCTCCGCCCCCTGCTTGCCCCAAATGCGGCCCCTCCTCGCTGCCAGGTTTCCATGCTACCCGCAAGGACCGTCACACCACGGTGACACCGAGCACATGGCAGTGCGAGCAGATTAAGGGGAGGGGGAGAGCATTGTGTGATAAATTAATATCAATGAAAAAGAGACCACAGCACTGCCCGTAATCCTCTAGGCTGGGTGACAGTAACTAGGCTCTGTCTTCAGCAGAGAGCTGTGCAACATAAGCTGCCTTCACCGAGCACCAGTGTCGCYGGATAAGTTAAGAGTTAACTCTTCTGAGGACTGGCTGCCTTCGTGAGAAACTATGACTTGCCAGAGCTTTTTTTGAAATGTCATTAGAAACTAGCCTTAAAGTAGCTCAACAAGTGGCCGTGCTAGAAAGATTTCACCTCTCCAAACTTTACGACTGGAAAAATACCACCTACATGTCATTTACATGCTTAAATATAGTATCTCCTATTGGGAGAAACAAACAAACTGACAATGTGATACAGTGATACCTCAAGCGGACGGGCTCTTTTATCTGCTGGAAAGTTATAAAACTCAGCTTAACAACAAAGCTAAAATAAGAGTGGTTGTTAGGCTCCAGTGTTGACTGTTAAACAGAATAATAATAAATAAAAAAAACTCTCCATGCCCTATCTTAGAAGGAAGGCAAAGAATTTATCTTCTCTGGGTCTTTTAAATTATTTATTTATCCTTTAAGTTCCCAAATTTCAAAGCTTTGTAATTAAGTTCCTATTCTTTCCAGCAGCTTTTTCATTTAAAGGAACAAATAAACGCACTGCATAAAGCAAAAGCCATTCTTACACTTCCCAAAGCACGGAGTAACAGCCTACTCCAAAACACAGAGAAAAGATACTATCAGCTTTCATGTTATTTATCATATATTTTTCTCTACTACCAAAGAGGAAAAGGGTGATATCTTAAACGGATGCCTATAATTAAACAGTAACCTGTTAGAAAGCCAAAAATAATAATAGGCTCCATGGAGCATGAAGCGAGTGGCACATTTTTTCCGCGTGCAGCCCAGCTGCCGCTGGACGATAGCAGAAAAGTTAACAATTACACAAGACACTCAGATCAAATCTGCGATAGGAGAGARTTACGTCACGCTCAAAGACTCACCGCTGGATGCAGGGATCAGGGTAATACTGCAAGGTGGTGAAAGGTGCCGCTTCAAAATTCATTTCCTTCGAGCCCCTCTTTGGGTACAAACAAAAAAAATAAATAAATATATATAAAGCCAGCAGGCTAAAAGCAATAAGGTCAAGTGGTACACGAGATACAACTTTACAGATTTATTTTACACTCGCAAATGGGTGGGATCTCCCGGGGACTTGGCCAATGGGATTCATCAAGTGACCTGAGCATCACCACCAGTCCCTCCTCGCCAGCTGGGCATCTTCTGCACAGATATTTTCTCCTCCTCTCAACATCCTTAATAAACTTTGGTGTACATCAGCCACACTTGTTGTTGGGAGCTCGTCTGGGGTATCTCTGAACTTCTGATCTCTCTGGTCATTGGTTGCCTTTCCGCCTGACTTCACAGTTTAATTTTGGCAGCTCTTGTGATTTTGCAAACGGCTTTAGCCACTGGTCATCACCGTCTCCAGATGGCCGGAGTTTCCTCTCCTGGGTGCAGCACCCATGCTGAATTTTATCTTACTTTAAAAGCTTTCCTGGTCAATTCTGTGGCTAATACCTSCATAACGTTGCCTGGGGAAATTTTATTTTTCAGTCTCTCTCTCTCTTGCCACAGTTCTCAAACTGTCTGTTGTGGTCACAGTTTCAAAAGCTGAATGACAAAATATGGGGAAATTCCTCAATTAAATTTAACTCTGAACTTTTGCTCCTCTGCCTCCCCTGCCTGCCCAACCCCCAAGAAAAGAAATATCAGATGTTAATGTTATTGTTAATTTTTCCCTCTGAATATTTTGAGCTATTTTTTCCYCTCAGAGAATTGAGATGATATGAGAATTTTTAATTTATATACAGAACATTTAAACAATCAAATGGTTTCTACATGGAAAACTACAATATTTTCAAAAATCTTGATGACAGAAACAAAAATAGGAAAAAAATAAAGGAATCAYGTATTTTTCAGGCCTCTAAAGCCTAAAGGGAAGCCTGAAAACAAGAATGAAGTCAAATCCACCAAAACAACCAGCAAAGATGAAAAATGGATTTATCTTCAGGAAGGAAAGTAAAAGTCGAAGGGAGAGGCTCTTTATTTATTTATTTATTTATTTTAATCATAGATAATAATTCAGGAAAACAACCTGTTTTGTCCTCCTTTTTTCCCCCCCTCCATGGCTCATCCAAATAGTACAGGCTGTAAACCTATCCCGGTTTTGTGGTTTTGGAGAATGAATGAAATATGAATCAGGAGCTAAATTAAAATGGATTCCAGCAGGAAAAAATAGCGTCCATGTATCTATGCACCAACCAGATTGCATCCTCCAGCAGACGTGTATGTTTGTGTATATGGAGAGAGGGGAAGGGGCTGACCTACACCTCACCTGCCGTGCATCTTTTTTGCTGATGTCAGCATAAACACGAGCCTTCTGAGTAAAAGCCAGAAGTACTCCCAGAAGATAGATTTTATCTTTTTTTTTCTTTTCTTTTCCCTCTCCCTTTTGCTTTTTCCTTGGAGGAAATTTTGGTCTGAAGAATGTCATGTGGAAACATTTTCTTTGCTGCCTGTGCCAGGGTGGCAGGGAAGTTATTTCAGACTTGACATTCTCCACCCACGCTCAGCCTGATAGTTCCTAACATCTGTGAATTGTGAATCCTGTAAACTTGCAGGGCTGAGTCCTGGCCAAGTCCAAACAGTTTTCGCTCTAAATGATATTCGCCAAGGAAAAGAGACTGGAAATGAGGGACATATTTATTAACTGAAGTTAAGGGCTCTCTCCATGCTGAGCACAGCTTCCTCCAGCCTGTCTCCACGAGAATCAGTAGCACCAGGCACCTTTCACCCCTAGAGTAAATGCCAAGATTTGTAGCCTGGAGCAGCAGGGAGGAAATATGGAAATGTCCAAACCAGGCTCTGACAGGGAAGAAAGAGGAGGATCTCACCAAGGGTTGTGCATACACATCGCTGCCAAGGGACACAGCTGTATCCCCTTCCCCTTCTGCCGTTCATACCAGAGCCGTGCCTCTCCCCAGGCAGAAACTGTCCCCAGGCAAGGGACAGAAGTCAGCTGAGATCATTAGGGGAAGGCAACAGTCCAGCACGGGCTTTTGGTCCGCACTGCTAGCCTGGCTCTGATCTAGGCTTCGAATAGCTGTCCTTAACAAAGGATACAGACCAGCAGCTCGCTCTCTGCGTAAGCCATTTGGGCCATGCAAGTGAGAGCGTGGGCCTGCACAGAGCTGCTGAGCACGCCCACGCTCCTCTTCTCCAGGACTCAGTCTGCTCCCATGTCRTGAGTATGGAAAAACCACCCAGCTGGTGAGGTACACACAGGTTTAAGGCTGGGCTCAGACCTTTGCTCCAGTTAGTGTGGGTACATTGCTGAGACCTCATGCTTGCTGTTAAAGGCAGAGAATGTTTCCTGCTAGACTTCAGCCTAGAAGGCAGAAATACCATGCAAAAAATGCTGTGTGAATATGGCTGGTCTGGTGAAATTCTGCACCACCCACTTCTCAATCGAGGCTCAGGAAGGGCCTTTCCCAGCCCTTCATGAATACCAGGGCCAAGACACCAGTAGCAGAGGAAGGCTGGACAACTCCTGTTCAGAGATTCAGATCTGCTCTTCTGGTTTTTAGGCAGTCTCTTCACCTGGCACACACCCAAATAACACTGTATGGTCAGATCACATATCCCCAAAGCTTTATGAAGTGCAGCAGCCAGCTCCTGGGTGCCTGCTCCCCCAGTTTTACACTACACTAACTCTGCACAGCAGCCAAAAAGCAAAAAACCCAAGCACAGCCACACCTGGCAATATCYAAAGCAATTTTGCAGGAAACATCCAACATCAAGGCGCCTTTCCACGTGCCCCTTGGTGCCTCGGACATATTAAGTGCAAATCTGTTACAGCCCAAACTGCTGAGCCTGTGATTCCTGCTGTTAGTGCTGAACATGTCTAGCAGCACCTCAGTCAGGAAGAGACAGTTAGTCTCTGGTTTGCAATTCACACYGAAAGAATCTCTTCTCCTCCAAAAACATAATTAATTTAAAAAAGAAGCACCACATAATTGTAATGAGAAGYAGTAGCTTGGAGCAAGGCTCTCTTCTCACTCACAAGGCACTGATGGGAGGGAATGTCGAGCAAGGATGTTTCCATAAAAGTTTCAAAAGGGGTCACCAACTGCCCAAGGTCCTTACCAGCTCTCATGCCTGGGGCTGGGTAAATGCAAATCGTTATTTGGCTTATTTTGGCAGTAAACACAACATCTGACTGTTTTTCCCAGAGACATTTTCAACCTCCCTGAGAGATCTGCACATGTTTTAAAATAACTCAAAAGGTCCATCTTTTGCCTTTCTCTGCTGGAAAATGGAGCTAGAGGAACCTACTGGTAACRTTCCATAGAAACTTCCTGCAAAAGCCGGTAAGTCTTCTTGTTTCTCCCCTGCTCCAACTTCCTTCCTTGCCCTGTGCTCACAGCCAACACTTTGCTGCAAGTTCCCAAAGAAGAGTGATTCAGCAGAAATTTAGGCAAATATTATCAGACATTGCAATTAGACTGTGTTWAACTCCTGTCAGGTGCAAGACAGTCTCCTTGCATAGCACAGTCTGCAGTGGAAACATAAGCCACAAGGGGGTGAATTTTCAGTACCCCATGCATAAGTTCTCAAGGCAGTCATTCAGCCAACATCATCTGTAATGCCTTACAGAAAAATCTACTGGGTGGACAGGGAGTGGAAAGAACAAAGATTTCAGAGGGGTTCTATGTGTGCATGCATGGGCTGGTAAGCTTCATCCCAGCAGCCTGGGAACATAGGCAAAAAGAGGCCTTTCACCAGCAGCCCAGACCTCAAAGACAGCCAACTTGAGAGGAGAAGGAGCCTGTGATACCCCAGCAGAGACAGTGAACACCAAGGATATTTCCACGCAAGCTAATACTGATCTGACAGGAGCAAGCACATGCCTCACAGAAGCAAGAAGGAAGCTGGCGTGTTGAAGATCTGTCTGGCTGGTGGATTTGCAGCCGGAGTCTCTAGTGCTTGCATTAAGCAGGCGGCCCAGGGATATGCGGAGGAAGCATGTGTGTAGGTGGGCAGGAATGCAGGGCATCACGCCACCACCGCCGTTTCAATGTCTGGAGAAGAGAAACAGCTGTGGCTCACTCTCCCATTACCCCCTCTGCATACCCTCTCCTCCATTGCAGCAGGTTGGAGATGTATCATATGAGTGCCCATGAAGGCTTGCAATGACCAYGAGAATATGCTTTAAAGGAGGCAAACATTTAAAGTCTCAGGAGAAGGCTGTTGGGGAATTACAATGGTCTCCTCACCATCCCGCAAACTCTGTGACAGATTACCTGTGTGCTGATCCCAGCCCTGAACAAGGACAAAAGGCAGACAGGGAGTTTATGGAGCTCTCTGGAGCTCCAGCTCTGATCTCTGGGTCCCAAGCTCAGGACGACTTGAAGTGAAGGAAGATGGGAAAGAGAGGAGATGCCAGCCGTGTTCTGATATACCTTTGCAGCTGCTGGCTTCGGCATTCCCTTGGGATCAGCCCTACTCTTAGCCCAAGGGATAAATTGTTACATTCATAGCTTGAGGTTTCCAAGGGAATGGCTCTGGTCATTTTGTTTTTTGTTATTGGTGGTGGTGGTTTTCTTTTTTAAGCTAAAATGAATTTCTTTTCAGAAGCAAAAAGTTTGTAGGATATATGGAGATTTTTTGCTAGAAAAAAAAAATCTAAGAGAATGAAATAATTATTTCCAATAACAAGGAAAGTAACTTCAGCTTGATTACCCAATGAAAAGTGTTAAATGATGTCAATGATGCTTAGAGCACAGTTTATAAATTCAATCACATTTAACAGACAATTAAAGATCTCAAAGATATAAAGGTTTTACATGTTTCATGAGCAGAAGCAGGCAGGATAGACWCCCTCTTGGTGTCTGCAGTGAAAGGAAAGAGGCAAAAGGAATCTAACCCTCACAGACGTTAGAAAATCTACCTGAAAGCTGTGATGAGAATCACATCAAAATTCATGTTTTACTTCTCAGCAGCCTCTAGCCAGCAGGGCTCTCTGGTCCCACTGCTCCTCAAAGAACAGATTTCTAGGTTTGGCTCATACAAACATTTCCTCTTCCCCTGCATTGAAAGAGAAAGGAYAGGGAGAATAGGGAACAGAAGATGTTGTTGGATTAAAAGAAGAAAAATACAGTTTCACACAAAATCTCCTCTTCTCCCAATACCTTCTGTCCCCAGCGCAGACATGAACAGGTTAAAAAAAAAATACCATTGCTCACTCTTCTCTTAAGACATCCTTGTGACCAAATCCCTGCTGTGAGTAGGTTATTCATTGAGCACAGCATGCCCTGAGCTGTGCTAGCRTAGAGCAAAGTGCTTGAATACTGGCCTTTCCAAGTAATCCCAGAGGGAGTGATGGAGGGCACCCAGGGCTGAGTCCTAGGGCATATGAGGCAGTCTCATGGGGACAGTGCTGTGCAGTCACGAGATTCATGGTCCAGAGCGAGCTCAGTCAGCTGCCATCTGCAAGCTGGTGCTGGCAGAGCCCGAGCCCAGGACTGGTGACAGCTCGGCAGCAAGTGAAGCAGTTCCTGGGCACATCAGAAGAGCAGCCGACAAATATTTTATTGTACAGTTTCCCACATCCTCATTCTCCAGCTAAACCTGAAAATATAGCTACTAATGCTATAGGTTTGAAAATACACTCTGGCTATCAGCTAATTTCTCTGCATGATACTGGGCRCTGAGCTCATATGGACTGGTCAATATGTCCAGATATATGCTACCCAGAGCTGGGAAGAGATGAAGGAGATGGCACTGCTAACTCACTCCTCACAGAGAAAGCTGAACTACTCTCAGAGCTGCTTCCTGGTCTTTTGTGTCTCCTCATGACAGAGTTTAGAGTCCATCACATCTGTATTGTCCAAGCACCATCTGCTCTCAGTAACCTTCAGTATAGACTGGTGTCATCCTTTGCTGGGCTAATACAATTGGTTTCATGAGGCTCAAGCCACTTTTAGACCACTTGTTCCTGTCTCAGCATGGTCTCAGATGACAGAAATTGCCAAGATTATGAGTACCCTAAGGCTGAAMACCTGAAGTCATCTATAGCCCTGGCCACACACACTTAATATGGTCTCTGTCTGTCTGGCAGGACTTGTCATAGTCCTTTGCCTGAGCAACATGAACTATTAAAGCCTTCAAGAGACTCAGAACAGCTACAACAGGAGCTCCTGGGTCGTCTTTTTTCTGTTCCAACCCCAGAGATTCCAGAGAAGCACTTTTTAGTCTTCTCTAGTTGTCCTGTATATTTCTGGAGACTTCCAGCTGCAGTGGGGTATTTAACCACTTCCCCCAGTCAGTCTTAGCTTTCCAGTCTTGTCATTCCTAGGGCTGGGACTGGTGCTAGGACTGAGACCAGAGCACAAATTGCAGCAAACTGAGTGAGATCCTGTTCTAGTCCTCCCGCATGTGCTAGCTCCACACACTTCCTTGGGATCACTCAGAACAGARCTTAAGGCTAACTTCACTTCTAATGCATCAGCCTTTGTATCTTAGGTCTATGCTGAACCCAAACACCCACAAGATCCTCAGAGATGTAGTTTCTTACACCATAATCCAATTGCATGGCTATGGATGGCCCCTGCTCCAGAGAGGCTCCCACTGCAGAGGGCCACAAGTGGTCTTTTTTTTCCCCAAAATGTGGAAAATGGAAAGTTTTGCCCTTCATTTTCATCAAGCAGAATAGAGATGGTATGAAAGTGGGCTTGAAGCTGAACATGCATTTCAGAAGCTGCAGTCTCAGTTTTCTCACTRCAGAGAAAAGTTACCAAAACCCTAACCATAAAACTTTAAAGCCATKGGCCAGACTAATGTCGCCAATGAATAACAGAAGCAAACATTAGAGGAGTTTCTCTTAGCTATTCCTAAATACCAGGGATCCTCTCTCTATGGAAAAGCAGCAGAAGGAGCCAGCTCAGAGGCCAACACCAGAACTACTCCACTCCAAACTGGAAATGGAGCTCCAATTTGCACCTCCAGCTCCCAACACACCACGTACAGTAAAAAACAGCACTTGTGTGCATATAGGAAGAAAGTGAGACACAGAGAGTAGAGAACATAGCAATAGACTAGAAACGGGGCCAAAAGCAGGCTGTCATCCCATGCTCAGCTCACCAGCAGCTCTTCAGTCTCAGAAGCGCCTGCTTCGTCTTCGAGAGCTCATAGGCTACTGTTCCTGTGGRAAACTCCCATCTTCAAGGCTGAGAGGGAGCAATAAGTCTACTAGGCAGAGGGAATTTCCCTCCCTGACGTCAGTGCAGCTGTGCCATTGATTCAGGGCATTTCCGAGACACAGCGGGGCCATAGGCCTAAAGCTGTGTTGGGAGCTAGACTGCCCTGCTGGGGTGAGACAGGTGGTAACCCCGCTCTGGGAAGCTGGTTTGTATTGCATATCAAAGCTGTGGAAGTGGCTGTGTAGGTGGAAGGCTTGGCCTCCTTTTACAGCTGCCATTCAATATGTCTGGCATTCTGGCAAAAAACATGCCACAAATATACACAGCATCATTGTAGCCCATAGGGTCAAGCCCAGGTTGGATCCAGAAATCCCAGTGACTGTATCCTTATGGATGAAGTACTGCCCTCACTCTGTTGTRGCACTATGCAGCTTAATGGCTGGCAAAGGATGGGAGGTCTGGAAGCACCCTGCAGTTTTCCTTCACTTTTCTAGCAGAGATTCATAATCAGCCTCTCTTGCTCCAGACCTGCCCCAGAAATTTCTCACACTTCGCTCTTTTCTCCTGGTTTTGGTACCAAAAGCCATACAGATTGGTGCATGGGTATCAGGGCTGTTTCCATCAACTTCTGAAGTCCTGGCTGTAGCAGAGAGCAGGGCTGCTGGGGGGTGGGAAGGAGAGGAGGAAAGGGARCAGTCCCAAGCAGTGTGCAAATGGCCCCACCAGTAGAAAGGGAAGAACTGCTGCAGCACTGTCAGCAGCACTAGTCTAAAAACAAATGAAAGGGAGGCTACTGTTCATGAAGCAAAGTGAAAGCTTATAGCCAGCTGTTTATGTGGARACATTCACCTTGAGACAGTCACCAGCAAGGAGGGCATTTACAGACAGCCTCAATGGAGGAAACACAAATGCAGTGGAATGAATATTTCTCTATCTTTCATCTTTCACTCTGTTCCTTGCGAGTCAGAGCCAAGGTAAATCTTAGTAACATCTTGCTGTTACTGCTATCATCCCCTGGTGCTTCACATCTGTATATTCCGCACACAAGGGGCAACCTCTGTGTCCTTTTGGCTATTTCAGAAAATAAGCCCTGCACACAAAAGCATAGGCCTCAACAGAATTTCACATCTCCAGACAGGTTGCATCAAAAACTCACTGCTGTCTAGCAGAACTCTAGTTCCCAGCATTAAGCTAAGTCTCTATTGGAATACAAGGTGTGAGCACAGCTACTGCAGGCATAACCAAGGTAGCAGGATTAAAGTCAGTTCCAAGAACCAGTAGCAATTGAAACAAAAATGCCCACAACATTAACCGCCAGCTATGGAAGCCCTGGTTGAAAACCTGTACACTCTCTGCTGAAGCCTGCGCTTCCACACCTTCCCACCAGCAGTACCTGGCTCATCCAGATTTGTATTAAGGTGGGTGTGTTCACACAGGTAGTAAATGCACTCCTGACTGTGCTGGAGATACACACAGAGAGCCAAGACCACCTGCATTAGGGACACCGGAGTCCTTTCCAAAGCTTGCAGCTAGAAAAATAAGAAGGACAGAGCATGGTCTGCTTGGATAGTTGATCCATCCTCCTCCAGATATAGCACAAAATCCAGCTGATCAATGATAGCAAAATATGTGGATAACAAAGGTTTGGTGCCACTTAAGTAACATGTGCAAGTTAATAAAACTTTATATAGCCTATTCACTCTTAGAACAAAGTTTTAGAAAGCTAAAGTGTTTCATGTCCTTATAAAGAAGATAATATGACTTTTAAGGAGATCATCTCTTGCATCTCTCCCCATTTTCACACTTTGATGTTAACAGCCAACAACCTTAAAAAAAAGAGAGAGATGATCAAAATTCTGCACTTCACATTTTTTCAGTGAAGCTTACTTTCTGCAGTGACCCAGCCTAAAGACCTTAGGCATTGTGCCATTAAAGCAGAGAAAAGATTAATCATCTGTCCAAACCCCACAACTTGGCCTTCAGTGTTTCAAAACAAAACAATTGCCCCATTGCCAAAGTATGGCAGAAGCCAGTGTTGCCCTTCACTAGAAAACAGACTTGCAAAAAAGTGACATGCCACCTAGGTAACACTGTTAGAGTTCTTTCACTTCCTCATCCAACTAGACAAGACTTATCCAGCAAACRGGCAATCCTACACTTCAGAAGCCATCACTCAAGCCCTACTGCCTTGTCCGCAATCAAACCTCTTCCAAGAACTGATGCTAATGAAAGGTGCAACATGCAATATACCTGTTCACTTACAGTTTGCAACAGCTCTCTGCAAGAAACTACCTCTTTAAAAACCCAGTGATGTAACAGGTTGGAGGCAGCACACTTCTCCCATACAGAGAAAATGAATTGGTGTGAGTGTGCGTAACAGTGCCATCTGGTGATTCCTGTGACTGCATTACCGTCACTAGGTACTTGTCACAGGCGGCAGCCCCAATGCCTGCACGGAATCCCCAGATCTCCTGGCTCTTGTGGTTCTGGCTCCGAGGCACCTGATGGACACACCTTTGTCTGGTGCAACTCTCATTGCTGAGCGTTACTCCTTTCATCTCATGGTGTGGTAGTTGGTAGTTCAGACATCCTCAATATGGGAGGAACAATTTTTTTTTTTTTTCCCTCCTATTTACTAACTAACCTAAAAGAACCTGCAAGCATGAGCTTTAGGAAAGCTGAGCTAGGCTCTTCCATTCTCCATCCATTACCAATGATCAAAAAATTCAGCAAGCCATACCTTGCTCTTTGCATTATCTCTGCAGGCCCCTGGCTTTCCGTTTCCTTCTCCAGGTTCAATATCAAACTCATTCAGAGACTTTGGTCTCTATGGCTATGAAAGCAGAATTCAGCTCTGTCTGGCAGGGGTGCATTGGCTCTGAAACAACCCCCAAAACAAGGATATTTTAATTTCTAGACCAACATTTGAGACATACGAACAGTTTCAGAATTAGGAAGCATCTAGGTTTTTTAAAGTCACTTTTCTTAAGGGTAGGACTTTGAAGCATGGTACAACTCACTCAAATGTAACATCAATTCAGAAGAGCTAAAGGCTGCCCACATCCCTCTGAAGGGTTCCCAGGCAGCATCCATGGTCCTGATTAACTCAGAAAAAAACAGCAGCTTTGGCAGGTGCTGCAGAACCCACCTCCTGACCACATGGATTGTCACTGCGTCCAAATCCACTGCAGCTTGACATAGTGCCAGAGGGGCACCCAAACTCAGGCATACATGAGTTACCACAGACCAGCATGCTGTCACACATTAGCCACGTAGCATTTACCCCCTGCCTGGGTGCATATAATCCACAGCAGACATGAGGTAAGCAGGGATCCTTTCACCCTTGGGAGATGCAACCCAAATTCTCCAGGGACAGGTCCTGGGGGAACAGAGCCACAGGTCTGAGAAAACTCTCCACCTAATGCAGTCCTGCCCAGCCTGTTTGGGAGGAAGGGACAGGATGGGGGGACTTATCCAGACACTCTCAGGAATCCATAGCCCTTGGAAATGCATCTTTAYTCTGCTGATGGACCCCCCGACTATCCCAGGTAGAATCTTTTCAATACATCAGCTGAGAAAATGGGGAAAAAATTAATATAGTCTGTTTATAATGACATTTTCTCTTGTCAGCCTCTGAGAATGGCCCAGAACAGTGCTCCTTTTTCTTGTGGTAGATCTTTGGCAGGTTGTATTATAACGCCCCTCTTCCCTTCCCAAGTTAAAAAAACAAAACAAAACAAAACAAAACAAAACAAAAAAACCCTACTCACCACTTCCACACTCTGCAAAGCTGTCCTGCACTACTGCTCAGCAAAACACTCCCCTTCAGGTTTCTTCACCTGGTATCAGCTCCTAGTCCTGTCTCCTGTCTTCCAGGAGATGAGAAACTTATTTACTTCCTTCAGATTCTAGTGTCATGAGGCACCCAATGACCCATGCTTGAAAGTGGTGTTAAATATGCATTAAATTATTACTGATAACAGCATTTAAAACTGCTTTATAAAGAAAATATATCTTCTTCTATGAACACCTAATTAATGACTCCTTTTAAATAACTTATCCTAAGCATTAATAATCAATTATTAGGCAGGCAGGCTTTAAGAAAATCTCCTCTACAACAGACTGCAACTTGCAGATTCTGTGCTGGTAAAACAATTCACATATGATTTCAAGTTCCTAAGGTTGGTGAGGCCACACAATATAACTTAATACATAGCAATCAAAAATTTCCACACAACCTTTTAATATAGAGCCATGTCCCTATGTAATAAGTGATGCAACTTTCCCTGAAGTCCCAATTCTTGCAATTGAAGCTTAAGCCTAGTAAAGAAAGAATTAAAATTCTCTGGTTGCCACTGAATCACTGACTGCATTAGGTTATTTTACTGTGCATTAGACTTTAATTATAACTAAGCTCTAGCAATCTGTTCTACTCCATAATTATMGATGGAACAAATATTTCACAACTCCAACCGTTAAAAAGATCTAAGAGTGCTCAGTCTATGGTGCAGACGGCTAGCTTTATTAGGATTCTTCACACTCTTTCAAGTGTGGGGGAAAAGGAAGATGTGTGCTCCATGTGAAGTGCACTGTTGTTATTAATCCCAAATAGGCCTTTGCTACAGCAGCTCTTACATCTCTTGAAAGGACTGCACAATTCGTACTACYTGGGCACAGAGGGCCACGTTCATACTACCTGCTGTTCTCTCTAAACCAGATGTTGCCACCACCACGGGACAGAGCTCAACAGAGGATTGAACAATTCAGATTGCCTGTTACTGGGGAGGCAGCAGCAGGCAGTGCCAGTTATGGTATTTCACAAYGGGCTTGGAAAGATAAACTCTGGGCATTTTTGCTATGGAGACTAAAGGTGCTCCCACTCCTAGATGGCCACCTTGCTTCTGTTACTGAGGTGATGATTCTTGCATCATGGGCATCCTATGAGGATAAGTCTAAATGTTTCTGCTCTGTATCACTTCATGTACTAGCACCTCCAAGAAAGGTGGGTCTGTCTTTAGACATCATGTTGTGAGCAGCACCAGAAGTACCCATCCTATCCTACTGTCACCTGCTGCAGTGACCACCCCCTCAGCATGGTGGATGGGTAGGGAGAAGGGTTTGATAAAGCAGTGCTAGCACCATAACYGTCCAGAGATAGTGTGCACAGCTTGCATAGCATGAGTATTACGACAGGTAAAGCCTGGGTTTGGCAGCCCTTGCTTGCAGGCAGCAAGCACTCTTATAGCCGAAGGCTGTGCACATACTTGCACACACTGCCCAGGCAACTGCCCAATGTTTTATAATTATGCACAATACCACTGACCTATGCAATCCCTTGACCAACAATAAATACTCAAGATGCCCAGCTTCTGCCCCGAGAGCTCCAGAGCTGTTATTYATCACAAAAAGACTTTGTTCCACAGAGGTTGTCTCCAACTGGATTTGTGCCTACCCCTGCTGCAGAGAGGAAGGTATCTTTTCAGGTACGTATGGGGAATTTGGCCCTCACCTGTGGCCAGACAACTCTGTTTTGTGCATCTGGGAAGAGCACAAAGGAAGAGGACAGGAAGGGGAAAAAAGTTAGACACAGGCTGATGTTTGAATGTTTGTTAATGTACCAGGGAAATCAGGGGAGCTTCACAAAGAAAGGACAGAGAGAAAGTAAGAAAGGGCAAAGTAACCCACAAGAGCACTCAGTTTTCATGGCAGGATTTTACAGAATTATTTAAACTTTAAATGACCTTGCCTCCTGCGTTCCCAGTAAGTTCCAGATGAAATCCAGTGGTTTCTCACCGCAACCATATGCAAGACACACTATATTTCGGTCTACCTCACTTTCATTCTACATGTTAAAATGAATTTTTGAAAAGTCCTCGGCTGACACTGTTCTGCTGTGCTTTGACAAGGACCCAAATCCACTACATTTCTTGTGGTTTTCATCTAAACTCGTTATGACAGGGTTGAGTGGAATCACGAGGCAGCTCTGCTGAGTGGTTTGGTTCTGAGAATATAATAGAGTCTAGAGCATTTATCTCCAGCATCAGAGTAAGGGATCAGTGTTTACGTGGGTACACATAACCATGTGCTTGCATGTCCTGGCCTCCAGATCATTATATATCACATCAGACGATAACACACACACTGAGAATAGCTTTGCAGGACAGCATGCATGGAAAGAAATGACTCTCCAAAGCTAGTCTCAGAGTTAAAGACAGAAACCCTGCTCTGTCATTTTAGCTCTCCTTTAACCCTCTAAGAAATCAACAGCAGAACAGTATATATCCCTAGGAGAAGCTGATCAAATCTAAGCATTTTCCAAAGGTTCCCTAAGCTGTCCAGAGCCACATGCTAGATTTCCATTGCCCTTAAGCAAGCTTCAGCCTTACTTATCTCTGTAAATCTTGGAAACCTGTGGGTTCTCTTTTCCCCTTTGTTTTAAACTTTGATGTTACATTCAGTAAACCACCTGCGAAAGCACCCTCAGATGACCACAGCCAACTCCCATACAGACAGCCCGTGAATAAGAAAAATCCAAAACTAAACAGAGCYTTATATGGCATAAAGCCAGGGTTAACTGGAAAATTTGGGATCCGGATCTAGACTCAATCCTTAAGTCAGAAAAAATTCTCACTCGTGTAAAAAAAAAAAAAAATCAAGTTTTATCATCGGGATATCATTTTCAGTTTAAACAATGGGTTACAGATACATCTTCTCTCTTTTGGTACTCCCCAATTTTTCAAGCCCTGGGGAGTACTCAGCAAGCAAGTAGCCTGGGGAACAGATATTCAGAAATCCCTCTTAGCACAGGAGTCAGTGTTGTGAACAGCCTCCCCTCTGCTCGGAGGTGATAGATGCTAGGCAAAGAGGAACTTACTATGCCCGTGAGGGAAACAGATTAGGGGAACTGCTTAGGCAGATTAAATAATTCACTGTGACATCTCTCAAGTTAAGAGGGATATAATCTCTCCTCATTTCAATGAAAACAATCTTAACTGAATGATAAACTGCTTATGTTCCCTCTCCTCGTTCTCATCCTCACCCCTCCCTGCTCCTGTGATCACTCTTATTCAATAAGATTTCCATTTCTGGTCATGTCTAAGAACACCCTTTTTCCACTCAGACAATTTCTGCATCCACCTAGAAACAGTCAGATCAATGTTGTGAGCACAGAGAAAGACGAAAAGCAGCATGAAAGACTGTGGCCCAAATGGAAGCTGTTTGCTTTGAGTCAGCACATGAGATGTGTGTTTTTACTCATAGAAGCAGTAAAAATTCTGAATCAAAAGCCAGGATTTTCCCCACCCACCACTCTGAACATCATCATTCACTGAACATCATCAAGCAACAAATTGAACACATCGCACTGAGAGATTAAGTTATGCCCCCTGCATAGCAAGGACCACTGCACCACACTGAGAATATACTAATAGTGTAGATTTTTATTGATTTTGACTGAYCTCAACCCTGTTGACCTCACAACATGCGATGCTAGATGGAGATGAAGATTAACAGCAAGGAGTCTGGATGGGACTGATTACTTGCCCCATAGACATGTCAAATGTGTGTCTGTAGAAAGTAGTAGTAGTTTASTYTGCCTTGCTCTTCTGAGCAATCCCACTGCTCTACCAGAGGAGACTCAGCTCAGGCCCAAACACCATGTAGTTAGTGAGTCTGGCTAAGAGCCCAGGCTAATGTAATCCAATTCTCAGTAATGCCCAGCACCAACATAGCCAAAGTTGCAGGGGTCTCAGGTCAGGGCTGGTTTTCATTTGGACCATACAGAAGGGTAGAGTTCAAATCTGCCTGCAGAGACTTCTCCATTAGGTGAGATGTGATTCTGCAAGCTCYATGCTCAGGGTGCTCTTCACCCCTCAGCAATGCATTCAGCATCTTGTTAGATCAGATCAGAGCAGCAAGCTGTGGGAGAACCTCATGCGCTTCACAATGGGCAAAAATTGTAGAAATCAGGCTAGCGAAGGCATTCAGCAGATCCTATATGTCAGTCGATGATGCAGCTCATCTGAAGCAAGTGATTTGCAGGTGATTGTTTAACAGTAAACAAGTCATCCTGCCTGCAGGGGCACAAAGCATCATAAACAGGAAAGTTACAGTAACTTTACAGCAAAGGAGAGAGGAATAAGTGGAGACCTGCTCAGAGATGAGTAACTGGGTGAAGTCAGTCATTGYTCTAACCACAGTGCACCTGCTCTTGAGCTCTCTCACTGCAGCCCTCAGTGCCCTCATCTCACCTTCCCTGCACCACCACATCAAGGCACACAAAGCATCTCACTATGCCCAGGGCAGCACAAGGATTCCCAGCAGTGCAGAAGGATGAGCAGGAGAAAGGAGCACAGCTGAGAAGGGTGAGAGAAAGGGCAGAGCCCCACTGTCACCTCTGCACAAGAAAGGAGAGGAGCAATAGCTGCTTTCTAAAAAGATTCCCTGCCCAGTAGAAGCCACAGCCCACAGTTCTTCCAAGCACATGCACAGGCAGTGCTGCCACCAGCACGACCTTCCAGGGCTCTGGTAAAAATGAAGAGAACAAGCAGTATCAGGACTGTTTTTGTCCTTTTGGCAGCCAGCTAACAGAAAACTGCCTGTGGTTACAAGCACCTCTAGAGGTGAGAACACCAGAACACCTCTCACTAGGAAAGAAGCAAAAAGCAAAAGATTAGACCATTTGAAAGGTGTAGGAAAGACTTCTAAGAACAAGAAAAAAAAATAATGACTGTCAGGAAACAGAAAGCAATCCTGAGGCTATGAAAGATAGGAAAATATAATTATAGGAGAGGCTGCATCCAGCTCAGACAGTCCCCGGTAGAATGGATAAGCTGGAGACTCAGAGCTAAGGTATAGAAACTCTGTGAAGACTCATTTCAGCACATCTCCTCCAAAGCTGAAAACATAGGTGTAGGAACTGGGGCTGGCAGAATTGGCTCAACAGTGTTTTTGTTTGTGCAATGGATCCAAGACATCCACCCTTCTGTAATAACCACCTGAAGAAGTTTTTTTTGTTCTGCTATTATCCAAAAAGAACCTTGGATTGTAAGAAGGGATTTCCAAAGATATACATGAGAGCAGAATCAGTCTAAGATGCAGCTGTGATGTGCTGAGAGAAAGACACTATCTCATATTCCATTCTTTTTCTCTCTGCAGAGGCTGGCTTATGAAAGGAGTTACCATTTTAATTCTACTGGACCCATTGATCAAATTGAGGTGGAGGCATAATCATATTGGAAGTTTGGCAGAGTGTGTGGTAGGGAGAGCTGCTGAAACTTGTGCTGGACAGAAAAAAACCTGAGTTTTTGCATTCATTCATTGTATCCATAAGTCTGAGCAACCACAGAAAGTAGTACAGGCATATAGATGATGAGATCTGTAATTGCCACATGGTCTCCTTATAGACTCTCCTTACAGACCAGAGATGGGAACTATGCAGTAACTCATGCAGTCACACGTTCACACACATGTACACATGTGCRGTGAAGGAGTAAAGAGCCCAGGAAATGGGCCAGATGAGGAAAGTGGTTCTCAACAGAATGCTAGCTCAGGTGCTAGGAACTATGAAGCTCTCTGCAGTGAACTTTGCAAATAAAAAGGATCATCAAGAACATTTTAAGAAAAGCTGGGCTCATACTAACTTCTCTTTTCTCATAGATATTACCTACTAGATATTGAACAGTGTTGATTAACTACTAGTGTCAAAGATGACCTATCCACACAACAATATTCCAGGAACATTGAAACTCAATATATGAATCCACAGTTTGCAAGTGCACATCACTTCAGTTACTGACGTGCTAGCTTGTGTTTGCACTTGTTYGAGTCCCTGGGGTTTTAAGTGTGTGAGGAATAAAATAGCCAGGCAGTTCTGATCCTGTGCAGCCCAACAGTACATGCAGGGCCACTGGATGGCTCATCTTTTGTTTCAGAACCATGTCTCCACCGAGGAGCAATTCTGGTCAGCGTTCTGAGGTAGGTAGAGCCTTGWTTCCTAGACATATTCCGCCTTTCTAAAGCAAGATAATTATACCCAACATCATTAACAACAAAACAATCCCTAATTCCAAAGTGCTTATACAAATAAGACTAAGAAAGAGAAAAAACCCTTTGCAAATGCTGCAGAGCATAGGGTGTCTGCATACACYTCAATTATCTATTCAAAGGGAACAAAGCATCTTTCATACTGTGACGCCAAAAATTAATTGGTCTCAGTTCTTATTARGTAATGATCCAGTTCAACTCTAATTAAATTATTCTGCCTTTGACAATCAGCAGCAGTTGGTTGCAGTCTAGTTGTTGAAGGTAACTGTCTTTTTTTYCTGCATCTCTCAGATGTCAGAGTCAGGGAAGCTGCCTGCAGCCCCAGCCCCAYGCTCCTGGGCACAGACAGGATGCCCACAAGCTGGGACATGCAGGAAACCTCTTGGACTTCAGGTCTTCTATTGGGAAAACCAACGCACCAAGGAGATCAAACCTCCCTGCAAAAAAGGCTACATGTGCTCACGATCTATTTCAGAATGATGAGCTTTGTCAGTGCTGTGTTCAGCCGCAGGTGCTCCACATGCCCCTGTGTCCTCCCTTCCTCTGGCTGGGAAAGGCCAGATGCAGCTCAGATTTCACCCTTAGCAAGGGTRAGCAAGAAAACCTCTCCTCTCTTCCCCCTCAAAAAACACCATGTTTTGGGTCAGAAGGAGGAGGCAAAGCTTCTACCTAGTCAGATAYATCTTCCTTAAGAAGGATGGGGGAGAAAGTTTATCACTTCTTTCATCCTTGATGCTGACCCCAAAATCCCCCCTGAGGTRGGCCAGCTGTCAGCACAGGTACCACAGGTACCTACATGGCCACCCAGGGTCATAGGATTGTGGTGCTCAACTGCAGCAATACCTTCTAAGTTTCAATAATCTGCTGCTGAAACATGAGAATTTACCTCCCACATTTGCTGCTCTTCCTTCTGTCTCTGAAAAGGGGCTCAGGGCAGAGGGACCAAGAGTGGTTGGTAACGGAAGCAATGGAGCAGCATTACAGCAGGCCAGGCTCACCACATCCTTCCCGGAGTACCCCACCAGGCTAGCAGGGTCCAGCTTAGGGAGACCCTGAGCCAGAGGTGTTAACCTTGCATTTAGTAACACAGGGGCTTTTCTTTTATTAGTTTGTCTAATTTAAAACTAGCACAAGTTTTTTTCATCTACACCTTTCCTTGGCAACAAGTTTCACAATATTGATTGCACAGTGTACCAAAATGAACAGCTGGGATAACAGGAAAGTACATGCATATCTGCAACTTCCAGATACTATCTCCTTTGGGCTGTTCTGCATTTGGAACCTGCCAGTCTGATTTTATACTCCAACTCTTGGGAGTAAGACGGCATGACATCTTTAAATCACCTTCTCCATTGACTCTTATCACATTCCCCCTCTCCCTCATTTTTTTGAGGCTGATAAGACCTCACCTACATGGTCATTCCTTTTATGGGGAGTGCTTCATGTCTTTGATCATCCATTCATTCTTATGTGATAATTTGGTCAAATTTCATAAGTTCAAACCTTTCCCAAAATTGCTGGGAAATGTGATAGCTAGGAACTCAGGGCAGAGAATAGCTACACCAAAATATTGTGGGTTTTTTTCTTCCTATAGTATTCTACAAAGTGCAGGAGATGGAAGATGTATTGAGGTAGGTAGTTTAGAACTGTTTATAAAATCAGCAGTGGCAAGTCACAGAYCATTATTCAAACTCAGAAATGCTTATCTGTGTGCCAATGAGCTGCCAGTAAAATATAACTGAATAGCAACCTTATAATATGAAGTCAAATTGTCCAATAAATAGTCATAAGTTTCAGAGATGCATCACTGATTTAGTCTGACCTGAAAAGGTGGGTTCTGTAAAGGAGCACACATTCATCCCTCTGACACATTCACACCTTTTTTCCTGTTGATTCCACCTCCACGATKGCTATTGGGTGCCAGCCAACAGCAATTTTTGTTTAGTAAGTGCCTATTCTAGAGGAAAGGCAAATGGACCTGCTACTTCTCCAACTACTTATTTCACAGGCAAGCATTGCAGTTCCCAATCCTACCAGATCTCCACGCTCACRTGGAAACTTGCAGTGTTCCAGCAAGTTAAAATTACCCTGAACTCCCTGCAATCTGAGAGCTCCCAAAGTTCCCCCACATTAAGTAGATTACACAAAAATGTGAAATGTTCAAGTCATTTAAGTTGCCATGTGATGATCATGGAGGAAAGGGACATTACTGGACTACTTTGGATGGTTCTGTAAAGCCTTGTAGCTTGGGATTCAACCAGTACAGAGACRTACATACATCCCTTAAGAGATATCAGAGATGGAAAGGAGGAAAGAAAAGCTGAGGTAGGGAGAGCATGCCTTGGCTCAGGTAATTGGCTCTACACCAACTACATCAAGATACTGCAGCTCTTCTCACTTGAGAAGAGCTTCTGGGATCAGTGATTGGAAATCCTTCTTTAAATGTGTGTGTGTATATATATATACATATATATATAAGCATATATGTACGTATGTATATGTGGTGGTTCTCCCATGAAAATGGGAGAACCTGGGGTGCAGGACAACTAGTATAAGGCACAGAAGGAGACCTACAAGAACTGAGCCATTTTCTCAAGCATGTTTTAAAAAAAAAAAAACAAAATTAAAAAAAAAAAAAAAAAAAAGTGTTCCTACTTTACCTCCCTGCTATACATGTACAGAAGCCTTTAGAAAGCTCTCTTCAGGGACCAGGTCACTAACTGTCTGAATGTTGTGTTCCCTCCTCCTCTCAAAAACATAGAAAGCTTTCAAGATTTTGGTAGCATGCCTCTTCTCCCCTCCTCCTGCAACACCAAACTGCCCTTGCTTCTGGAACAGGCTATTTTCCACCACTATTATCAAAAGTTCAGAAAAAATACTAAATTTCTGTAAGTTTTTTTTGTTTGTTTTTATTTTTTTTATTTTTATTTATTTTTTTCCAACCAGGTGGTTGGGTAGAAAGGAAACACTATAAAGTGCCCTGAGCTCTTTGATGGGAAGGCTACAACTGTAAATGTAGCTCTGACTAGATTTAAGATAATCTATACGTGAGAGCATTTGTTAAAATCTGAGTGTAGAAGTACCAACATGGGGAAGAGGGACTGTATTTTAATAAACTGCAGAGGATYCATTCCTCAGTTATAGGATCTTCCTGACATGGATTCTGAATGTCTATTATTGTGTTGCAGCACTAATATAAGGCAGCAGGGAAAATAAAAAGATCCAGAAGGAAAAAAAAATGCACTAACCATCAAACAAAACCCTAGGAAATCTGGCTTCACTGTTTTTGCCAATCAGAGAACCACTCATCTATAGTTAAAACTGAAAAATTTTACGACCTGTGCCAGCAGGGAAGGAACAGAGCCTGGGAGCCTGTATATTTTACAACCCCTCCCACCCCCTTACATGTGAAGGAAATGTAAGGTGGTTCCACTCCTGAAGGAGTGAGCTGAGAACTCTGAGCTCATACTCCAAAGCCTGGGCTGAAAGGAAAGGACTGGCCTGGTGACACAGAAAGMAAGCAGATAGTTTTGCAAGGCTTCTCCACTACACACTCAAGAGAAATAAGATGAGTCTTAGCTGCTTTGCAGCACTGAGAGGAAAGACTTCTGCATCACTGCAATGAAAATACCTACCAGTGTCAGGCTTGTGTGGGAACACACCTCTGCATAGGAGCTGGACACTGCACTGTGCTGCAGGGATTAGCCAAAAGCATGTATGCAGCCCCAGAGACACCCACCCCATCACTGAGAGTCATCAGCAGGCTTTAAGATTAGTTACTTTAAAGTTGTAAATCTGAAGGAGCTACAGTATGGGTTTGTTACTTTAGATGACAAGTATTTTAAGGCTGATATCATTTGTTACTGCTGCATTAAAAGAGGAGGCAGGGAAGGAGACTGAATTTGCCAGCTGAAATAGAAATAGTTTCCCAAGCCACAAAATGAGAGTTTATAAGTACATCCCAAATTCAGAGCTGCAGGGAGCACTGCTCCACAGCAAAGGCTCCCATTTGAATGGAGTGGGAGATCCACAGTGGACTTCTGGCTTGGCCTGAGAGTCAAAGAGAAGCCAACCCAYGGCCAAGCAAGCCAGCACACAGCAAGTTGTCCTGCCTCCTTTTCTCCTATGTGTAGCTCTGGATCCAAAGTCTTTTCAACACCAGTAGAAGAGGAGCCCAGAGCTTGCATTTATGCAGCAATGACAAGCTCTAAGAGAAGAATTCTTCTTACATTTTACACATGAGAATTTGAAGGGCTTATGYCTTTGTCTAATCAAAAGCCGTTTCCACAACACTCTAAGCCTTTGTGTGAAATCAAGATGTTTCTTCKCCAAATTTTCTCTGGGTTAACTACTACTCCTCACATGCCAAGTTGAGTGAAAAGAAAAAGCAGCAAGTTTTAGCATTTTTCTCTGCTGTTAGAGTGATGAGTTTAAACCACTCAACTTTTCCACAAAAAAATCAGTCTAATTAAAAAAGAAAATTCRTAGGCAATTTTACCAGACAGCTTGAAAACAGGGAGAGAAGATTTAAAAAGGAAAAAAGAAACCTAAGACAACTTGAATCAGAGCAGGYCCCCTTCCATCCTAGGAAAAATTATGTCTCCACAGCTGAAGTGWGGATTTTRCAGAAGTTCAGATTCAGTTGCAGGTGCCCAGACTTTGCAGAGTACCCATAARAGGGGGAAAAAAGCAAGAGTTTCTCACATTGCTTGTGATCATTTCTACATGACAGTGCCTCACCCAGTGCTTAACAGGAAACTTCCCATTGGAAGTTTACCAAAAAATAAGGATGATGAACAAATGTTTAAATGCTCTCCAAACACACTTTCTTCTAATTGTTTTATGATACAAACCATGGTAGTCACACGRGAGTTTTGGGGGGACTTGTCTGTACATTCAAAATGCAGTAAAACTGTTTGTAGTATAGTTTATCCCTGTACTATACTGCCTACAAACTGTTTTGGTGATTTGAGGTGATACTCTGGTTGGCTATTTCATCCATGAAACGCACCATGAAAGCTGCAGAACAGATCTGCATCCTATAGTTTCCCCCTTTATCATACAGCTTGTGCCAGGTATTAATGAAGAGGAGCAGAAAGTGAACCCTCTGTTTTGTAGGGACAAATACAAAGTCACATCCAATATGCTGTGACCAGCCCCCAAGAGCAACTGTGCTCTAAGGAACTTGTAGGAATTTCCCACTGACCACCTGCTCCTGAAACTGCAGGGGGAAATCCCGCACACTCTGGAATGAAGGGAGTTCAGTTAAATCAGCCCTTAACAATTGCAGCTGCAGGTTATTTTTAATTGAATTCAGGTGATGAATGTGAACAAGATGATTTCAAGAAAGATAAGCAGGGAGATTCTTACTCTTGTCAAGACGACACAAAGCCTGTGCTCTCTCCAGCTGGCCCAGAAGAACTTTTTATCATTGAAAGAAATAAGGTTCAAACTAGAAAGGTCCCCAGGCCTCACAATAACTCTAGATTGAGTCAGCAGCTGGTGCTGTTTGCCATCTCTGGCTGGATGTGGAGTGCCCTAAGAAACTCTGCCCTTCGGGACCTGATAGCAAATTGGGTGTGCAGACCTCCCTTTTATCTCCACTATGGATTTTCTCAGCCCTGGATGACACAGAGAATGGATCTTCTCACACTTACTGCACCACAGTTCAATAGGTCTGAAACATTTCCCCCCCCATACACACCCCCCACCTCAGCAGCATCGCTGAAGCCCTCTGTGCAATAGGGCCCCACCTGCAAAACAGGGGCAAAATTTTCATTCTCTCATTTAGATGGCAATACTTATGTGTATGAGATTCTGTGGAACAATAAGGCAGCTAGAGGTTTTGATAATGCAGGAATACCAATAGTTAAACTGCAGCTTGTCTTGCACCCCTGCCAGATGCTTTTCATTGACCACTGYACATTCAATTCAAATGGGTATTTGCACAGTTAAACATGCAAACACTAAGCTAGAGGCTTTGTGGGCACAAAGGATGCCCTTTGGTATTGACGTAGGCTMGAAATAGGTTTGACAAGTTTGGGATATTTTCCACAGAAGCTGACAAAAATATTCATTAAAACTGTAGACAGTTTATGTCAGGTTAAATGCCAATAGAACAACATGGACACGTGCTCAAACTACCAAGCTGAACACCCCCCACACACACACACATGATGACATCTTTTATTTAGGCCCTGAGCTCATTTTATATGCGTGCATAATAGAAGTGTAAAGCRACAAAAATCCTTTCTAGGCTATTGTTACGTGGACATGTAAGTTCTGATGGAGTGAATTGACTTGATCAACACTCATTTCTACTATAATGAAGAGAGAACTTACTYTCCCTGAACCCCAGGGCAGACCTTTACGGGACACTGTTTCCATTAGAAAAATGAACTGTAAACTCCCATCTGCAAAAGAGGAGGGTGAGAGCTGGAAGAGAAATTTATGTCTAAAAGCATATACAGCAATTCACAAGATAATTGCRGAACAAATAGAAAGCAGAGCAGAGCCAGATAAATACAACCAGCTTTTGCTACATTCTTATGATGATCTCAAGAGCATTTTAAGGTAAAAGGAAACAGAGCAGATTGATTTCTTTTGAGCCATTTCCTGGTATCTCAAAGACAACAAAAAATAAAAATGAGATTAAAAGCACTACCAAGCAGAGACAAATCTTACATAGATTGTGCACATTCAGTAACAAAACCTGCATGCTTAGAGAAAGACATATCTTGGCACAACACAGAACCAAACCATTTTTAAAAGGCATTCCACATCACAACAAGTTGCAGTTGCGAGCCTGCTAGGTGGGATTTGGGCTGGCAAGTCCTCTGCAAACACAGCTTCACAAACATACACAACAGCCTGTGCTGCCATTCTATCTCCGTAGGGAAGTGTCAATTATCTGGATAAGTTCTATATTATCAAATTAAAAGTAAGAAAGGGCTTTTTCACCAATCAGCCCAACAGTTTCCTGCCACATTTTAAAAGCAAATCAGTATCAAATTCAGAATTGCACCAATTGCCAGGGGACAGCTTGAAGACTGGAGCTCTACCTGGAAATCACAGTCCAAAGAACCAGAGAGACACTCTGAAATAGCGCATCCCATGACAGGGTCTTCCACAGACCTGCCCAAAGGAAGCATTGCTGCTCTCCATCACAGGTACCTTGAGAGGATGTGTGCTGGCGCAGCCCTGCACTTCAAGCAGCTGATCACTGTTAGCCTCCCGTGACCCTTTCAGAAACAGCAGGCACTTCATTTCTATCTGGAGCATAAGCTGATTGTTGACTAACTCTTGAAGAAATTAGTAATCCTTATTTGAGTCAACAGTTAGGTAGTTGCTTATGCCACCTTTCAAGGAAAAAAATATTGACACTCTTATATTGTCAACAGATCTAGAGGTAGACAAATATAGACAGAGTATTCAGATAACCTACCAACCCCTGCCAACCCTAGAAGAAAAACGTAGATAGAAGGCCCTCTGTTTTATGAATATTTACTACAGAGCAACAGCTGCACAAGGAGCCCTGGAAGCATCTTCTGAGCTGCATTTAAGGCCCCAACAGCATTACTATGCTACCCTCAAGGATTTTCTTTTCAGAGCTGCTGATATTGTAGAATTGAATGGCAAGAAAATTGTGCTTCTGCTTCTACTTAGTAGAAGCAGTGGGAGTTTACAGCTTCAGCTGCATTTGCCAGAGACCTCACTAGAGCTAGAGTAGTCCTAATTCACAGTAGAGTAGCAGCTTCACACCAAAATGTCTGTTGTGCATCTTGATGCTGTTCTGCTCTTTGCAGCTATGCCTGCTGACATAGTGAACACAGCTATCCCACAGGTATACCCTTCTCAGATTTCAAGGATCTAGTACATCTCCCCAAKCTTCACCACTCGCCTCTTTCACCTAAGAAAGCTGAACATCAGAAGACAGTGGGCCAGCAAACATCTAGATTTATCCTCTGACCCTCTGTCAAGCTTCCCCCCCGCCACTTCTCCTTCTAAACCTCCTCCCATAGCTACATCACCCATAGCTCTTCCTCCTCTGTGCATTCTGAAAGTCTTCCTTCACTTACCTCCTGAAAGGAACCTTTCTGCAGGCACAGCTCTTTATATAACTAGCCCACCATATGCTTCCCAAGCCACATGACCTAGGAGGGACTGATACTTTAATAAGTTACTCCTGTGGAAGCATCTCTCAGAAGGCCTTTCCATAAAAGGTCAAATGTCTGTTACAAAAGCAGGCTAATCATTTTTCCTCCTAGAGCAGCTGGCAGGTGGGACCAGAGCTGGATGAGTGCCTGATAACCCTTTCAGCAACGAGTTGTGGCTAATACAACTGCAAACATAAGAGCTCTTTTGTTGTGCCCAACTCAGCTTTCCTGCCGCTACTGCCTTGATGCCTGTTTTGGGSACCTGCAGGGTTTAAAGCTCCAGGAGTATCAGTGCAGCACTTTCACCAATCCTAGATTCCCTTTTGGAAGTCTATTTAGAAAGGAAAGAGAGATGAACTTTTCCTCATAAGGCTGAGTCATAGAATCAAGTAAGGAAAGATATAAGGAAGATCACTTGTAACATGACCTCTGTGGTGTGAACTGAATTCCAGGAGAGTTGTTCACATCACCGAGGCATTAAATTTACTATGGCTGAGCAYAGCAGGCAGCTTTCTGACTTCAGACTCTCTACGGGATGCCCTGAATACTCCATAGTTGCCCAGAAGGAAAGACACTGCAAAGACCTATTCTCCATGGAGTTATAAATGCCAGAACYGCCTTAATGGCAGAAAGAAATCCCTCTAGCTCTCCACTCAGCCCCTTGCTGTAATTTTTCTGAGCCAACTCAGAGGAAGATTAATCAATGCCTTTCCTCATAAAAACCACACAGGCTCTCCAACAATGACAAGTGGCTGTTTAGGCTAACCACATTCATCCCCACAGCCCCTACTTTCTAACATATTTTTGGCAAAGCTAAAGGGACACATTGGTTTGTGGTCCTGTGGGGAATAAATCTCCAATGGAAGCCAGAAGCCCACACTAGTCTAGGATTAGTAAGCGTGGAGTAAATACTGGCTGATGTTCAAATAATTAACCTCAAGAGAGGGCAGAGGTGCAGACATACAAGAGAAAGATTTTAAGGTATCAGCCATATTTTTCAAAGTGTCTGTGAAGTTTTAGCTCTGGGGACAGGCATGTGTTGGTAGGCATTTGTGAAGTAGAAGAAGGTATAATTTAGGTTAGATTCATCAAGAAATGGGCAAAGGTTCAGTCTGAGCTGCAATTTCTTCTGCCTGAACCAGTTTGCCCAATCCTGGAGATGCTACACAAGATATTACCTTTGCTGAGGTTCTCACCTGACATCTTTCAAGGAGGGTAGAAGGGCTCAGAGAACTCCACCTCGACCTTGGCTTATAAACTTGCCAAACATGTTTCTTGGCAAGGTAGCAGAATCATTTCCCCAAAGGCATGGTGGTTTTGCTTTGTCTTTTACCAGGTTCTAGCCTTGTGGTGCTAGCAGTTGTCACTGGGAGACAATCCTAAACCAAGAAAGCAAAGCAGAAAAAAGTAATAAATAAAAACAACAAAAATGTTGAGAGCACAGTTACACAGAAAAGGGGCAGTTTGTTGAGCAGACAAAAGCTAAGATGGATGAAAAAAATGACTCACTTCTTTTGAAAAGTATTTTGCTTATTCCAAAGCAAAAACAAATGGTGGAATAAGTCATTTCCATTGTGTTTAGTTGCTCTCTGTGGTTTTATCAGTAGCCACAATTGTCTGTGTTGATTTAAGTATTATTTATAAAGTGTAAGAAATGAGTTGTGGAAAAGGCAGCCAGGGATTTGTCAACCTGCAAGAAAGAGCTTGGAAGTCTTCTTCGTCTTCACTGAGCCAGACAGCCACCACCACAGGCCTTTTTCTGTCTCTTGCCCTTTACTGTCCATGGTGGRAAGTACTGCCATTTTTCTCTCTTCTGTATGACAGGCTGGGAGTACCACTGCAGGACCAACACCAGCAGTGACAGGCACTTTCAGCAGTGAAAAAAGTGAGCACCTAGGTAARGGAAAAGGAAACCAAAAATGGAAAAGGAAAGAAGACTAATTGCTTTGGGCAATAGTGTGGAGAGGATGCACATGTTAGYGAAGTTCTCCTATACTGCAGAAGGAGCCATCACATTACAGAAAGGATGTACAAAAAAGCCATTGAACGCTCCTGCTGTGCTCATACTGTCATTTTCCCCTGACATGACCCAACTGCCCAGGGATGAAAGGACATTAATTAGGGGGGGATTCATCACTGCTATTTGACAGAGGTGGCCAAAATGTTCCTCACAAACAGTAACACCTCACCTCTGCACTGAAGATTCTGTTTATGAAGCCATAACTACTACCTGTTTCCTCTGAGTCACTTAACATTCTTTTCAGAGGAAGTTGCATAGCCATCCAGGCTGGAATGAAATTATGTTACCCCCAAAACACAGAATAGATGCAGGAACGCACCAGCGCAGTAGGTGCAGAGATGTCGAAGCAGGCTGTGGGCATGGCAGCCTTGGACTGCAAGGATTGATGAGGGCAATAGAGATGCTTCTGAGACGATGGCCTGCAAACCAGCTCAGGTCTGGAAGCACTTTGGCCATGTTTCCAGGCACTTTTGTGCAAATCCAGTTACTTTACTTCTGGACCAGAATAATGTGTTTAAATGGCACTGTTCTACCCTGTACTTACTTASTGGCTCATATCTCCAGCTGACAGATCTCTGTATTGTGCTCTGCCATGGCAAAATCATCTAATTCCTGTCTCTCTTTCATCTTTCTTGGCTCAAACATAATTTGAGTTGAAATTTCTAAGCAAAACAAAAATGTCCATTTTAAAGCAACTTTTCAGAACTGTCTCAATATACTTAATACTTAAGAATGCAGCAAAATGTTTCATTTCAATCAAGAACATCATATAAGTTTTGTTGTATGTTTCCACATCAATGTATCATGTTTGGTTGCAAGAAATCTATTTATTCCATAAATATCTTGACACTACTTCTCTCTCTCAGGATAAAAACAAACACATCTTAGACTTTTCCAAGGGACAGAAATATTCTTTCCTGTCCAATTCTGCTTTGCTAGCTACCTGAATATGTTTGCTGAATTGGAGCTGATTATTTACTGGGAATGTGGGCACCTTTTTTAAAAGGCACTTTTCGTTAGAAATAGCATTAAGGCAATCTAGGGTGAGAACAGAAGAATCCTAGTCCATGGCGTATATAAATAAGCGCTCTGAAGCTGAATATTACAGTATCACAAACTTGCAGAGTTTATGCGATCTTTTCTGGTTTTGATTAGCATAAAACACCCTGGCTACCTCCCCTRTCTCTCCTCCTAACATACTGATTTTTGTTTCAATCAGGGCAGAAGTCATATACAAGCAATATGATTCATATGTCTCCCATTTCAAGCCAYGCTCCTCTTCTCAGAAAATAAACTGTCATTTCCTCCAAAGTTACATTTTGCTCAAGTCAACTTTCCTAGAACGACAGCCTGAGTTGTTCTGGCATGTTYTGGTCTACTCCTGAGAACATCTCACTGCAGAATGCAGCAGAGTGTTGATGGGAAGAGATTTACTGCAGGCAGGACCCTGCTGTCCATGTATATCCAGCTCACTTAGGCGTTTAGCACATGCCACAGCAATTCATATGCAATTCACCAAGCAAATTACAGCACTGGCACATTAACAGAGTCAGAACAGGGCCCCAGACTGCGGTGACTCTTGAAGATCAGTTTATGATCAATGCAACCTTGTCTCCTGTAGAAAGGTTCACCCTGGATGCCTTAAGTCAAAAATAAGGGCACAGCAAACTTGCATAACCTCACAGTGATCCTCATGTAAGATGTAAGAACTTTGGATAGTCTCATCTTCTCTCAAATAAAACAAAGAAAAAAAACGGTCTAGTCTGAAAGCCAGGGATGTCTGGACCAGGTACACAGAGCAACTTCATCTTAAGGATCCTTGGCAAGACTCAATTTTAAGTACGTCCTTCACTACTCTCTTTTTTTAATGCAAGATATCCTGCTTCAGGCTACCAATTTCTTTGTTTTTTTACTGGTCATTCATCAGAACACAGCAAACTGCCCATGAATTCCCTGGCTCCTCCAAGCCAGTCTTTGATACCATAAAACTTGGACTCTTTGAAATTGCATATGAAATTTTCATTGGCTCAGCCATTGTTAAGCCATGATTAATAATCAAAATAATAAAATATAAAAAGAAAAGTTAATTACACCCATGCTGGTAACTAAAGTGAATAGATCTCTTGCACACAAAACAAATCCCTGTACATTGACTTCCTCTGAGTCACGCCCCAATACACCCAAGCCTCGCCTCACAAAGGTATTTCTCATGTCATCATAGCCTAAAGCAAACACCTACACTCTCTTGGAGTCTGCAGAAGAGAGAACCCAACCTTGCAGCTTTGAGATCAAAGGTGCAAACTCCACCATCTTCCCCAGGATGTCCTGCAATTACTGGGTGATAACATGGAGAGGGTGGCTTGACCTAAGGCTGTTTTCCTCAAGGTAGAAGGTGTGTGATGACTTCTGCCATAGAAATAGGCCCCAGACATTGGGCCAGGGGTAACAAAGAAAGAGCCAATTTCCGTGGCCTGATTTAGTGTGGCTCCTCTGAGAACCACAGTTCAGATGCAATGAAAAGGGGCTCTGACCGATATGCCTAATTTCCAGCTGGGGCTTGCAAAGATGCTTGGACAAATGTTCATGGCTCTGATTCAAAAGAGTATGAAAAGAGAGAGAGAGAAATGGAAGAGAAGATGGAGTGATAAGAGAGTAATGAGGAAAGGAAGAAGGAAAAAGAATAAAATAGAGACCTGAGTCTTGGAAATGCTTTCTAGAAAACACAACCTCTTATTTCTCTGCGGTCTGTTTTGTCTGGTTTATATTTGCAAGCACATCCTCATCTGGTAGCTCCATCTGTGGTGTTACCAAGCACTCTTGGACTAATAATTTCCTACAGAGTCCARCTGCAGTGGTAGGGTGTTTTACAGCTGAAACTTTATATACAATGACCATCCACAAAGCAACAACACATTTCTTGCTCCAGCCCCTGAAGAGTGATGTTTCCCACCAGACATACATAATTTAATAAATATTCATTGTCTTACGTTCAGAAGAAGGGCAGGCCACACTACGATCATGTATTGCACTTAGCTTGCTGTGAACCAGTCTAGTTTGAAAGCCTCAGTACATCTCATCCTCCATCAAGTGATCTCAAGTGCCTCTGGGCTGCAGCTATTTCACTGCTGTGTCATGCTCCCTCAGCTCCCTGRCTAGCCACCTACCTACCTGCTTGCTATGGTTGTCCTCCTCATGCTGCAGCATAGCTGGATATCAGTTCCCAGAGCCAACAGCAGAAGTTGTGTCCTGGCCCACCACAATTACGCTGTGGTTACCCAGTGCAACCTATATTTTCTCCATGAGGGCTGCAGCCAGATTCATCAAGGAGGTCCACATATACAAATACCAAGTCCCCATACCTGTCATCTCTTCCAGCACTCTGTGACTCTGTTCTCTCTGGGGCCACCAGTCATGAGGAGGGCTTTGGTGGSCTATTACAAGTGACCACCACCTGCTTTGAGCTCTCAGCTGATACAGGAGCTGACCATCATCCTGAGTTACATTATCCAGYTGTTTTTCTCTGTGTTGGATGGTGCTTGTCCTGGGGTATTCTGGGCCACTCAAGCATTATTTATTTAGGGAAAGGTTCTTACCTACAACATTCAAACCTGAAGCAACAGCTTTTATGCCAGCAGGGTTCTCAGTATAACCAAGGCCAGAACCAAGAGCTTTAGATACAGAAAGGACATGGAATGATCAGTCTTCATGGCAAATGTTTTATCTATGAGGCTTTCCAGCCTCAGTAGTTAGAAATAGAAGTGAAAATTGAGGTTAAAAATGGAGTAAAGCAAAAGGTTCCTTGCCACACACTGCCCTCTCACAGCTGTGGCCAGGAAAGTGAAGGCTGGCACCACTGAACTGGATTTTCAGCAYTGGTGACTGAGAAACAAATGAGTAGATGGGATGGCCTTCACCTCTCAGTACATCTCAGTACAGAAACTCATTGCGTTCCTCCATCATAATTTCTTGAATTTCCAGTGACTGAAAATCTCAGGAGATGGAGAAAGACAATGGCAGGRGGCAATTACACCCATGTCAGAAATTCTGGGTTCAAAGGCTTTTGTGCCTGTCCATGCCATCAGTGTCCCAGCCTTTCCAAATTATATGAAAAAGGAAAGTAATTATCAGCATGCAGCACACTGATGTATTTCAAAATCTTTGCTGGAATACCAACACCCAGCCAAACAAACAGAGCAGAGCATGCTGCAACGGATATCTGCCCCATCTACAAATAAGAGCTCTCCTGATTTCAGTATTAGTAACCTGCAGTGAAGAATTCTGCCTACGGTTCTGCTAAGTATATGCCAAGCACACACAAATCAGGACTTCTCTGCAGCAACCAAGCACACAGAGACCCATGAAAAGGTGATAGCGATGGCAGAGTTGGATAGTCCCGAAATACCAGTTTCCCCATAAATACGCAAATCAATTAAAGGTTACGAAATGCAGTAATTTTCTATGGGTGTAACTACATGCTTCTGAATTTAATGAGCAACTAAATGAAGTTAGAAGAGAGAAAGCAGAAACATACTTTGGGTTTCTATTGTTTTGTTCATCCTCAAATCCTACACAACTTCACAAGACTTAGTTCACAGCTGGYGACCCTTATGGGACCTTTTTGCCAGCAGTCACTACTGCTCACTGTCCCATTGAACCTGATGACTCTTGGGAGGAGGGAGACGCAGAATTACCTGGTAAGTTAGATATTAGATGTGATATAGTCCAACCTGTTTTACAGATGGTGAGACTGAGACATGAGGAAAAGAACAAGGCTGTGAAAAAAGTCAGAAAGCAAAGACTTGCATGGAGCATTAGGTAAATGGGACTTGGTAATTCCAATTTTGCCCTATTCTCTTTCCTTTGATAACTATGTTGGTGCTTTTCCTTTTGCAAAGACAGATAAGGCACCATAAGCATCCTGAGGGGCTTTATATCCTCTGCAGAAGGATGCCCCTGCTGCTACAAAAGGCAGACATCTCTAGATACTCCTCTCRCAAAGAGCAGGCCAATTTCCTAAATGAACTGCAGATTAATCCTTCACAATGTCCCAGCTTTGCTTCTTAGCTTATGACCTGTTTTCCCTGGTAGGCTGCCTTTAAAACTAAACAATTCTTTGGTGCCTTAGGTGCAGGTATCCACATACATCTATGAACCTTTCAGCTTGTTTTCTAACAAGCTAGAAAATTTCTAACTTTTTTAAGATCAAGAACTTTACCCTCATTTTATTCTCTGCTTTACTTTTTTGTGGTCACCCTTTTCAGGAACCCATTTTTAATGAAGAGGTGATACGGCGAACGTTCCTGCTTCCTGAGTCATTCTGTTGGCTTTGCAAGGTTGGGGGAACAATGGGGACTAGCCCATGCCTAGACAATAATAAGTTTTCTGAATCATTCTGCAATAATTTCTTAGCATTGAACTTGGGAGATGAGATACACCTCCAGACTACTCCACTCCCCRATATGGAAGATACTGCCAATTGGGTACATTTACTAGTAAGAAAAGTAGGAACAGAGTATTATTCCTCTAGAGCTGTTCATGGAATTTCTATTTCATCTTCTTAGTTTTTGGTGTATAGCCTCACTTTTCCTAGCAATTTGTGGCTTACAAAGTCGCTGCTGGGACTAGGTTTGTCATGTTATGAGCCTTATTCCTAAATACTCTGGCCAGGCTTGAGAGCTTCGTCCCAAGTTCAGGAATCGACGCTCAAAGGCCTGGCCAGCGATCTAGCATTCCTTCCAAGAGAGGGCAGCAGCCCTCTCTCAGCTCAAGACACAATCCAGAGCAGCCTGAAACCACTGCTTTTTCAGTCACCAGCAATTTTGATAGTTGAAATAATACATTTCCGCTGTGCTGAGTTGCAGACAGAATCATGCTGCTTTCATTGAACAGCAGATGTAGAGAGTAAATCCTTTGTTTCTGAGGAAAATGTTTTGGTTAATCAGCAAGAGATTGCTCAAAAGAATTCAAAAGTTCAGACTCTGAAGTGTAGACTAAAGAAAGAAGAAAATTGTGAAATGAAATGTTCTATGAACAATAACAATAAAAATGTATTTGGATCTACTAGAAGCTTATTTATTTTCCAGAATTAAATAAACAAAAGAATTCAGTAAAACTGAATATCATAAAATATTTAGGCGCCAAGGAGTCTATATTTTTCATTAAATAAAACTGACAAACATTTTCCCTGGCTCCTGAAACATTAAAAAAAAAAAAAGAAAGGCTTCCAGCAATAGTATATCTGAACCAGGTATTTAGCAAACCAGTAAGATGCACCAGCATTCATGTCCTGTAATAAGCTGTTTCTGGTACAGACTGAAATCACATGACCACTCCTCAATAACATTCACGCTCAGTTTTGTACCTTGGACTTCTCCTGAGGTCAGTTTACTGCTGCACAGCTGTCCAATTCCTCATTTAACGGGCAAGGGAAATTAATTTTGCTTCTAATAAAGAAGCACTCCATAACCCTTATTTTAAATTTGCATTACATGGAAACCTTTAAAAAGAAGGTGTCGTTAGGCCAGAGGAGCTAGCTCTGCAACATGCTTCTTAGGTAATAATATCTTTCACATTCTGTAACTTCTGAAATATAGTTATGACATAAACCCCATGGAGGCTCATATCACTGAGATACTGCTAACTCAAGTACAGCAGTGCATCTCATTGGGTGCAGAACTTTGCAACCAATCACTCACCCGTAGTAAGCAAAGATGCTTCGACACTATGCTCTGAAGTCATGTCCTGCCTTCAGTGGTAACCCTAGAAAGATTATGTTTTCAGTTTGGTCGTTAGATACTTTATAAAAATAACCCATGCTGTGATCCCAGCACAAAGGGCACGTGAGAGCACAGGTGGAGCTCTGTTTCTCTTCAAGAGGATGCTAAGTTCAAACCAAAGTGGAAGTCAGTGCTGCCAAGGGTGATATGCCAGCATTTGGCTTACTATAGAAGGGGCTCAATAATTAGAGGATATTTACCTGCACTTTGGGAGATCTGATCTCATCTCCCTACTTTGAAACAAGCTTCTCTTGTAACCAGGGACAGGTAAGATGGGACTTACTGATTTTGTGCAGAGTGGAATGTTTTGAGGAAAAATACCTACAAGACTCTGAGATTTTCAGCTATGGTGATAACACAACCATACAAGGATGCCAGGAAGTTAGATGGTCTACTTCCCTTCATCCTTCTTCACTGGGCAGGACGTAGGGCTCCAGCACATGACAAAGTTACTGTTGCTTAACGAGTTACTGTTCACCCTCCAATGTGCAGAAGGGGCCAATGTCCCCTTCTTAGCCTGCAGCAAATGCAGTTTGGCTCTCTTTCCTCACAATTTACATGTTGTTTGCTGCAAGGTAGGTGTCTATGGCTGTGCTATTATCATAGAACAATGGCTAGGTGGTAAATCGATTAAACTGCTCTAATCTGAACAGCGTCTGTGCCCTTACCACACAAACAGAAGCAGGCTTGACCTCGCAAAGCACGTAAAGCGCGTGCTAACTAACATGCAGACTGGCCTGACATCAGTAAAAGTCCTTCCCTRGCTGTGAGCATTGCTGGAGCTGGATCCCTATGTCAGAGGCATGCCTGTGAAAGGTTCAAACATCCTAATTTTCAGTGGGCCAGGTAACTTTACGAGAAATACCACCTTGTAATCCTTTCACTGTGAAGCACAAGCCTTGTGTACTATACAGTTCATAAACAGCTTCTGAATCTGAAAGTAGTATAGTTTATTTCTTGTGTTTCTCTTTTCTTCCAGTTTATTTTGGAGAAAGGGGTGAACTATCTGAAAAATTACTCTTGTTTTCCTAGGGAGCTATGTTTGACACAGCAAGCCAGAATTCAGTCTTTTAAATGAAAACTCTATAAAGACGTGTGGCTTGTAAAACTGGATGGTTTGGAGCAAAAAGGGAGTCATTCCTATGGGAAAAATAAAGCCTGAAATGATTGCTTTTTACAACTTGGTAAAGGAGAGATTCTGAAAATCCTCTAGGCAGTCTTCAAGAGAGCTTCTAAAAACTGTTTTTATATTGAGAATCTTTTTAAGTTACACACCTCTGCGTGTCTCTGCAGCTCTGTCACTGGGTTGTGGGCCTAGCGTCTGGGAGTCAGGCTTGTGGGTTGCTGTAAACCTCATCTAAGCCAACCCTTCATGATCTTGATCAAAGAAATGMAATCCTGCAAAGCATAGGCAAGATTATGGAAAAACGGGTGCATAAAGCAGGACGGAAGACTGAGTTGCAATTTCTTAGAGGCATTAAACACTGAAACTCTTAGCTTTGAGTTTGTAAAATAATCTAGTAACAAAGAACAATATGGACTACATAATGTCTCAGAATTGGGCTGCCCTTCCAAGGCCATCTCACCTCTCTTAAAAGTCTGACTGACAACCMCCTACTATCACAGAATAAGAAATATATGAGGGCTGGATGCCTCTGGGTGCTTCTCTGTAGCCTTAGGTACCTAAATAACTGCATTTGTGGCCTTGCATAAATACTAAATTTCATGAAACAATTTCACTTCAAGCTCATTCACTTCATGTATAAGCAGGAATACTTTTATTTTTAAAAAAGGAGGGGGATTTTTTCTTTTTGTTTGTGAAAGTCTTTGGAGGAAGATAAGGAAAGTCACAAACAATCTTCAGAGAGGCACATTTACACTGAAAGCGTTTGTGTGGGTATGGTGAAAATGTTGTGGGCTTCAGCTATCTGGGGAGTGGAAACTCTGCTCTAGCAGCAGCTGACCAATGGGACACTCCTAGAAGCAGCTGAAGACTAATGAATAGTCAGAACAATAGTTCTGTTGAAGAGCATCTGAATAACCAGCAGCGTGGTATGTGGCCAACAAACGCCAGGTGAACAATTTCATTCAAACAAATTTCTAATACTGTCTGTTTGCAAAACATGAGCTTATAGGTAAGGAGAAAAATTGGTGGAAAATTTTGTCTGTCTAGGTGAGAAGAGATGGTCACAGTGGATTTCAGAATAAAAGGAGATATTTTGTTAAAGAGTCGCTTCTCTGTTTTAGAGCTCCTTTTCCTCTGCCAGGTCCCGACCTGACATACCAAGATTTCAGCACATTTCTGTACACCATTTTAGTGGAAAGGGCCATGGTCAGTCAGGTGAGAACCATACTTCCAGCACTCTAGGTGTCCTGCATGTCTATGTCCTGCAACTAGTCGTGAGCGTAGTGAGTGTTACAAGGGACTACCTGAGCATTACAGCTGCAGAAAGCACACTTTGATAGCCTTAGTAACACATAGAGAATTCCTCCTAACTAGATCTAGACAGCTAGGAGCTTCACCAAAATTCTGGACCCACATCAAAATATTACAGCTCATTCTTGTCTTTTTCTTGAATCAAAAATGCAAATGCAGTGCAGCATCAGTAACCAGTTTTAGTTGATTAGCTGCTTTAGAAACCTGRATAGCTAGGCAGTAAATATTCAAAGAAAAAAAAACAATTGCTTATGAAGTCTGTTGAGGCAGGGACAAAAGTGTAAGAGAAGCAGCAGCAGGTGCATCCCCCTAACAAGCWGGAGACGAGGCAGACAGCAAGAGGATCCTGCTTAGCAGGGGAAGTATGCTCAGGGACACATGCGTGAAGAAATGAATGTGTTCCTGTGAGATAAGGTGCTTTTAAACACAAAGTGTAAGCAGGAAGGAGGATCTCTCCCCTCTCCTTTTGTCTTCCAAGTCAGATTAAAACAGAATGCATGCATGTGTGAGAGAGAGACCTCCTTAATCTCCCCTCCAGAATAGCAGTTAGGTAGCACCAGCTTTGAATTGCCCAAGGCAATTACTACTCTGATCTCCAACGATTTTTATTTTCTGTCTGTTTGTGAAACTGCATATCATCATACCATTTTCCCCTCCTTATCATGCACTTTGTGAAACCCTAAGAGATAGATGTTATCCTTTCCTATATTTGGATGCCAGTGGCAAATTCCTTAAAAACCCATTACCAGGCAGCTAGTAGTTTGATTTCTTCTCCTGGAAGAAAACAATTCACCTACCAAAAAAAAAAAAAAAAAAAAAAAAAAAGTGTCCAAAAACAAGCCTTCTCAAACTTGAGAAGAAGATAGCCTTTGAGAAAGAAAAAATGGGTGTGTAGAAAGACAATAACACTCATTAAAAAAAGTCTTTTCCTGATATGTATCAGTGGAAAGTCTTCCTCTGATATGTGTCAATGGAGCTACAGGTGGAAGAGTTATTATATGTTCAAAAGCACAAGAGGCAAGGAAAGGAAGTATATAGTATCTCTAGTGGGAGTGTGTGACACTTTTATTGTATTTTATTTATATGAGCATTTGTTATCCATAACAGCAGGTTGCCTTCCAGAAGAGAGAGGAAAAGAAATCCATGGACTTGCATGCAAATACATCTAAACTTGTGGAGCCAGGGTAATGGCATGCATTATGAGCAGCATGGCTCGCTATCCATCGTAGTGAAGTCTCCCAACATTATTGAGGTGGGAACAATCCCTTGAAGCACAGTGTTTTTGACCAGGTAGCTTGGAAGCTTTGCAGACTAGCTGTCCTTTCACCAAGCACAGAGGTTGACTTCATTCAAGCACACAGGATGACAAGCTACAAATCTACATGCAGTAAGAACTTGCTAATCCTTCCAACCACCCACCAGCAGGAGAGCACATTGCTACTGAGGGACAGCCAGAAGAGCACGGTAGCAGGAAACACAAATGCCAGGCTTTTTGCACAGCTGTGCACCAAGCACATCAGTACATTTTCCTGCTGATCAGTCTTCCAGCCCTTTTAATTAGCTTGTCAAAAACCCCACAAGGATAAAAAGCTGAGCCAATAAGCATAAATTCTCAGGGTGCCAGGCATCCTAGGGCCAGCAGCCTTTTAGCACCCTCAAGGAACTGTAAGTGCCTCCATTTTTTTTTTTGTTAAGGGAAAGGGATGTGGGTATACTATTTGATTTACTTTGAGCACACTCCATGTGCAGGCTGTCATGAGCCTGTATTGCTATGTCCCCTTATCAGCGCTGAGCTCATCCTACAGCCCGTTCCTGCAGGATGCAGCCTACCCCTCCATGCTCTGTCAGGGCAACTCAATTAGAGCACTTAMCACGGCAATGCAGATACAAGGAGAGCCTCTGAGCCTGAGTGGCAGGGCCCAAGGATGCCAAACCTAGCATGCCGAAGAGGAGAAAATCTTTTCACCCCACAGAGGCTCTGACMTGTGCTAAAAGCTGGCCAGTTCCCCCAGGACACAAAGGAACCTACTCCATCTTGAAAACATGGGTCCAGTCTTGACACCSATGACATAGGGATATTCAGTACATAAAATGATGCATATATGTCCCTTACACTAAAATCTCGCAGGAGAAGGCTCACTACAAGCCCAGACAGTCTTGGAGTTCACAAAAAGCTCACTTATCTTTGTGGTAAGCCAATTTAGACCTGCTTCACAATTCCTCATCCTATATGAGGGCCTCCTTTTTCACACAAGCATATATGTAAATCCCTCATCTATATTTGTGCAATGACTGATTTTCCCCATCTCTTTCACATGAAAACATTTGGTTCCTCATTTTTACTCTCTGAGTGATGATGGGCCCACAGAATTCGGCACAGCTCTGCTCAATAATATGCGGCTTCTGCCATAGAAAAGAGTGACCAGAAAATCAGTGAAGTACTGGGAAACCTTGCTGAGATTAGAACAGTGTAGAGTTTTTCCATACAATCTTTTGSTTTTCAAAATGCCATCATTTTTCACCAAATCTAACAAACAGTTAAAATTCAACTTTGATAAATCTTTGATTGAGTTAGGTAAGTTTCTAACACTCATGATGGGATTTCTGATTAACTAAAGGAGGGTGAAGATTAATTAAAAAACAAGGAGACTTTTACAGCGCAGTGATCACATGCAAAGCTGGAAACCCAAGGCCAGGGTCAGCTCAAGGAAAAATCAGTCTGATGATAGCTAAAAGTTTACACAAGTTGAATAAGTGAGCAAACATATGGATCAAGAGGATCAAGAAAGCATCAGGATCATTTCTGAGCCATAGATCATTGTAGTCTGGGAAAGCATCTGGGGTAAACATCACTATTTGTCCTGTTTTTAGACTTATTCCAAGCCATGAATGACTTGGGCACAACGAGAGGCAGGATTTGGGATACACAAATCCTTAGCAAGAGTCAGTATGGACATTCTTAGTGGCTTGTACTACAGTCTGTGGCCTCCTCCTTCTATTCACTTGTTGGGACTGCTTCATTTTCATCTAAATGCATAAATGTTCATTGGGCTAAAGTAAGAGAAATGGACATTGCAGGTCAAGTGTTCAGAGACGGTAGTTGGAGCAGAAASTTTAAATATAAGTTCCCTGATTCTCTCTTGGGCTTCAGTGTGTAAAAGTGTCTGCTTTTGTTGTGATGAGATACCCCACAGCACAATCTTGAGATCTCCTCCAAAATGGATTTGTTACTTCCTAGCAGCTCCAATTCTGCAAAAATATGTGTTCCCTAAAGATGCTACAATATTTACAAGCTGATGGTATCTCCCAAGACACTGGCAAACTGCTCAAAGGTTCCAAGCTACTCTTATGGTAACCATGGCACTGCAAATTCTGTTTGCTAAATACTGGCCCTGAAAGGAAAGGCAAACGCGAGAAGCTCCCAGAATGCAGRATATGGTGCGTGTTGCTAGGCCACTGAACAATAACATGTTATGTGTCTCATGGGTGTGATAGCATCAGTCAGAATAAGCATGTGACTCAGACCTTTACCATGAAGAGACAATACCACATGCCTCCCCAACATACACACACAGTCCTTGAAGGCAGCCAGAAAAGCATGACCAAAACATGACCAAAGTTCAATCAAACCGTGTAAACCACAAGGTCAGATATAATTTCTGTCTGTCTTCTCATCTGTAGATGATACCAGAAGAAGAAGAAAAAAACTAACAAGAAAACCTTTTCAATTTAATTCTGTTCATAAAGATACCAAAAGACCAAACTGCCAAGCAGGTTAATTTTGCAAGTGCTGGTTACTTCCTTGACAAAAGATAGGCAGACCTTTTTGAGTTTACCCATCATTACCTGGTCAGTAGCACAATTAAGTTCCTTGTTTCCAAGAACTACCACTATTAACCCTCCCACACTGCAGAGAGTGTGCTGGTTTTCAACAGAAGTACCAGAAGTGAGATGGGAATTSGATCCTAGATTCATTAGGGGACCATTTTCCATTGATATTTCACTGAGATATAAAGAGCTTTTATGCTACTTAATAAAACCCATCACAGAGATTTCAGTGCTTGTGAAAGAAATGACTTCAAGCAGCATGGCCAGGCTATCTGTCTCTGCTTGCAGCAGATACAGCACTGACCTGGCACAGCTGTGCTGGTACTGGACTCTCAGCAGTGCAGTAGCTGGTTCAGCCTCCCTTCTGCACTGCTCCGTGAGGACTGCCTTTAAGCTAAAAAAATTTAACTCCCTTTTGGGACCATGAGCCTTCAAAAATGTTAGCCTTCTGTCCTAAACAGTTTACATACTAAACAGAGGCAGGGGAGAGAGGGGGACAGAAAGGGAACAGCCACCCAATGTTAAAGAGAAGGTGCAGCTGGCAGCCAGTCTGCTGACTCACTTCTGTTCTCTCCACCCCATGGGGTTTGCACTCTGTCCACYTTTCCTGGCTGTCCTATGCAGGTGTTTCTTGAGTGTTGAAGAGCCTCAAGTGATTCTGCAGATACTAAACTGAATGTGGTTAATCCAAGCCATAATTTACCAATGCTGTTTGTCTTCTGGGATGAGCAGAAACATGTTGGGGTCTGGTTGTGTAAAGTAACCCTATTAAATTATATTTCAGTGGGTGCCTGTACTCATGAATGCAGTTTGCGCACAGCTGCTGAAAGGAGCTGCAATGAGAGCAGGTTCATACTCCCCGTGATCATAGCATAGCTAGTGCAGCAGGCACCATGGCAAGGCCTTTCCTTAGGAGCAACTCCTGCAGTGCTGTTCAGAGCASGGGAGAAAATTCACATCAGAAATCCCACTTCTGCTGGGAGATTGCTACCTTATCACTCGCAACCCCCTCAAAAGAGACAAAGTCAAGGATCAGTGGGCAGGTAAGATGGAATAAAAGTACCCCCCTCTGCTCCCTTTCCCAGCTCCCTGCAGTGCATTGACCTATGAAATTCTGCAGTTTGAGATGTCTAAATTTACTCTCTCCAGTTCTCCTGATTCCTACAGCTGCCAGCCAGTCCTTCCCCTAGCAGTGCAAATAAGCTTCGGAGAAGTGTTTTACAAGAGTCTGGTCTCACAGAGTTTTCAACTCAATTTAAGGCACCAACACAACTTGCTCTTCTTGCACCCAGAACTATTAACCAACAAGCTTTCTACCCCAAAACTGTAACAGTTTCAGGGAAAGGTCAGCACCAAACCTCGGGTTTGGAAAGTCCAGCTTTTTTTTCATAACATATGGTTCAGACTTAAAGGTGTGCATACAGAACCAAAGTGAAATTTGGCCACATTTTGTCAGTGGCAGTATTCTGATGCTTTAAAAAGGTTCCCCAAGCCTTGAGCCTTCAAACGCAAGTATATCAGGATATACAATCATCACCTATTGCACAATACTTCTATCAAGACAGGCTCAATACCCCTGCCACACACCAGAAGTCCAAGAGACAATTACTACACCTTCTGCCAGCCCACACTAGTTATGTGGGATAGCATGTATTCCAATACATACCTTGGGTTTATTTACAGCCTTCTAACTCCCCTTTTTTGTTTCAGTCTTTGCCTTGGAAGACAAATGGCTTTTTCCATCCATGAGTAAAGCCTGCAGCTCTCCATAGTTTACTGGATAATGCAAGTACTCAAGAGGATTTAGATACCCCAAATTAGGAGGGGCTAGAAATGCCTTTTCAGAATGGGCAGGAGGTATCATGGACTAGATGATYTCCASAGGTCCCTTCCAACCTTACTGATTCTATATGATCATATTGAAGTTTGGGTATGGCAAAAAAGAGCCATGAACATAAAAAAAAGATGGAAGATAGTCATTCTCAGTGTCTGAAAGGRACACCACTGGCTTTTTCACCCCCTTCAGCTCACTTGCCGCATTATCTGTGGCCACTGCTTGGTCACCTTCTTATACCAACCACTCAGACCTAAAGATGTTTGAAGAGGGAAGGGTAGAGCAAAAGGAAAGCCCACAGCTTTCCCTACTGGTTCCTTTTCAGGAACCTGTTCTGTCATAATGCCTGTTACTTTTCACTTTAGAGAGGAAAGTGTGCTTGGCACATATCTGCGTATTTTTCACAGTCTTTGGATCTTTTRCACCTTCCACCAGCTTGCACCCAACAACTGGATCTATAAATTCTTTGGAGCAGAGACTCTGTGTTTATATACATATGGYGATTACCAAACACCATCCGAGTAGTATTAAACAGTCAGCAACAGAATTCAGCAGCAATTGTAAAGGAACTCCTATTACAAGCCTGCTTAGCTTTCCAGTGGGAGTTTTATCTCCACTAAGTCTGCAGGACCTGCTCCAAATACAGTATATTTTTCATTAACCGCACTAAGTTCTTCTGAAAAAGAGCCTTTATATGGTGAAAGGCCCTAATTAAGCACAGAGGAGCAGGGTCAAGTTTGTCGTACTACCTTGTTGAAGGCACACACTGTTAATCCTTGTGGAAAGTCCCCTCCAGTCCCCTGAAGTCATTTTAACATACATACAAGCGTGCGTGCAGGGGTATAAATAAAAAAATGCATCATGGACCTTGGTCACCAAATCTGGCCTTATTTGTAAGCGTAATTTGTAAGAGGAGGATGTCACCTGTTGGTGTCCTTGACAGATGTGTGAGCATGTCAGGGGTGGCATTTTAGAAACAGGGAAGGAGGCGGTACTGCTCTCAAAAGTAATGAAGGGTCTAACAGAGTCCCTGATGACGGGTTCAACACTGAACAAAAGAGAAAGTTATTCAGAATAATAAGGGGAATTGGGAGACAGGCAGAAATATGGGACCCCTCTGAGAGAGATGGAGAGAGCTCGTAACAGCAAAGGTGTCAGCATGCTAAACCMGCCTCCATGGAATCTTGTTAAGTTTAGAGATGTTCAGAGCTAACTAAAACACTTCAAAGAAGACATAAGGGAAATGTATTTTATGGACCATATTCATGATAATAGTATCACACAATTGCCCCTAACCTCTGTAGAACGTTTCTCCCATGTAAGCTGCAAGGTCTGAGCTGCTTCCAAGTGAAATTTTGAGATTTAGTGTAGTGTTTTYGTTTTATTATTTATTTTTCCAAGACTGGAAAAGATTTTCAGATCTAGAGTCTTTTATCCCAAAAATTTGAAACAGAATTGGGAATTTGTTTCCTTGCTATGCTTTCTCATGTGCCTGAGATTACCGAGGGAAAGAACAATTTTATATCATTTTACTGATGTTGCGCTCCTCTTTCACCCATTTCATCCTCTTTCATCACCTTGTGTTCCTAGCTCAGGTTGAGAACGTGTGTTTGGGGTAAATTCACCATGAACAGCAGTGAGCACTATTGGCCCATCCTGTGGGTTTGGGGCACCGCTGTAGTACAGCCACAAGAAGAACTACACATAGTTTAGCATCTGGGGTAGCCTGTATTTGCAACATTACAATAAAGAAATGGCTCCACAAGGAGGTATGTTAGTTGTTCCTCTGTAGCTACTACTTTTTTTAACCAGAAAAATTGTGTCTCTTGAGCACAGTAAAAGAAAAATGATGTAAAGCATGCTTTTATGCATTCATATGCATGTGCACACATACGCATGCGCGCGAGCGTGCACGCACACACACAGTTTCATACACAATTGCGCTGAGGAAGGATACAAATCCCACTCTCCTATGCATTAACAGTGCTAGAAAGCTACACAGAAAGAACAGCATGATGCATTTTGCTGAGAGCTGGGAACCTGTATTTCGAGTCATTTCTGTTTGCAGAACTAAGCAGAACTCTGCAACTCAGGTGGGTGGCAGAGCAACCCTCGCTCTCCTCTGCAGGGACTCCAGCTGGAAAGCACCACATGCCCCCTCTACACCTTGAGTGCAGGACGAACTGTGGCTGTCCCAGAGAGGAGGAAGCACTTCAGAAACAGAGAGGGACAGAGTATGTTCCTGTTACGCAGAGCCCTGACCTGCAAAACGGCAGGGAGACCAGCTCTGCTAACCTCTGATGAGCCGAGGGACGGGGAGACGGTGCTGGGGAAACTGCTCCTCCAACACAAGAGAGCAGCGATGAGTATTTCAAACTCTAACGCTCAGGGGCATAAAAAGTGCCCAAGTACCTCACTGTTGTTTTAGTAGTGCTTGGGTAGCCCAGGATGCACCAGCTTGGAGCATGTTTGCAGGAGAGATTGCAAGTGCTCGCAAAGCAAGGGATGCCCCATTTTCTACCCAACCACACGGCTGCTACATTACAACTGGGCAGAACTGGAAAAATATACCRCATATTAATGAAGCATGTGAAAGGGTTAGAGTTTACCTTTTGTTCTTATTTAATGAGAGGGTGGGAGAGAAGGGGGTTAAGGGAGGGGAGCGATTATGATAGATGAAGAGAATTTGCTTGGCTAACTCTCCATAGCCTGTAGCTATTGCACTATTTATGAAAGGGAAGGTGCACCTTAGCAAGTTAACCTGCCTGAAATTGGAAGGTTTCAGATGAAAAGGAAATCCTGTAGAGTAAAATTGAACTGTGTTGGAGAGGAGCAGTGTGGCAGAGAAAGAAAAGCTTTGAATGAGAGCTTCTGAATGGTTCACTTTGCCCTGAAAAAAGTGCAAAAGAAAGAAACCCGACCAGGCCCGCCCATTGCCAGAGCACATGAACTGAAGTGCAAACACACATCAAAATCCCTCTTCTCTTTTCAGCACAAGTTCTCAGGCCTGTGCTAAAACTGCACAGCTGCACTGCCTGTGACAGTGGAAGGGCCCCATCCTCACTTGCGTTGATCTCCAAATTCAGCAAGCTGCAATACAAATTATTGTCACAGAAAAGGTGAGGCTCTTGGCAGTCCATTATAGACCTTTTTCAAGCCTTCAAGGTGATGCTATTAATGGCATTTCCTGCTTCTTGCCTTAACAAAAAAAAGGCTCTTCATTTTTGACAATTAGCATTTTTTTTTAATTTACCAAAGAGTGCATCAATATATGGCTTGAATTATTTTAGATGAAAAATATCATTTAGATTTTAAAAAGGATGTATGACATAATACTGCAAATTTTGATTTCTTTTTAGCACAAGACCTAGAAACAACTTTGAAAAAAATCAGAAAATTTTGATATAACATAGATAAATTTTAATTAAGGTCTTGCCCACAGGCACCCCACAGCCCTGGCATATCAACTGTTATCCGCCAGCACAAGGCACTCCCAGTATCCTGCACTTCGGTGGAAGCAGAAAGCTCTGTGCAGGCAGGGATGGGTTTCATCATTTGCTTAACTGTTCCCTCTAGAGAGATTGCTCCAAAGCAAGGTGACATGCCACTGCTGAAACCAGGAGGGATTCATTTTTCAATTTAGATGAAAAATCAAAATATTCATCTTTMTTTTCTCCTGTCCTTCTATCAAAAAGCTGAGTGACTGGATTTTTCTATTGCTTTCATTTCTTAATTATAATTTCCCTAATTTTGATCTCAAGCTACCAGTAAACACAAGACAGCAGTTTGAAAACTTCATACAAGAATGGTGTAACTTTTCCAACATTTTTTCCTTTTCCTCCCTCCCTTCCCACGCCAGTCCTGGTTCACGTGGGCAGAGGAGGGGAGTGCTTGGCATGTGGGAGGTTCTCACACCCCTTGACTGTCTAGACCAGGGCTACGTCTGATTTTCTATCACCCCAAGGCTACAATTTCCAGTAAAGAAAATGTTAAATTCAAAACATTCTGCCCATCTCAGCTCCTTCTGAAAAGTCAAAACAAGTCAGAGGCCAAATTCCCATGTCTAACTTTGGAAACTCTCCTTTKAGTGTCCCATCCATGTTGTGGCTTTCATGCCCCTGTCACTTCAATCAGTGCCATACTTGCACAGTACATTTGGGGCAGGGATAGATATTCACATAAAGCTAGGGTATCACTGGGGCACCAGTGAAAAGGGATATAGCACGGGGCAGCATTACTGGGACCTGGGAAGAATTTAGCCAATTTACATTTACTCCTGAATGCCTTGTCTGACTCACACCTCTGTCCTTCAACCTTTCCCTTCAGAGACCTTTCGTTTAAGCTTGCCTGCTGCTGACTGGGCCAGGATTTCGTTCACAGCATTAATCACAGCCAACCCTCCCTGACATCGCCGTGGCAAGCCGGGGTCAGCATTTGTGTGCTGGGAAGGGAGGAGGAACAAGGCTAGTCAGTCAAGCTGCTGCCTGGTGTCACAAGTGATTTATGGCCAGCTTCAAACACAGCCATTGATCTGCTCTGCTTTCCCCAGCACRCTTGTCAGCATGTAATAAAGCCAATGGGAATTCTTGTGTGTTGAGTCAAAGAACTTAAGTATGCTCAGGTTTGCTTTTTTGAAAAAACACACCTGAAGTCTCCCCATTTGGGAAACAGCTCAAGATTTACAATGCAAAGAAATTGCAAGGGTAAGAACAAGAAATACAAACCCAACCAGCCCTTCAGGCAGCCAGCCAATTAATCTTTCCTTTGCTGTCTGTTGCTTGTTCCTCTTTCTGCCTTCAGCAGTTTTCAAAGATCTAAGGGAGGCAGCAGCAGCAACTTCCTCGCGCCTGGCCTGCAGTGAATCCCCAAAAGCTGTCCAAGAGGTGAACTCCAGTGATTCCTTGGGCTGAGTCCCTGTCAGGTCTACTGCTGCTCTCCATGCTAGCTATCCTCGAGGCAGGCCAAGCCCCGTGCTTTCCTGCTCAGGCAAGGGTCTGCATTGCCACTGAAGCTCCAACGGAACATTCACATGACTCTGGGACAGCCTGAGCTCAGACCGCCATACACACATCTCCTCTGGGGACTGGACGCCCATCGAAGGATGGTTCACTCACCACCCAAGACTGATGCAAGGACAGAGGGGGCACAGCGGCGAGCCAGGCTGGACAAAGCCTGTCTGTGCCATGGGCACTGCAGGGTGGAACATGYCATGGGACAGCACGGAGTGATGATTTTTCTATCCCACCACTCCCAGATTACCTCAAACTCCAGCCCACATGTGCACTTGCATCCATGCAACATAAGTTSAAGGAGAACTTGGATAGACAGGCAGACAAAGTGCCATGCTCAAAATACAGATATATGAAATCTCTGCCCATGAGGGTGTTAATATTGTTCTGCCCTTGCAAGGTTTGGACTAGCAGTTGTAAGGCTAGTAACTTCCCATCGACACTATGGAGCAAAAGGAAAGAACTGTTTTCCTGCTCGTGGTGGGCTTTTTATTCAAAATCCTGAAAGGGTAACACTGCTGCCCAGTACAGACAGCAGGAAAAGGCATCTTGTTTTCCTGCTACACACTTCATCATAGGAAATAATAATAATAATTCTTGCATTTTCTCACATGGCATTTTTAAACAGGAGATTTTACATATCATATCAGAAATATAATTCAGCAAAAGATTTCAGTGAACTTTCCAAATCCTATTTGTCAAGATGAATTTTCCTAAATGTAGAATTTTTCAAATTCAAAATTTTCTTCTTCCTCTAATCAGAACATTTTGATTTCTGAAGCTAGTCAGAAAAAAGTTGATAAGCCCTTTGTAAGCAATTTATATTCTGACAAAGTACCCACTTTCTCTGCAAAGAAAATTCCCATTAACAATTACTAGACAATAGAATAAATCAGACTACAGAGCAGAACTGTTCCATTGATCTTATTAAAACTGCTAACCTAGGAGCAAAGCACACTTTATTCTAGAGTATCTGCAAATGCTCAGCTATTCTGGAAAGGTAGGGGTGAACCAGTCACATTGGGTAACTCAGAAATCACAGAATTCCCACTCAGTGGCTATTTACAAGATGTTGGCCCTAGTTCAACGGATTTTAAATTTCCGCTACTGTACATGTCATAACAATCAAATTCTGTGAAAAGAGACACAAGGAGAGCGGCAGGTTCATAAGAGATATTAATATCAAGTCTTGTTGAGAAAAGAAGGAAAATGCTTACTTATGGGACTTTCCACAATTCTTACTAGCTATCAAAAACCCCAAGACACACATTATCCAGTCTCACTTTTATCAAGGGTGAACTTCCCAGCACCCGAGGGAGGGGGACCAGAGTGGGAGGAACARAAAATACTTCTTGAATAAAACAGTGGAGTAAGTGCCATTAAAATGTTGGTATTGAAAACCCCACTTACATTTGGACAGACTGGGGAGGACACTGTGGTCAGTCCACAGCAACGCCAGACTCCCTGGCTCAATGCATTAAATAGCTCTGCTYTTGCCCAGCAGGGCACTATTTCCAATAAAGACTATCTTAACTTTTGCACTTTCTGATTAGGCAACCCAAAGGGAATGGGAGAGTGGAAAGGAAGTGACCTAATAGGAAATATGGCCAATTGTGGCCAAAATTATTCTCTGGGGCAGAGCTTTCTGTGCTTGAGCTTTTACTTGCTCTCTCTAGACACAACAGGGTCCAGGAGGTCAGTGAGAACAGTGTCACTGCTTCAAAGAAGGCAGAGWCATTGAATACCCCAGCCCTGGGAGTGCTGGCATCTGCGGTACTGAGCAAAACCACTAACTCCTTCTGCATTCCAGGGCAGCTTTGGGGGCTTTTATTGTCCAGCAGGCTGGTCTCRGGACAGGCCAGCCTGTCCTACCAGCAACGCAGATGCTGCCTCATCTCTATAGCAGAGGGAAGCATTTCACTAGCAGACCTTGCCTGGCTAAATCATACTGTAGCAACCAGCTGGAGTCTGCATGTAAACAGCACGCACGTCTGAAAGCAGCTGGGCAGCTTGTGTAAGTGCTGGCATCTGCAGTCTAGCACTTCGAGCCTTGCTCAAATGGAAAAGTTTTCTGCAGTGTGTTTACTCCAGTAGGGAGCCCTTAGCTTCACGACTGAGCCCAGGAGTAGCGTTCTTGARGGGCCAGATTAAAACAGCTGCAGCCAGGAGACTCCACTGGTACACTGTAGCATTTTTGCCATAGTAGTTGCTGAAGGACCATGCAGGCTGAAAATACAGAAATCCTCAGTGCAGGCATAGACCCATTGCTGTACCCAGTCAAGGATGCTGGAAAGTGCTCGGTGCAAATATGCGTGAACTTTCTTACACTATGACTGCGCATGCATGTCCACATCCTCATTCACTGTTCTGCAGTATTTTCTAAGCACAGGCAGATGAGCAACTCACGTTGTCACAGCCTGACACCAAGCATGTGCATAGGCACTTAACTAGAAGCATAACAAGCAATGTTACTTGGGATGTTCAATATAGATAGAGCCTATAAGGGGAAAACCAACTAAAAGGCACATGGGTGCCTTTTAGAGCATTTGTCAGTATTGGCATAACACTGCATCTGCTGGTTCATGCATGAGCAAGGTCAGAGGTGGTTAATCACTACAGAAATTCGTTTAGTAGTAAATAGGTAACATTTTGAGTAATTCCAGTTGTTTTATCCAAGCTTGCAGAGGACACTCTTGTAGCCAGGGTACATATTACTATTGTACTGTCCTTCAGCTTATGACAGCTCGCTTAGAAAATTGTAAAATATTTGCTTATCAGGCAAATTTTAACAACAGTCTTTGTGCCCTGCCTGTGTTTAAGCCATTGAAAACAGTTCCTTGAAGTTGCTAATGGGTTAAAGTTGGGACATCTAGTGAAACACTAGCCTCAGCTGTTCCTCAAATGACATCTTCTTGGGTCAAATTTATCTCTTCTTGCCAGTCCATCTGCTCACAGCTTGTCAGTGGTAAACACTTGAGAGTCACAGAGAAACAGAGGAGGCAGACAGCAGTGAAGAACAGCATTGTGGAGTCTAACTACATAACGATGCAAGAACAAAAATACCCTCATCCTTCCCTGCCCCCCATCATCTTCCTCCAGCTACACTCCTGGGTCAGGGTCAGGCCAGGGAAGTGGTGTACCACTCGGCATACAGGGTCCTTACCAGGCCACCAGAGGGCTTAGGAGCAGGGATTTACTTGTTCCCTAAGGCAACAAGGAGAAAGTCACCAGACAGAACTCAACACACTGATGTATTTTCTCAGGTTTCGGATGCCCATACTGCCAGAGAGGGAATGGTCATTTCTTTCTGCAATACACTTTAGATCTTCATGGTCTTTGCTTTCAGCTCCTGTGCAGTACTGCCCAAGTAGCATCAGATTAGCACAATGCAGCTAGAGGCATAAGAGGGTAGGAAACTGCCAGATGGATGCACTTCTCACCTCCAGAAAGGTTTTTTTCATTTAGAGTTGTTTTTTCCTTCCTCCTACTCTTCATCCCAGAAAGTCCAGCATTTGCCTTTTGTAAACAAGCAACCCCACTGCCAAGGGAAGGAGGGTGCATCTTTTTCTATAGTAGTACTAAGCCATAATGATAAATCCACAAAATTCAGCACAGTGGCACTTAGAGGTACACAGGCTCAGGCCAGGAAGGATAGGTACAGGTTTACTTCATGCTGTATCTATGGTATCTCCCTGAGAAGACATATTCATGGGAGGACAGCCCCACACAGGTGCAGCTATATTGCCTTCCCCAAGGCTTGACTCCCAGGGTGTCCATGCTCTGCAAACCAATCTTGCTGGACCACTTTAGGACCTACTACCACAAGGACAGCTACAAACTTATTTTCTTAGTTCAGCTGAGCCACTGGATCTGGATCTCCCAGATCCTGAATACAAGGGGCAGTGAAGTCTCCTCTCTTTCCTCCTCTGCAGGCACCTTCAGCCCACCTAAGGATCATGATAGCCCTTCTTTCCTTGCACAAGAATTAGGCCAGGTGCACCAAAGGCAGCGCTCACTACCACAGACGTAGGTGCACATGCTCAGGACAGTTTGTAAAGAGGCCAGGTGACAAATCAGAGCATGACCTGTTCTGAAGACAATGCCCTTATTTCAGACACAATTTTAATACCGCATAGTGAACAACTCATAGTCCTCTCATGAACATAAGTTTAAGATCCCYAGGACCATCTCCTGGTGTCCTGTAAAAAGTCAGGGTCGGAAATACATGTGGCTTCCACAGCAGCTCCTAGATTATGTATCCCCATTTTGGAAGATAAAAAGATATACAAGAATGACACAGCTGTACAAAAGTTTTCTGTTCTTTCCCCAGTGTTACCACTCCAGGTTGCTCAGAAATACAGGGGCAGAGCCACTTGTACCATCTCTCATAAAAGAACACGTGTGCTTTTCAGAAGCTATTTGACACCAACTCTAGCAATTCCCCCTTTTCCACCTTCCGCTCATTCTCGTTGGGCTGCTGTTTTCTTACAACATGCTTGGAATGACAAAAGAAACTGCTTGCTGGGGAGAAGCAGTGCTCCTGGAGCCAGGCACACTAACGACAAGAAAAGGCAGAGCCAGGGAGCCTTTATGYAGCCTGTAAGCTCTTGCTGCCAGAAGCTGCTGGCCCTTTACTCTGCTGCATGAGAGCAGGACATGTCCTGACTGGTATGACACTCCCACAAATGCATGGTTCTCGCTCCCATAGACGCAGGCATGCACACTAGGCATTACTACCTCTCATTTCCTCCTAGAGTTTGAGCAATGCAAGGAATGCAGGTGCCAAAAACACATTATTGAAAAATTAGGGAAATGGCGGGAACATTTCAGCTTACCCAGAAAATCTCCAAGTTTTCTAGCACTTTCTCATCATGAGTACGAAGTAGAGATCCTTTCTCTAGTCCTTTAGCAAGGCTACTCACCAAATATATTTTATTAGCTAAAAACTGGGGAATGACACATGTTCTAAAACTCATCCAARAAAAGAGATAGTCCAAGGGTTTCTGGAGATCAGCTAGTGTGCGTTAGTGGGCAGGGAATCACCTCAAATTAAGGGCAGTCCGGTAAAAGTGGGTTAAATTGCCCTTAGGCTTGGCTGACCAGCAAGCACCTTTGAAGATGCACTAACCAAGAGGTCAATATCTAGTGAATAAATCTTTTGGCTTAAAATATCTCAGAAAGACACACAGCAATGCCCATAGTTTCTCCTAGGGGTTAGAAGGACACATTCATGGTTAAATAACTGCTCTCTGCTCTTGCATCTTGTTGGCATGATGGTGATGTACAGTGCTTAATGAGGATCAGTTTCAAATTGGCCCTTTTCGTTGTGATTTTTGTCTTGAATTATTCCTACACTTTCACAACAGAGCTATARCACTACACTGTGCTATTGCAGAGCACCTGCTTGTGTCCAGATGCTGCCCAAGACCCAGCAAGGCAACATCCTCATRACCCAGTGAAGCAATGAGGCTTCTTAGCATGCTACAAATACTCTTGAAGGAAAATGTTCTTTCATCCTGCCAGTGCTATGCAACTGCTCTAATGAGCCACACGACTGTAAGAAAAGCATTTGCTTTCTCCTTTCCAGACTTCTCCATATCTCCAATTAACTACCTTAACATCATAACTAACCCCCTGTCCCTGGCGCGTGCTGGCAACTGGCAAAGCCCACGTTTCAAGACATTCTTGATGCATTACTGTGCAGCAGATCAGCAGACAGACATTTTAGCGTGCGTCACACACCGCATTTCTCCATCCTCGAAACTGATCCTGCCAGAGTGTGCTCTCTGCAGAGCCAGGACTTTAACTCAAGAGTGCAGCTGCATTTTTAGGTGTCATATGTTAATACAGTGTCCTGGTGGGGATTTTGTTCCAGGGAGGATGGCTCCACTCTGACCTTTGGCTCCAGTGGCATGCTTTAAAATTAAAACCTTGCTTCTTGAGTCACCCAACACTCATTTCCCTCCATTCATATGGTAGCATGATTTTAAGAACTCATCATATTCTTGTATGCTAGTGTTCATGGCACTCTGTACATGCGAGCAGAGGCCAAGAGAAGAGCTGTACATACTCTGCTATTTTTAACTCAAAAACTCTTTGATAGATCCATTAGCTCAGGAAACAAAGATTCTGTACTGTCCATCTGACCTGGTGGTATCCCAGCTCTAAGCTTGGATTCACAGCCACAGCAGAGGAAACTATGTCACAGCCAATAGGAAAGCCAAGTCAAAAGTTGCCCTGTGGAGTATGGTCACCAAGCAAGGAGGGGGCAAGGATGGTGGTTATAGAAAGCAGGAGCAGCACTAGGAGCTTTGATCTGATCCTGCTCTGCCACATGCTCCTTCTTCACCATGGACAAGGCCATCCCTCACCCTGGGTCCACTTCTTCTCCTGCTCTTCCCTGTCCGTGGAGACAGCAGGTATCATGAAGGCACCATGCAGCCACTGGGTCTGCAGAGGACTAARCACCCCACTGTACATCCTCTAGCACTACCAGTCTGGCTTCAAGAAATGAGACTTCCTTATGCTTTTAATTGTGCTACCCTCTAGTGGCCAATCCCATCCCCTTGAAGTTCAGATCATTGTTTATAGCAAAGAGGAGAGGTGTTGGGCTGCAAACCTCTCAGACTAGAAACCAGCTTGGTGCTGCACAAAAATGACTTTCACCTTTGAAAGGACAGCAAGACCAGGAGAGCTCAACCACTACCTCAGACAGAGGAGAGTCTGCCACCCATTCTCCACGTTGGCTGTAGGAAGGGGAAGGTAGCTCTGTTCAGTCTGATAGGTCTTGGCAGGAGCAGGGTGAAGCCAGATCAATTTCAGGTGCCTGCAATGCAAAAACCACCACCAAATTCAGACTCTTGGCAGGATTTCCAAGAGAATATGCTTCCTTCCTCCTCCCTGCATGTTTCCCCTGCTCTCTCACACCAGGCACTCTGGCAGCTTAGACGCAGAGCAGAAACTCTCCRTACATCAATAAAAATGGGTTAGAATTCAAGGAACATCCTTGCAATTACTGAGATAATTGCAACATTTCAGAACCAAACATTATTTAATGGTGCTCAATTATCTTGTGGCAGGCCTTGCAACGGTAGCAACTAATTGCTTAACTAAAGACTTTCTTCTTTCCACCCTGTGTCAGCATGCATGCATGCAATTAGGCCATTGGTGCAGGGAGAAGAAGAGATACCTTTTACAAAAAGAAGGGTTAAGTAGCAGCCACAGCCATTTCTAAGCTCAGAGGAGAGGTATCTTGCCTTAGATGTTACAAGGATGCAAAGCAGCGGTGGAAAGGCCCAGAAGGGAACAGGGATACATGTTTTTGCTTCCTGTCTCTGAACGGGGGGACTCAAATGGCTGTATAATGTAGCTAGTGCCACAGTTACCAGCCTATACATCCCCTCTCCAGACCGAGTTACATTTTGACAGCCTTTACATAATTTTTTTGCAAGTACTCTCCAGATTGGTAAACTAATTGCCTAACAGCCTAAGAGAAGACATTGCTTTGGTTACTTTCAAGCTTGCAGAAAGTGCACTGAACATCTCTCTCATATGAAAAAAAGAGCAAAAGGCAAAGGCAGTACTTTCCTCATTATTTGCTATTTCACTCCTTCTTCACAGTTCTTTTTACTATCYCCATAAACAAAGAGTCTTTCACTCTGCCTTAACACAGAAATATTCCCTGCCCTCCAAACCACCATTCCTTCTACCTGTCTTTTTGAGCCTCTCCACTATCCAAGGGGAAACACAAGACTCCAAATTAAGGCATTGCCTTTACAAAAACCTCAGGTCTTGGTTTCTATCCCTTCCTGCTTATGTTTTTGTTTGTTCTTCCGACTGCACAGAGTTTATCAGAGAGCTAGCCCAGGCCATGTCTCCCGGGCAGCTGGTACCCTGGRACAAAGGCAGTGCCTGTCCAGCTCCACTCATTCTTTCCACACTCACATGTCTCAGGCCTGAATTTCCAAAATCTTTTTGTTGTGCAACTACCAGCTCAGTTCCCTCTCTTTCAAACCCCTTTTCGTTGCTCTTATTGCCATTTTTTCTACAGTTCGTCACAGTTTCCACAGCACTAGCAAATAAGGTTGGGTTAACTACCAGGCTCAGAGCTTTGCCTGGAGGCCTTCAGCTTTATGGAAAACTCTCTATTCTCGTCTTGTTTTTTTGTAATCAGATAGTTTCAAGTCATGGCTTTAGTTTGCTTTCATCATTCTAGTTAGTTAATGGCCCTGTAAAGATTTGAGACAAAGGCTTTAAGACCCCCAAATTGTATCTTTCAAGTATCTTTTTTATTCCCATTTGTTACATTAACAGTTCTCACAGACTRAAGGACATAATTTCCTCTCCATAATGCCATGCTATTGTGTTCCTAGGGTTTTCTTCCCATCATTTAAGTCCTATCCTTGAGCTTTGGACTCCTATTGTAACTACAAACCTAAGACRGGGACAGGAGTTAGTGGGGTGATAGGTTTTGCAGACTCAAGTTGGTCACTTAAAAGACTCATAACTCAGTGAGGAGGGAATAGTTAACATCCCTTAAGACTGACAGCAGTTTTAGATCAGACACTTAATTTTGCTAGCAATGCACCTTCACCATTTTCACACGCGTGCACACAGGCTAATTGTTTCACAGTAGCAACCTCACCTGCAATTAGCCACTGTTTCAAGTCTTTGATCTTTGTAATGCTCCAGAGGACAGCAAGATTCCCACATAAAAGCCTTTTATTATTCTATACCACATGTGGGAGCGATCCTATGCTCCCAAATTTATTAAAAGGGAAAGTTCTTACCTGATCGCAGAGATTAACATTCAGGTCAGTGAAGCTGTGGTTAGGGGGAGGTCTCATTTGGGAGGACAGCTTGCTCAGGTGCTAATGAAGGACAATTGTAGCCCCTGCCCSATAGCCTTCAGCATCCCAAGCATTGAGTCCCCCCTAGAGACGGACTTCTTGGCAATGGATCTTGTCTTGCTGATTCACTGATTCATTGATGATGGTCATTTATTTGKTTATGCTAGTGTCCAATTTACAGCTAAGGATCAGCACACATTGTCCCTTTTTAGGAAGCTTCAAACTTTTAGAAGTCTTCAGCTAGGCTCCATGGAAGAGCTGCCTTCTCTTCTCCTATGGCCATGCTAAGGTAGGAGGGAGCACACAGCTCCTGGAGAGCCATTTGGTGGATTTTACCCAGTTTTTCAGAGTAGGGGTTGGGGCAGAGCAGGTAGCTCAGAGGCCCAAGCCATTGGTCTTGTCCCAAAGAAAACAAAATGTCAGGGCCTCAAGGCTCATAATTAACTCTATTAGAGTGATAATCGAGGCCTGCCCAGCCCCAAGGGAATGGAAAAAGTCCTCCAGTGTGAGAAGCACATAAAGGTACTGTAACATGAATATTTTTACCCACTGTTAGCGGTTAGAAGGCAGCAAGAGTGATGGCAGATAGAAAAGCAGAGAAGAAAATATCCTCAGCTAAAGGATCTTCTGTTTTAATGCCAATATATAGGAAGCAACTTACAAAGATAGCACAGCAGAAACTTTTCTGTGAAATGCCTTTTCTTTTTTCTGGGCTGCTTTCGAAACATCTGAAGAGTTTAGACTCTGTATTCTTTACARTTCATTAGTGCACAGCAAAATGTGCCATTAACCACTTCCTTTTTATCTTTCTTTTTTWWWAAATTAGATTTGGCTTTAAAAATAAGTCTCCTCAGCATTCCTTGCAAAGGAGCTGATAGGATGATGCTCTAGAAGAGCCAGCTTTGCTCCTGTGCCTGCATGCAGGATTCAGGCTCCACTGACATGCCACTCTTTCATCCCACAAGGATGTGCTTCTAGAGACTGGTCCGAGGGAACAGGGGACAAGTTTGGGTCCTGAGGCCACCAGAGTCTAACCCATCATTAATAATGACAGCTTCTGATACCTTCTAGAAAACTGCCCCTCAGTRCAGCCAGCTGACAGAGCAGATTTGACACTGGGAAAATAAAGCCACTCTGCTGAATATCTCTTACACAGCTTCCCCTTTAAGAAATGAGCAGGAGGCTTTGGCACAGTTTTGCATTGCACTGATTCCCACAGGTCCAATGGCCACTTCTCACAGTGGCAGGCACTGCTGTGTCCCTTGAGTGCCTYTGCATCACTCTCTGGCTGTGAAGGAACCTGACACAAACCAAGGAAAAGCCTCACTATATAAAGAGTGCTCTGGGGCTGATGCAAGAGGACCTGCTATCTGACAGGCTGTAGGAGGTAGGACACACTCATATCACTCAAACTGTGTAGATTTGGGTTTTCAGAGGCAGCCTGGACAAAGATGCCTTAATTAGAGCATCCCGGGAGCTACTTTAAATTATTAAATCTGCTTAATTTGTCTACTACCTTTGGAAGGAAGAGAAAGCCACTCTTGCCATCTGAGTGTACAGATAGCAGGTGTTGTCCTGTGCCTTTCAGTAGGATCAGCACAGTGTTTTCCCCTGCCATTTGTGGCTGTGTATCACTCCCGTACATGCTGATAGAGGACTTTTTAGAAAACAGTCTGACATTTAGTGCTTTCAGGGTGCAGACATATCTAGCTTCCCTGGTAGCAGTGTCTCCCACTAGCTGTCCACCAGCAYAGAGCTGTTGTATTTATCACACTACAAATGGATGTCACTGAATTCAGAAACCCTTCACTGACTACACACCCAATTCAAACCAGAGTCTGATTCCTGAGATGTTTCTTTTGTCATCTTTGATTGCAAAACTTACTATATTAGCTTATGATGCAGAAAATGTCTTGTATCGCAAAGTCTCCTTGAAGTATATTTTCTCCCACTTATAAAATTCAATGACAAATAATGCATAAGCAAAACTGTCAGCTAAAGGTTTCTTTTGTTTGCTTGTTTCTTTGCTTTCAGGCAACACAYGCTTCACTCTTTCAAACTTTCCTTTGCAAATCTGAGAGCCAGAAACTCACTTTGATGTTAGTGAACACTAAGACTAGGGCAGAGAAGTGCAAGTGATTGACTTGCCCTGGCTTAATGCATAGATTTTCCCCAGCTGAACCACAGGCTCACCACTTTCCCACCACTAGCCCACTCAGACTGTAATACAACAGCTTGGTTCAGTTGATGATCTCTGTGCTGCACTGGGGGAAGCAAGAGCTTATGTGCCTGCAGTTATGATTGTCCTCACCCCAAGACTCTGAATCCATTCCTATGCTACTGGAGCTGGTCTACTATGGGCATGGGGGGGGAGGGGAATAAAAAAAAAGAAAAAAGAAAAAAAAAAAAAAGAAAAATCAAGTAATACTAATTTCCCAACTAAAGTCACTGAACAGTAACACTGGAACTCAAAATTTAGCTTTATTTGCAGCTTTGACTGCAAAAAGCCTTTGGCTGTGAAACAGGTAAGAACAAAACTGGACAGGCTGTTGCCTTTTTGTGGGACTGGCTGAGTAAGGTGACTCTCTTCCCCTTCCCCTTACCCCCTAAAAGAAAAGTGGAAGTGCATTGGAAATGGTGAGGAATCGCATAGACTTGAGTTCTTCTGTTTTACTTGTGTTGTTACTGTATCTCATGGAGGGCAAACCCTGTCAGTTATTTTGTTGAYTCTCTCCTTTCATTGTACAGACCCCTTACTTTCACACCTGACTGAAAAAGACTGCATCAGCCAGAAAGCACAGTGTGTGCTGTGCCGGTACCTGCGGGTAGTATTCAGTAATAGGTGCTCCAAGCACAGAGCTGCTCTGCCCTGACCCTCGTGCCAGAAGTCTGTCAAGCAGCTGCTCTGTCTAAACTGTGCTCTGCTTAACAGAGCATAGTGCCTTCCTTTTTTTCCTTCTCTCTCTGTGGGAGCTCATATTTCTCACCTCCCACTGTAACACTTATTGGAAAGTATATCCTTCACCTCTGGTCTCAGCGTCCCCTTCCCCAGACTGGAAAGTCATAGATGATGGAGGAGGAGGGTGGCAGCTTGTTCTCAGCTCATCAATCTATCAAAGGTGTCACAAACCTCTGCAGAGTCAAGCTAGCTCCAACCCTCGTTTATTTTCAAGCAAGAGGATGTTTGTGTTTGATCGGATATACTGGATAAATGATTTCAAGCCATGGATTTCATTTCATCACTGATCAGAGACAGGGGTTGAAATCTTGTTCTTGCAGTCAGTAGCTCAACTTTCATTGACCTCACTGGCAAGGTGGGACTTTGACTTAATTTACAGTATTATTTATCTATCTCAGAGAAATCAAAGGAGGCCACAGGAGGGAGACATGCAAGAAGACCATATTGATGTCACCTTTACCTTTGCTCCTGGTCTGTGGATTTACATATGAAAGGAATATTTACTTTCTGGTATTATTAGTAGTACTTCAGTATGTGAAGTKGAGACAGGTCATTAAGGAGCATCACAATACCAGCTAAGATAAACCTCAGGAGGTTTTTTTTTAAACAAGCCCCAGGATGCTTTTAGAGCAACAGTCAGACCTGTTAGCTTAACTAATAGCTCTGTTAGCAATGGGTAACATATCGCTTCTCCTCCGGGTTCAGAAARGGCTCTGCCGCCTCCCACAGAAAGCCTTCCCACAAGAGTCCCTCCATCCACTGATGTCACACCGACTGTCTCGGGAGGGCTGGAGTRCCTTGACTGCTGCCAGGCCCCCTCAGCCCAGCACCATGACAGAAAGCTGATCAAGGGTGTGCGGCACAACTTTCTACCTTCAGTGTCACCCACTTCCCCTTTTGCTTGGCACCAGCAAGGGAAATGACCTGACATCCCTTTCCAAGCACATGAAGGGTCCTCCCTCCAAATCGGTAAGTCTTTTGGGTGCCCAATCTAGAAGTCTTCCCAGGAATACAGCTCTCTAGAAGTGCAGCAGAGTCATTTCAGTTCTTTCTCTGTTTTCTTAAATGCTAGTGATTGTAAATAGGAACTATATATGAACACTTTATTCTTTATCACAGACATCCTCAACCCCCAAGTCAGGCCAGGAAGTCAATTATTAAAGCATCTTTCTACACCTCCTCTATGCTCTCGCAGTCTAAACCAACATCTGTTCAGTGCCCTGCATGAAATGAGTCAGTGAGCTCTCAGCCCAGCTCTTGTGTAGAGTCATCTTTGAATAAAGTCTCTATATCAGATATTACATCACAAGAGAGAGAAAAAAAATGGAGGAGGAATGGAGAAGACAGAACAGCAAGGAAAGATCAAGACCAGTGCTTATGGCTAGTGTAGCAGTGCTTATTGCTAGTGTAGCAGTACGTATCAGCATTTCACAGCTTGTAGTCTGTGCTGTAGAGCAGCTACTTTAAAGGCCCTCTCCATCAACAAAACTTGCCTTTTCCTGAGCATGACAGAGCCAGAGGGAGCCTTTAGTGAAGAACCACTCCAGCATTAGTCATAATTCCTGTGCTTATCAGGCATCACCTTTCTGGCTTTACGAAGGGAAGAACTCAGCTTTGCACCCCCCAGGAACAAGTGCTCCCCTGCAACCACTTTATGGCACCTCATTGGCCTCCAGAGCCTAATTCCTGTAGTTAAATACTAGGGCAGAGGTTTTCAGTTTCCAGAATTRACAACATGCTGGAGAGTGGCCAGAAGCTGTGGGTACACTGAGCAAGGGTGGGGTAATTTGGGGGAAAGCTTTCTGCCTACAGGGAGAGCAGGATGCGTGAGAGCAGGTCTACAGCACTCAGCTGGAGCAAAATTACCAACAGATCATCAGCTTGATAGCAGGATTTAGTGTAGGGAGGGCCAGGCTCAATGAGTCACCATACTGTCGCTGCCAGTCRCTGGTGCTACTGATGGCTTTGATATCCCAGTGACTACAAAGCTGAGTCTGGCAGGGAGATTGCCAGGTTAGTTACGCAGCCAGGCACCCTTGAAGTCTGGCAGTTGTTGATCATGTCTGCTCCTCACCCTTCACAGCACCTGACCCCTCAGAGAGGGCAGGAAATGAGCAAGTGAGATCTGCCAACTTTTGCCACTCATTGTTTGCATGGACCATACCCTGAGTGTGCATGGCCACTGCTCTCCAAGAAAGGAGGTGAGGAAGCAGGTTTTGCTTTACCATKAGCTCCTCCTCCTCCAAGATACACACAAGGAGCTGAACTATGCCCAACCCTGCTGTTTCAACAGCTGAACTTTGCTCACTGAGTTGTAGTCAAGCACGAGGGACCTGTTTCTGGCCAATCTTCTAAGCAAATCCATACCAAAACTCTGACAGAACTAGAGAAAAAGAACTATAAGCAATCACTCTGCTCTTCTTCAAGAACACCAGGCCTGGTAGGACAGATGCTCCTGGACTTTGCTGTCTTCAGACCTGTCAACTGCTTGCCATAATAGATGAATGAGTTCAGATACTTGCTCATCACTTCAGACCAATTATACTCAACCCTTTCCTCTCCCCAGGAGGTACCTTCACACCAGCTATCATTCTGACGTGTTCGGACACAGTGGTATTTTACCCTTTCTCTGTGAAGGTCTAAATAGCACTGGGATGGGCTACCAAACAGTCAGACTCAATCTGTTAATCAGGGATCACATCACACTAGAGAGTGTGGAGAAGTCCTTGACACCAAAGTGTTTTGACAATCAAACAAACATCCCCAAGCTACTCTAGGCAGTGAGCACAGCTGATGCACGGGTAGCCAAAGCAGCTTTGAACTGTCTAGCCACACAGCCTCATAACAGAGAGCTCAGCAAATCCTTCCTGAGAAGGAGGATGAACTCTTGGTTTACTGCTACATATTAACCCAGCTGTCTTGTCTGCACACTGAGCACTACTTATGTTGCCTCACCTGATGCTGGCTACAATCTAGCTGTGCAAGCTGAAGCCCTAGTGCAGGCCAGTGCTGCTACCTGCACGGTTTTATGGAAGCACATCCACCTTACAGCCGTCATCCTCAGCATGCCCTCCCACATGGTCAGCACTGCTCTATGTGATATATGTACCAGGCCTTCTCTATTGCAATGGGGAACATAGACCCACACTGCTTAAAGGTACCTGAAAGCACAAGACTGCACAGACCAACCACCATACCCAGTAAGGTATGGGGAGTTTAGATTCTTTGGTGTCAGTGCTTCAACTCCTGTTTAAGAACAGAGGCAGCCAGTTCCCCTACTTTGCAATCAGGGTTTCTGCCCCACAGCTGCAGACTGAGCACAAATGCATGACCTACCTCTTACCAGGGCTAACTCCTTCCATTTGCTCCAGGTGGAAGTGGTGACAGGATGCAAGGAGGTGGTATTTGGGCTGCAAAGGCTGTAGATGTTACAGTGGGTGTATGGAGGCTGCAGCTGGACTAAATTAAGTTAGATTGGGCTAAGCAGAGGGATTTTTGTGGGGTTTCTTCGGTGCCATGTTAACCACAAGTCATGAAGTAGCAAGAGAACCAAAGAAAACATTCACATCTGAAATGCTTTCTCACTTAGCAGATTCAAAAAATAAAAAGTCCCATGAGGTCAAAACAGAAATGAAAAGTAATCTTTGGGGTCTGAGGTTCTATAACATGCTGAGTATTGAAATGACTCAGCCAGCCACATTTGAGCTACTAGATTGTGTGTTTGCTCAGTCCCAGTCTTTGGGTGTTTTTTAGCAACTAGTACTATGAATTAAACTGTTACACTAGAAAACAACTGGTGGTAATGGAGGTGGAGTAGTTTCATTAGATAACTATGACACACTAATGTGAGAAGGCTTGTGATCCAAGTTTTTGGGTTAAATTTGGAGACTAAAGTTCACTTCAGTCCTTATTTTATCCAAATGGCTTATTCAGCTCAAGTACATATTTTGCATCCTTATTTCCCCTGCTGCATGATGGAATATGATTCCATGCACTCGGGTTGTCATAACTCAGATCCTGTCTTGCATTTCTATAATGCCTTGCATTCTGGAGGGTCTTGGCGTGTTTTACAAGCTGCCATATACTTAGCCAGCATCAGACATACAGCCACTTTTAGGGTGGAAGACAGCAATAACTGCATGCACTGCACTAGGAGGAATAAGATTCTGTCCCGGAAGAGATACTTCTGCATAATATGTCATCAATGTCAATCTATGAGCATCCCAGCAACCTGCTAGCTACAAGTTTAGCTGCATCTGAAGCACTGGAAATATTACTGCTGGGATGTGAACCTATAGTTCCAGGCAATCTATTTCTGCTTAACCTGCTATACTGTCAGCAGCTGTTTTCATCACTTAGGTACGCTGTAGACCAATAATAGATAAGTATAAAAGTCAATCAAAACTTTCTGTGCCTTCTGGTAAGGGCAATGCTTTCTCAAAGGATGCCTTCAAGAAAGGGTCCAACACCAGCTGGGAAAATTTTGGCATTGCTAAAAAAAAAAAAGTCATCTCCCCTCTCCCATTCCCATCAGCTGCTGGTCAATGCTCTTCACTGCCTTACAATGTGGGGCTGCAGCTGGTAGAAAAGGTGGTACTGGGAGGAGGAGGCTCCCTCTCCTGCAGAAATTGCAGGTTAGGAGAAGAAAAGGCAAAGCTGCAAGGAATGTTAGCCTGAAGATAGTGGTTCAGACCATGGTCCTCCACCAGCTGCATCAGCTACACAGACTGAGGAGAGCACAGCAGTAAGGTGTGACATGGGCTCTGCTCTTCCAGTGCCTTCTTCAGCCCTTAAGGTCCTTCATGCCTCTCCCTAAGCCTGTGATGGTGTAACAAGTCAATTGACCATCACAGCATGAGTTTGCTGCTTGGATCTGATACATCTCCATTGAATGCCCTCTCCTAACTCAGGCTCCTATTTCTATTCTCAGCATCTGATGCCAGACTCCAGCTTCAGTACCCTTCAGCTTCAGTAACACATACCTGGAGCCAGTCCCCCGACCTACCCTCTCATCTCCTTTCCCTCTCCTAAGACCTAGATACCAAGAGTATATTGTTCTGGGGAGAGTCCAAGGGAGAGGCTCTAGCAAGGATCCTATTGAGGTACCAGCTAGTTGTTTTCCAGTGTCTGGGATGATGACAATCAAAAGGCAGGTGATGTTCAGCAGGGCGGAAGTGGCAAAGGGCACCTGCGACCTGCTTCCAACACTGCTACTGACTCCTTCCACAACTTGGCCTCAGCTTACTTGYTGTCCTGATTTTTGACAAATGAACGAAGTGCCTATTCTTAGCAGAAGAGAAAGAGAGGAAAATATCCACTTCTCAGTGCCAGCTTTTCCAAATGCCATCCTGGAACAAAAGAGCATGGGGGTGAATGCCCTTTCTCCTGCACCCTAAGCATGCACAGAGGAAAGAGCAGTTCTTGCAGTCACAGAAGGCCTGGTTTACAGTCACTCGCCCAGCTGTTGCGGTATGCCTCTACCTCAGCTTGAATCACAGCTGCTGCTGGGAGTGAACACCCTGCTCAGCAGGGGAACACTGCCTTCAGCTGCACCCAGCTCTTTGCTTTCAGGAGAACATAGCCCTGTTTTGGTGTTGTATCTGTAATGTGGGTGACTGCTTTTAAGCAGACTTGCAGCTGGTAAACTACAGCTGCTTTTTAGAAAGCATTTTCATTTTCGTGGCATGAAGTAYAGAATCACAGAATAGTTGAGATTGGAAGGGACCTCTGAAGCTCTTCTAGTTTAACCCCCCTGCTCAAGCAGGGTCACCTAGAGCATATTGCCCAGGATCATGTCCAGATGGCTTTTGTAGTCTCCAAGGAAGGCGACTCCACAGCCTCTCTGGGCAACCTGTTCCAGTGCTCAGTCACTCTCACAGTAAAGAAATTTTTCCTTATGTTCAAATGGAACTTCCTGTATTTCAATTTGTGCCCATTGCCTCTTGTCCTAACATGGAGCACCACTGAGAAGAGTCTGGCCCCATCCTCTTTACACCCTCCCTTTCAGCAGTGTGAGTCCATGTTCCCTCTATATAAAAAGCAATTGCCTAAAAAAAGAGCCTAGCATATTGAAAAATGATCACCGCTAACATACATTATCGCTGGGCCAGTAACTCCATCCCTGAGTCCCAATGGACAAGTGGCCACAACACCCTCCCAGAACAATTTGCTGAATGCTCTGTGTGCCACACAGCAGGGTGCTGGACACCAAACATCTGGAGTCTGATGAAGCACTAATTCAGCTTCCTTGAGCACCTATGCAGGAACACAAGGCTCTTTAAAGAGCAGAGCCCTCTGAATGCCMTTCTTACAAGTAGGATAAACAATCTGAACTCCTTGTTCAGCATGAAGAGCAATCCTATATCTCTCACATGTACAGCAGGGGGTACTGGGCACCCTGGACATTCACCAGGGCCTGGTCCCACAGGTCCATTTCATGAAGTGGCACAAGCACCTGCTATGCAACATAGCCTTGCTTGTAGCTGGTGATTGCTGCTGGGGCCCAGTACAAGGTGGGCCACATGTTGAAACAGTGATGAAGAACAGCTGATCCAATTCTGCATCCACCAGTGAGTTTTGGCCTAATGTATTTGTAATGGCACCATGCAAGACCTCCTGGAAACACAGAAAGTGCATTAGGCTAGTCAGCACTAGTCAATGGCAAGGACTCGTTTCGCTAGGCATTGGCTGCTTAAGAGCTCTTCCTGTTCCTGTCCAAATTTAAATCAGAGTTATGGTCATTGCAGGCCCCAGCTTTTGTCCTTATCCTAGGGTGAGGTTTGAACTGTCCTGAGAATGATAGATCCAATAATGCCCATGGACCAGCTCATCCCTGTAGGATGCTGTAGCTGAACAGAGTTGATTTGCTCACTGAGGGCTCATTTCCAGCAAATCTAGTGTCTAAATATCAAGCCTCAGAGAAACAGAGAAACAGAGTCGAAGTCAGAGTCATTCCTGGCTCTGCCCTTGTTTCCCACCGTGTGCTATTCCAGATGCTTCCTGCACTTCAGCAGCATTTTCCAATCTGTGACACTTAAAGCATTCCCTCTCATCTTAAAAAACGGATGCCTGAGGCTCTGAGACAGCTAAGCTCTTCCCTGACGTCTCACAGCCATGTCTGGTTTATGCATTTCTGTACTGAAAATGTTGGGGTGAACAGCCCTGGAGTATCCCTCTCTTTCAGCTCTGAGATCTTCTGCCCAACTACATGCAAACCCGGCACCAATGTGGGGCCAGACATCTGCACCGTCCTTTGACAATGTCATTTCTTCCATTACCTAGGATCTGTTGTTTTCAAAGGAGCAAAGGGCCAAGGGATATATTTGTTGATGGTGTGTATGTTGGTTACTACCAGGATTGGCAGTTTTAATGATTTTCCACATATCGCGTGTCCCTCCACGTTGCAACGCACTGACCCAGACACAACACTGACAGCTGCAGAGTAAATAAATAAAAACAGAGTATTTTGATCTTGGAAGGGGAGGTGGTTAGGAATAGAAGGGGGGGACCGGGAGTGTCAGACGGACAGAACAGGATGGCCACAGCTGTGGCAGGAACAGATGCGGCACAGGGAGCGGGGAATAAAGTTCTGCAAATGTAAGCAATGTTGGAAAGTCTTGGAGAATGGCATGCATATTTGGGACAGGTGGGAAGTGTTTACATTGAAATAAGAAGGACAACGGCTTGAAAGAACACTGGTCATGTTACCTGTGACCCAAACTGACCGATCACAAATCCCATGGGCCAAAACATCTTGGACCACCATTTCTTTAGCATATCACAGACCACTGAACACAGGTAGGGKCCTGCTGGGTGCTGTAGGCAAGGCACCTGGTGCTCTGCACAGCCTCTAGGTGTTCTGTCCCTCTGAAAAGCAAGCTGGCACTGACTCTAAGCCAGCCCATCTCAGTTATAACAGATCTCAGTATAGCACCACAGCATAATTCCTGGGCCCAAGAGCGTGGGGCAGCATGGAGACCAAGCTCACCCTAGAGCCAGCAAACCTGCCAGCGTCAGCTCTGCATGGCTGGAGCACACCTGACAATACATTAGTACAGCCGGCCGTGCCAGCAGACACCCAGCCAGCAGGCTCCAAAGGCCTGTCTGCAGTCTATCAGCACAACACCCTGCCGACAGGGGTTCCCAAGCTTGGTCGCATCTGGGGAGACACACACATTTTTTTAACCTAGCAGAAGCTAATTCACCACCAGCATTTAAATTGTAAAATGACTATAGAGTTGTGTGTGTTGCTTTAATTCTCTGAAGTGGCCCTGCTGCTGTGAGGAGCTCTGAGAGGCTCCTGCAGGGCAGGCAGCCTGTTACTAGCTGGCTCCCTGAAGCCTGTGAGCCACTGGCCCCATGAGCCAGTCTTTTGTTACAAAGCTGTTGGGGCATGCTTGTACTTTCTCTGCCAATGATGGTTAAAGAGGAGAAGTTGTGTGGCTTGTTCAGGAGGATCTTTACCATGCTTCAGTGAAATGCCTTTACCCTTTGGAGAAAGGGTGCATCACAACCAGCAACATTAACAAAACTCTTTTTTCCTCCTAACCCATTTCATCCTTTCCATAAAGCATTAAGGGCTGGCTTTTTTCAAGGACCCGAGGGCATCTACATCCTCACTTAAAATTAATTGAGTGTTGGGAACCAGTCTCCCTAAGGCACTTTTGAAACCTGAGTGCAATGAGCCCGGCTGAGCCCAGCAAAGGCACACTGTGCAGCTTTGGCTTGCTGTGGGATGAATGTCTACATCACACCAACGTTACCCAAGGAGACTTGGTGAGGAGACTTATCCCAGGTAATTTCACGGTAGTGTCATGGTGAGGAAYAGAAACCAGTGGCTCCACCTCCTAAGCCTCAGGTCTGTCTCCCAGCTCTGGCCTCCTAGATGATTTGCACCTTTTGTGACCCTCCAGAGAACAAATCTTTCTCAACTGCAACTATGTCACCAGAAGATGCTCAAAGGCAGCTTGCAAGAAAGTCTGAGCGTTTCTAATCAAGTTAAAGGAAGGCTTATAAACACAAAGTCATGCTGAGAGACATTCTCTGAATTTATTCACACCCTATTCCCTAGATAAAAATAGCTTTATATGTTAAGTTTAGGACCACAGAAAGCCCAGAGGATAGCAGGGGATTATCACAAAAGGGCAGCAAGGCAGTCAAAAAGAGGCCGGGGGACATCTTGTACAATTTCCATGAAGGGAATAATTAATTCAAACTTTATACAGACTTCTATGGGAGTGTCCACTCTAGAGATGTTCAAAGAGTCCTTTGCTGCTTTGGGCTCACTTTAAATCAAGTATCCTAAAAAACACTTTGACTATGCATTTCATTTCAGTTATAGAGGGTGTTTAAATGCCAAGGGATCAGGGAAAATATGGTTATTAAAGGGCTGCAAGACTTTAATAAGGTATACAGTCATTAGAAAGTTGTTGAGTCATGAAAATATTCTCAATAATTTGAAATTAATGTTTAGTGCATGTGGTAGCATAAAATGCTTAGATGTTGTGGCCATGGATACTAAAGAAAAACCTTAAGGCCATGACTACATGAGCAAGTTACCACAAGGTAAGCTAGGGTGTAATTTTAGAGCACACCACTCTAAAGTACTGTAAGGTAACTTCCCATTTGCCAGCTACCATCCCCAGACCAGTGGAGGTAGCTAGGTCCTTGCTGAACATGGTATAAGCTTACCTTTGAATGCTGCTAGCTACAAGCATGCTTGCTTGTGGCAGGGTGCTGCAAAGCAGGGACACACTGACCTACCTCACAGCAACTTTGCGCTCTAGTGTATATACAAGGATGGCTAGCATATGTGTAGCAGCTGATGCAATAGAAATGGACGTAGAATTAGATAATCAAGAAACTTAATACAAAGGGCTGAAACCTAATGTGAAGGTTCTGCTTCATTATAACAATAGAAAATAACAAATAAATGCTTGCAAATAGCAACAAGGGCCCTAGCTCCCCATACCATCGGCTATGTTGAAGAAGTGGGGAAGATTTCCCTTCTCTCTCCCCTCTTCTTTGGAAAAAAAAAAAACAAACAAACAAACAAACAAAACAAGTATTTGAATTCAGTCTGCTTCTGCTGTTTGATCTGCCCTTGCTTTCCCATTGCTGGATCTTGCACAATTCTGCTAAGCAAAATTCAAACTCTGCTTATGACTTTAATAAAATCATAATTTCTAGGGGTAGGTATTGTGGAGTGTTTTCCTGATAAATTGTATAAAACCAGGACAGCAGGGCTCCTACCCCAGATCAGGGATTCATCCTGGGGCCTGCTCTGAGCCTGTCCAATGCTAGGTGAAAAATCACTATCTTTTTAGTCTCAGTGGCTAGGTATACCCTGAAAAAAAAATTCCTTTTAGACTCAATAATAATCACCGGAAGACTTTTCTTTCTCTACTCCCACTAGTCTATGTAATGAAAGAAAAGCCATAAATGCTCTTCTATATAAACTGCTTATATCTCCTATTTAAAAAAAGGCTCTGGAACAGGCACCAAGAAAGCCCTATCACTGCACAGGCTGCAGCAAGCYGGAGGAGTTACCTAAGTCCCTCAGACTGGCCCCTCAGAGGCAGATGAGCTCTCCTGAAATTCAGACAGTCTTCACAGTCTCCACTTCTGTCCATGCAGATGTGATAAACCTTTAGGGAGTGGAAGCAAGAGAATATAGAGGAAACATGAGCCCAGAGAAGTTAGCAATTAACTTTGATCGTCACCCATAAAGCTAGGACTTCATCAGATGAGAGCGCAGCTTCCAGGGATGACTTTGGAGGGGTGTGTTATACCCGGCAGCTGCACCTATTCGTCCTGCACATCCTGTTTTTTCAGATATAAGGATTAACAATCCCATAATCCAGGTTTGCCTACTTCCCTTACAGGCTGGCCTGCAGATCAAGGCTGTAGATATCTCACCAGTTCCTGAATACTATACCTAACTCAAGGCAACAGTATAAACATACTCTGCTTATATTTCCCAAAACACAACAGAACTAAGGAGCTTTGGCCCAGCCTCTGTAAAGTCAGCTCTATGCTAAAATGTTTTGCAGGCATCATATACCACTTTGTGCTTTTTAGGTGTGTGGGGGGGAGAAGATGATTGAGAAGAGGAGGGAAAGTGGACTTTTCCACACTGATTATTTTTCTTCCTCATACTCCTAAGTCCCACCTTGTAGTATGGAGAGCAGAAGCAGTCAGCACTAYGGGCTTTCCTCTTGCTCCAAGTGGAGGCAGATCTGAGTCTGGCATGCTGTAGTCAGTAGAAATTGTGACTCTCTTATGGAGAAGTGTAACCCACATTTCTACTGCCCYCCAACTCTACAGTGAAGAAATATAATTCTGATGGAGCAGGAAATACTCCACATATCCACCAGCCTTTAAGTGTCTGTTTTAGGTACCCATTATATCAGTGTCTCAGGAGTTAAACTACCTGGAAGAAGGGGATTTTAGTAGGAGATACGGAGCTCCAAACATTATCAGCAGTGTTAGTCTGTCACATCTTTCTTGGACTGTACATACCATGCTCCATCACTCTGGCATGTCATGGCCTGTGTTGCTACAAGATGTACTGAAGTTGTAGCCAGCCATAGTTTGGCATCTCAGTGAACCTTCTTATTCAAGAAAACACGAGAAGAAAAAAAAATCATTAAAAAAAGCAAACAAAAACAATCCAAAAACTTATGAGCAAGTGCTAAAATACAATTCTTCAAGAGAAAATACTTGAAAACAATTTTGTTTGAATTAAGAGTGAGCCAGACACTTAAATGCATGCCCCTTACGGGATGCAGGATGACCCAGAACCCCAAAACCTTCTCTTTGTCCTGGCTCTCTGTTACTGAAATACATACAAAAAGAAAAGAAAAACACTTGTTTTCCTCGTTCCTGTTTTCCTCATCCCAGAACACGGCCAGCAGCCAGACTGGCCTGAATACGTTCCATGTTATCTGAGCCTGGAAACTCAGTAGACTTGAGCTGGATCAGTCCTTGGGCTCAACACCACCGGGGTGCCCTGAGCCCACAGCCAGGAGCCCTGCCCGTGAAGCAAACACTGGCCTGCAGACACCAGACCAGAGGGAAGKCTCTTGGCTCTATTGTTGTTGTTGAGCTCCTGGAGGGGAGCTATGGAGAGGAAAAATGTTTTGGATAAGACAAAAAAAGCCTCACAGGAATGGATGATCTCACTTATCAACACACACACGCCCAGATGTACAAATATATATAATTAACTGGAAAATACTGTGTGGTGCAAAGGTTTCTTCAACTTGAGTTCACCATAGTTGGGATAGTCAAGGTTGATGTAGCCATGACAAAGAGTACTTCACAAGTATTTCCTGCTAAAAGCCCTTCTAGCTAGCTATGATGCATAGCACTTTTTTTCAAGTATTTATATTTTCATAGGTACACTTAGGTTTTTCACACACACAGAGAAAACTAGATATAATACAACTACTAAATATATATGTAAGACYCTATATAGTTATCATTAGAACATATAGGCTCCCAACACACTAATTTTTTATATAGATGATTTTTTTTATCCCTTTAAATTGTCCCAAATGTGTATGAGGAGCAGGAGGTGAGAGAAATGTCCTATTCAAATACCTTAAAGATGACAATCCAAAACGAACAAACAAAAATCACTGAAGGCAGTCTCTTCATCTGCTTATGCTCCTGTGCAGGGCCTATGTTGGGGAACAGAGGAGGAACTATTCCAGCCACCAGCACTATGGCATTTTTGGACACCTTGACAGAAAATGGTGGCCCAAAATGCCTTCCACATCCTCTTCCTCATTTTCTGGACTGTGCCACCTAATGGACACAACAAAAAATACTCCTAACTTAGACTCTCAGCAGCATGCCAAAGTTGTGAAGTCATTTCCATACATTGCTGTGATGAAGTATTGCATGATGTAAGGGCCCTTGCTCTATTTCTGTTCCAGAGAGAGAGTTTCGTACTGGGCTTCTTTACTGTAAATGAAATGCATGACTTCAGACACAAGCTTTTTTTCTTTTTTTTTTTTTTTTTTTAATTTTAAAAAAAAAAAAAAAGCATTACATAGTTCCCCCCTCATCCTGTGGATGAAATTGGGTCTCTGGATACTGCTGGCAGTCCCCATCCCTTCCACACAGACATCCTGAGCTGGCCAGGGCATACTCAGTTCTCAGGAGCCACAGACAGCAAAAGCAATCCTTTGCTTTTCAAAAAGCCCCAACATCAACTCCCAAAATTGTGCGTGAGCCAGGACTGTCTTAATAAAAATAGTGAATGAATGACAGAGAAAGAGGAGTTGTGCTGCTTCTGGTGTTGGTACCTCAAGAAGCCAGCACATGGTTGTAGCATCAAATGGAAATAGTTAACTACCTCCGCTGTCCCTCTAGAGTAGGAGCTGGTATGTTGTTTGCCTTAGCCTCTGAAGAAGCAGGCCAGTGTTTCCCAACAGGAAGGCCGGTTTGGATTCCAGACAAAGAGAGCTCAGGAACACCAGCCCTCAAATAACCTAACCAGTAGGTCATCCTGACCCTTACACATTCAAGAGAASTTGCCACCACAGCTGCAAATTTGCATCCAGCTTCCCTATAAAACAGTTAATCTCCAAGCAGAGATACTAATGAGAGAAGCCAAAAATGGCTATTTTTTTAGGTAACAAGAATGCCCCAAACCTTACTGCCCTTATATGACTTTTAGCTTCTTGTTCCAAGATTCAAACCACTGAAAAGCTCGTCTGTTTTTTAAGACTCGAGGTCATTCCTTTCTGTGTCCAGGCTGTTCTTCCAATCTTTTTAAATCGGCTTCTTGTTTCCAGCGAGGGGATTCTGAGTGACAGGAAAAGCTCTGTAAGAAAAATTGTCTTCTTGCATACAAATCTTACTTTGAAAGGAGTCGGTATTTTTGGAATTCTAGGGCTGGTGGGTTTTTTTRTTTTGTTTTGTTTTTTGTTTTTTTYCCCCTGTGATATTTTTGTTCTGCTGCTTACAGGAACCCTGTACCTCAAGAAGGAAGAAATTTGTTCAACTCTAACCTGAAACAAGAGGTACCAGATAAAAACCTCCTTTTCCTAAACACATTTTCTAGATGAAAAGAGGTGTTTCCTTTTAGTCTGTTCAGAACTTTCTTCATTTGTCTGCAGCAAGGTGTACTGAGACCCAGGATTTCTGGAAGGGAATGTGTCTCGTATGTTTTATCCCCTCAAAATATAATTCAGCATGGGGCTTTTTGTTCATTTTAGGGGAGTTCAGGGTTTTTTTTTATTTCACTCTGCGTTGCCCTGTCTGTGCCGTGGTTCCCCTACCCGTAAATCATGAACAATGGCATGCATTGCATAGATAATCAAAGGCGTTTTGAGGTTCAGCTACAAGTTTTAAGAGGTTTGACTAAAAGCATTATTTATTGCCATTTACTCCTAACAACACCATCACATATAAACTTGCAAAAATGAGCCAGAAGTGTCAAAGAAAGAAAAGCTCTGCTCCAAAGGCACATACTTTAAACAAATCTGAGAGACAGAAAGGGCACAGTACAGAGCTGAATGAAGAGTGAAGACCAGAAAAGGACTTGTTTAGCATCACAGGTTGTGCACAGATCTCAGACCCATACACCCTCGGGTACTAAAGCAAGGTTCTCACMGCTGGCATCTCCCTGAGGCCATCCCTTAGTCTGTGCTTGGCTGTTCTAACCCACCAGAACAGCATCTGATGAACACACGCTTACRTCTGTCGCAAGGTCTCTGGAAACAGGATGGATACCACAGCACAGAGCTGGAGAACAAGCTAACAGGCCCCTGGCTATATGCTTAAAAGTCACTTAAAGATCACCCTCTGACTGAAGCCTAGAGTTTTCTTCACCATGGGACCCCAGCAGAACAGGCTGTGGCATGATCTCATGCCTAAATAAAGGTGATAAAGAAAAAATGAAAGATTTTTGTGTAATTGACAGCATCTATGAGTAAAACCTGACATCCTACAGAGAGCAAAGATCATAGCTCAGGGCTGTGTCCAGCTAGTTGCAGTAATTGTTCAGGCACATCTTCTAGAAACACCATTTTCTGCCACACCAGTAAATTCATTATAAAGCAAAGAGGGAGGTATAAAAAAGTTAACATAAAATCACTGGTTAATGCCTGGCTATTCCAGTCTCATCCCCAGAAATACTGGAAAACCTGGAAACGAAAGATAAGGGCAGAACAAAGCAGCTTTCTCACCCTTCTAGTGCTTATAGGGCCATAATCAACACAAGAACCCAGAGATCCAGGCTGCTTTATGGTGCAGGCATTTCCATCTGACCTAAATGCTCTGGGCTCCTGCCRTAGTTGTTGAAGAAAAGTAGGCACTTTTAGGTGGCAACTAGCAAGGCTCATTTAAGCTGTCAGATTAAGATGGAATGATTCATTCCCTAGACACTCCTCTTGCTCTCTGCTTGTTATAAAGGTTGTCTAGACAGCTCAGGTGTAGGTGTTGCTACATCCACCTTTGGTCAGATGAATCCCCCTCTGAGATCCACATACCTGTGAATCTGGTGTCAGTGAGTCCCTCCGACACCATCCCTGGTAAGCAGGGCAGTGTACTGCAAGCAGGAAAAGGAGATCTAGACCCCTGTGGGAATTTATCAMTCTTGCTCATTAGCAGAGCTGAAGCTCAGGTGACTTGCAGAGTCATGCATGAAGCCTGGGTTGCTCTGGGAAACCAGATCCCAAACCCCAACTTTCCTCTCTTCCCTTCTTGTTTTGGCAACTCTGCTCCTCCCCTCTTGGAGGTGTGCAGAAACAGCAAGGAGCCACTGAGTCAGGTGGGCAGGCACTGAGGAAGATCCCAGTTAACCCCCCTGGCAGCTGGGCTTCTCCAAGCAGCACCTGGGTGTAACCAGGCATGCCACCCTCCCTGTTACTGTGGTCTCCAGGACAACCTCCGTGTGTGTACACAACAGGACAGTCAGGTAACTGCTTGCATGCCACCAAACATCACAATTTCCTTTTATTCCCGACATCTGCCTCTAAGAGATGAATGAGGCTGATATCAAAAATGACTCCACCCTGCTTTAACGTGACTAATTCTCCAGAGTCATTCTGAAAAGCTGGTTACATATTTATATAAATATAYACATACATACACACARATGTGCACGCCTCACTGTCCCTTTTCACAACATCACTCAGTTCTAACAGCACATCTCCAATGAGAGATGTCTGAAAGATCCTGCAGACAAGTTTCCTGTCCCAAATGCCATACGGACTACGAAGAAGAGGATTTAATTAATGAGATTTACTGCCTCACACTATGGACATTCATATAAAGAACTCCATTGTCCATGAACCAGGTGCAGCAATTTTAATCTGTGTCCTGGCATTCCCRCCTGATGAGCTGTAGGTTTCCAGTCCTCCAACCCTTGGGAATCACTGTTAAACAGCCTCTTAAAAAAAATACCATCTCTACTAAGGTTCAGATAGCTGAATCTCCTTTGGTAACTGGGCCTGTGATGACTAAGACCATGAACTCRATCAAAGAACTTTTCTACCATTAGGAGCCTCCCTAGATACACAAAACACAGGACAGCACTGGAAGCTAAAGGACAGTGAATCTACTGCCAAGTAGGTAGACAGGATTCATGTGCAAATAACTGTATGTGCATGTGTGAGGGGAAGAGACAAAGATGAACTAATCCCTTCCTTGAGGCTATATCTTTACTCTTTCAGAGTGGCACGTGCCTCCTTTGTTTTCAATAATAGAAGTAATTATATCTGAAGTGTTCAACTGTAAATCTGTTGTGCAATTAAGGAAATTCATACTRCATAGAACTATGGGAACACTTAAGGATGGGTTATGGATAGAAATTCTGAAAAATCATGTTCCATGTTTTCCATTGCTTGACTCAACATAGGGAGMTCACGGCTTTCCCCAGATACCTATTTTGCCACCACAAGCTGTGAGTACCACATACTGATTCCAGTGGGGCTCATTATTGTACTGTGGTGGAAGAAAAAATCCTTTGGAGAGAGATTTATGGTTTGGATTTCTTTTAAATTTTTGACCCTTCTTATCACTAAGTGAAGGCTTGTGATCTTTTCTATATCATGTGCAATTAAACTCTTATAAAATGACAAACCTGGATAAACCATGTCTTATGCAACTTGGATGAAGCATTTTTCCCATTGTAATTATTACTCAAGAAATCTATTATTACATTTTACAAGGAAGCCTGTAATGCACAACACTTGGTTAAAAATACAGATGATCCAGTGTATTTCCAAGTCCTCCTACTCTCTACCATCTGTATTTAAAAAGAAAGAAAGAAAGAAAAATACTATAAAGAGGAAACTCACTCTTTGCTCATAGGATTGTCAGGGATGTTCATGTTTGTAGGCAGTAAAACAGGGTGCGCCCAGGCTTMCTTTACAGAGTTTCATCTGAGTGGAAGCCCTTCCAGTTCAGTGCTAGAGTGATGGTCCTGGTGAAAATATGCATCCAGGGGTGGGCTGAAATAGAGGGTCTAGCATGCTCAGCACGCATATTGTTGGCTTCTGGCTTGGCTCAGACCCAGAGCATCAGTACATAGATAGGAAGAGTGAGCTTGGACTGTCAGCTGCTGGGCTGCTGCACACAGCTGGCCAGAGCTGCCTAGGCCTGATGAGGGAAAAATCTGGCCTTTTCTGGGTGCTGCGATTTCCCCTTTGGCAGGGGGCTGCTATTGAGTGCTTGGTTGTAGGAAAGAGGGGAGAGGCTGGTTTGGGCACAGCCTCAGATTTGTGCTACACCAGCACAACAGAGACAAAGATCAAGAGCTTACTCAGATCCTGTCAGGTTTGTGCCAGCTCTTGGTAGGCAGGTGAGCTGTACCTGACACAGAGAGCAGGGACAACAGTCATTTGCACCTTTCTTCTCACTGTTCTTTCTCCATGTGAACAGAGAGTTATTTTGGAGGTGATTTTGGGGTAAAGAATGCAATTTCTTACACCACAGTCACTTGGGATAATATTTATTACTGATAGCCTTCTGCAGGGCAAGCTCAGGCAAGAAAAATCAAATCTTTGCTTCAGGGCATCCATTGACTTATAACAGCAGAAATACCAACAAAAAAAAATCAAATGCAAAACGGAACAGGAGTGTACAGGGGTTGACTCAGAAACTGTAAGATTTGGGGAGGTTTTCTGTACTTTGGGGTGTACTTGGATCACATTCTGCATAATGCAAGGGCTAGATTTCTTTTTTAATGAAACCTTAGTTTCTTAGAAAATCACAATTTTTTTTCTTCTAAAAGCATGACATTGCAAAAATTCATGATAAAATTATGAGAATTGGCTRCACAGTAAACATCAATCACACTTCTGTATACCACACTGCACAAATGTTTAGCCGATTAAAAACTATACAAGTTTCTTTCACTATCCACATTTGGGTTGTTAAACAAACCAAATATCTTCATACTTTGAGTATCGCCTAATCTTACTTGAAACCTTTTGGCTGGCCTGAGTTTGTTTCTTTGCTGACATGAACCGGACAAGTACTCCACCCTTCCTTTTAAATAGATTTAAGCTGGATCACTTAAATTACTTGGAACCAGGGTGCACAGACCACAAGTAAAGGATTAAGTGTAACAAAATCCTTGTGAGGTTAAAAACTGGACAAGCTGGCCCTTTTAATTCTGTGATGGGCCATTTGCCTGTAGCAAACCAACCTTCCAAAATGAAATGACTTAATTATGTCTGTCTGCATTCAAGGTGATACATGAGGAGTTCCACTGTTATTGGAAGATGCTCCAATGGAAATGTCTCCACAAAGCTGTTAAGAAGCCACCAAATCGGATGGAGTAGACAAGTGGACTACAGACTAGGATTTAATTAGAGAGAGGCGTGAAAAGCCAGCAATCCAGCCCAGCATTCCCTGGATTTCATCTCTGGCACAGAAAGGGTTTGCATGTTCCCCGATTATGGCTTCTATTTTAGAACGTATTCATTGCTGAGATGCTTCAGCACAGCTGTGCCGGTTCATTAACTGCCCAGCATGTCACTCAGCCCAAGCAAATGGCTTTGGGATAGTGTTTTYCAAGGACCTAAGGGAAGGATAGACCTCTGTGAGGAAGTGAAGGTGTTGGTGTAGGAGATATTTGAGAATCGCTGGAGATGGATYAGAAAAACAAGACCAGAGATGAAAGGATCCAGCAGGAGCAAGACAGCTCCCCACAGCACAAAGCGGGCACTCACACGAAGATTTCAAGAACAGTTCTTCTCTATCAAAACCCCACCAAAGCATTAGTGATCAACAAAATAAGATCTCCCTTGTATTACAGCAAACAGCTATCTCTAATGTGGAGCTCACTGCTCCTGCTGCCTTTTCCATAAGCGTAGAAGAGCGCTAAACGGATACCAAGAATAAGAGAAATGGATCTGCTGCATCCCTACCCTCTTCTGCTCATTGCATCCTGCTCTCAGGAAAGAGACATGTGCAAAATTAGAGCACAATCAAGGCTTGCCCTTGAATACTTTGGTTAAGAAGGTGCCCTGCCCTCTTCCAGGAGCTACGTCAATGATGTGCTGAGCTGTGCAGCTGCTAGTTGTGCCCCATTTCCAAAGAAACAGGATCCATATTATTCTGAGAGTGATTCACGCTGAGATCATCCTCGTCAGGAGGAAACAGAAGGACTGGTCCCCACCTTTTCCTCTGGGCTGGGCTTGRAAGTGCTGAGCATGGAGGAGCGAAGTAGATGCTATGAGCAGGGCAATTCAGGGCTCCCAGGAGCCTTGCCCATTGATTTGGATGGTGCCTCAGCTCTCCACTTCATGCAAGAGAGAGGGGAATGTACCCAGGTGAAGGAGACAGGCGATCAGGAACATGCCATCCCCAGAACAAGCGTCCAGCTGCCAGTAATGGCTCGGGTCATCCTACGCTATGGCATCTGTCACAGTGATAGTCCCTGGCCACCCTGGCCTGGGAGGAGCAACCCCATCCCACGACCCTGGCAAAGTGGCCGCTCTCCCCTTCCCTCTCCAGATCTTGCTGTAACCACTGCACTGCCTGGCCACGAGGCTGAAGTCTCCTTTCTCCTGCCTCTCTCAGGCGATAATATAATCCTTTGTAACTACTTACTTCATCCTCTGTGCAGGTAATGTCCAGAAAGTGACTATACACYCAAGTGGAGTAAGGGGCTGGGGACACCTGTCTTTGAAGGGAAAAGAGATTAGTAAATCTACATGCTGTGGTGAGTAGGAAGTCTCCATGACTATTGCCATACCAGTAGTAACCCTAACTTGATATATAACTGTAGGGTCATTTGTCCAAAGTATTTCTGAAAATATCTAAAATGAGTGTTTTGTTCTAAAAACCTGATTCAGGCTCATGCAGCTAAGAAAGCAGGGAGCCCAGAAACCCTAGTACTCTCAGTGCACTCCCTCATAGCATCATTCAGCTTTAAATGTGGCTATGTACATCATTTTTGTGGCAATGTTTACATTTCCAGAAGCAAACCCATTTGAGAAAATAAGGACTCTATCATGCTATTTTCTAGTCCATCCTGATCTGTTTTTCACTGSGTTGCTCTATTTTTTGACCTGTGCTATTACAGTTCTTCCCAAAAGGGTGTCCCTAGTAGGTMATCGCCTCCCATACTTACTCTGCTTACCTCTGCTTTTCCAAGCAATTACTGCCATTCAAAACGCCCATTAGAAAGCCAGCTTAGTCCAAAAACTAAAGAGATTGACAAAAACACATTTTTCTACACTTCCTGCAAAACTCTTGAACTCCTGAAAGTTGAACACATGAAAGCAATCTGTGGTTAGCATGTAATACACAACCACATAAAAGAGATAATTTAGCATTAGACACATGTTACCAGAAACAGGTTGAAACTAATAAAGATTTTGTATTCAAGTCATAAAAMCCAACATTTATATAGTTCTGTGAGGCATCCCTACTTGGGGTGCCTTGCTGGAAGAATAACACTGCTCTGATGTCAATGAGAGCCAAAAACAAACAACATCCTTCACTGTTCTCTGCCCCAGCGCGGGAGGGACATTCACATCTGCAGAGCAGTCTCCTAGAAGCTAAGACGTACCAGGAGAAAGATGTGCCAAAGCTCTTTTCTTCTCCTATTCCAAACCTACTCAAAGATCACGTGAACATGCTGATGGGAGTGCAGCCTAGYATTCGGATCAACCTTGGAGAAGGCCTTGGTCTCCATGCAGCAGGGACAAGAGCAGCTCCCTTCACTGAAGCTTGGGTCCTTTCTCCTGGAAAGCCCATGGTCATCTTACATTATAAGTTGCAACACTGCCATAACGTGCCTTAGAAATTGATGCTAATGATCTAATTGGAGTACTASTAGATACGGTTCGAACTTCCCAGTACAGCATACTTACATGGAGGACAAGTGCAGAGATCAGTCTCCAAACAGTATTAAGGARTCCACGGTGGATTTCATGTGAGAATTGCTCTTAATACTACCACACACACACCCTTATGTTAATGATTTTTGTCCATTGTTTTGTCCATTTGTTTGTGTAGGATTCAACCAAGTTACCAGCATRTTTTGAGGTCCTGAAGTCCAATCTCTCCCTGCAAGCCAGAAACAACAAATTCAATACATTTCTAACAAGATGGACTTTTGAAAATAGAGCTGTATTGCACCTTTAGAAAGTATGTTGGCAAAGGAAGCAGGTTTACTTTGAAAGTTAGTTTGGTATAAAAGAGTTGAACAGCAAAATGCTAAATCCCTCTAGAGAACAGAATGAAATAAAAGCAGGTATTTCTTTTCTTAAGACCTTGTCAGCATTTCTGTTTCCTGGGCAAGTATTTTTTTTTTTTTTTTTTTTTTCAGAATTACTGTATTTGTTTGCCAACAATGCTTTTCTAAGAACAACCACCTAAGCAATATAGCAGCTTTCTCACCCATCTTTTCCAACACTCTCCTGCAGCCTGAGTAAAAAGTTCTTTGCCTTGGGGGCTGCAATGAAACTGATACAAATTATTGGGGAAAATACATATGTATCTTAAAGTTCCTGACCTGGACTTTAAGCTGCTGCTTCAGCTAGAGCCTGAGAAATTTTTTTTGATTTGAGACATTCCTACTAAGGTATTTTTGACTCGTATAGATCCATAAGGGACACCAAAAATATGAAGATCTAACAGCTCACCAAATTATTCCAAAAAGGCTTTCAGTATGACCAATAGCCTAACTTCCCTTCTGTTCCTAACAACATGCTAGGCAAGCAGGAGGCTGCAACTAACTTTGTGGTCCACATTCAGTATACTCAGCCTTTTGAGGAAAATCCTGAAAGGAAATGTGRTAGTAATCAAAGCATGCAATCACTGAGAATGCTTAAGACCTGCCTAAAAACTGGGGTGTCACCAAAGACTACAGGAAAACTAATTCTGCATCCTATTTTTCTCTCTTTATTCACTAGCCTAGAATAGCTGGAAGAATAGCAAAGATATCACATGCTGACCTTGATTAAGATGGTGATTCACCCTCTGCTCTCTAAACACCAACAGAACAGCTTCGTGCTGGAAGGTTTKTTAGCAAAAGAGTTTGGGAGGAAAGGACAATAACGTTAACACCAGGCCTCTTTTTGGGGTGGGAGGGGAAATACGGGGCTCCTGAAAGACTCATCTTCCCAGAAAACAAGCACAGTCACTCATCTGTCCTTTCTAGAAATCCAAAGTAGTACAAACACTGAAAATAYTGTTTTACAGCAGCCTGAAAAATCCAAGTGAACAAACAATTTACTCTTACAAAAAACTCTTACAAAACCAAAGCCTTCTTCAGTCTAATAATACCATACATTAATTTAACAACAACAACAAAAAAAAMCCAACATTCATAAAGCAGATTTTTTTTGATTCTTTCCTACCTCATTCTTTTGTTCTGGGTGAAACACCCCTTCAAAATGTCTCTAGAAAGGATACTTGAACTGTAAGATTTAGTGTAATGTATTTCAGTTTTAATTTTTGCTTTGATTGGATCTTAACAGAGTTAAGTTCAACTGTAATTTTACCCAATATAGACAGTGCATCTGAGAAAGGAAAATATTTTCCAGTTTTACCATTGGGTTATCCAGCGAGTTTACAACAGATCCAAACCAAATTTCAAGCAAGKCATAGGTTTAGAGAACAAGTGTCTCAAAAGACACTGTTAATGATACTTCAACAATTGATCCACAGACCTATTAAATGTAATCATCACAAAATCTTGAGCATCTGTAAACTTCTGATAATTAAAACAATCTGTTCGGAGTCACAGTAGTAAACGTCTTCAGATGAACTAGGCAGCTACATCTCTACTTACAGCATTCATACAGTGCATTAGGTTACTAAAGAGCATTTCCTTACCCTGTTGCAAAGTTCCTGGATCTGGGCTTTAAAGTAGATTTCAAAACAGCAAGGAAATTGAAGAGGACAGATAATTTGGTGTACGGGCCAGTTTTTGCAATCCAGGAGCAAATGGTTTTAAGCAGTACTATTCCAGCAATGGCAGCAACAGCTGATGCAGTTGGTAGACCACTTAGCACATGGGCAGCAATATCAACCACCAAGTTCAAAGCTGAACCTCTCCAGACTTTGGTACATGGGCAGCACCACCATCAAMCTAGGGTCATGATATAGACTAATTTCTATGAAGAGAGGATGGAGACTTCACAGCTGGCAAATACTTACGTACATTAGGGATAAAAATGAGCTCAGGGAGTGAAATTCAACCCTGTCCAGACAGCCAGCAAAGTGCTTACCACTGACTTTGTATGCAGGTTTCCCAACACAGTCACAGGCCCAACTTTGGTGGTGAAAAGATTACGTGCTGCCTCTTGAACAGGGATGGAYTGTCGTCGTAAGCATTCACAGAAACAATGCTGTATTTGAGATCTGAAGATCAAAAAGAACCAAAAAAGCAGCCCTCAGAGTTCCCCCAGTGGGTAGGATTTAAAAAGCCTAGGTTCCCAGGGGCAATTGAATAGCTAGGCTTGTGCTGGTTTCCCCARAAGGCCAGGACCCCATGTAGGTGTCAGTGTGGAAGGGGTGGTGCAGGACTGTAGCTCTACCAGCATGGCTAGGGGCTGGCATCTTGCTCTGGGTTCTCTCCACTGTCTGGGCCAACTGCACAGAGTGCAGACACCTGTGGGAAAGAGGATAACAAGATTATTAAGCACATGGAGATCTGAGGAGACTCTTGCGTTTCTGGCATCTTTCCCTCCTTCCAGTTGAGATGCTGAAAGAAAAAGCAACCTGCCTAGTAAGAGCCATAAGCAACAACAAATAGCCTTTGTAACTGAACCATCGCCTTGCTGTGGATACAGTCAGACAGGCATTTCCCCTTGTCCTTCTGCCACCTCTCTCCTCCCGGCCAGCCACTGACAAATAACATTTCAGTGTCAGCGGAAAGATGGCAGCAGCCCAAAGGTCAAAGACTCTAATTCCCACTTTCAGGTGTCAAGCTCCAGGGATCTGTTTCCCGTGCATATAAAGGACAGAAGACCTTTTTCCGGCGAGTTGAGAATCGAGCACCAGAATGTACAGGAAGCCGTCTAGGCCACTRAAGTGAGGAAGATGCATGACAAGTAAAGAGACTGCATGGAAAGTTGCTCCAGTGAGCTAAAATAAGAAAAGGAAATAATCAATGACAGTGGAGAAAAGGAGAAAAAAGGTTGTCCAGTAAAACTGTAGAGAACTATAAGTACAGTCAGCTCCAGTCATAGCAGAGTTTGTGTCTTATAAAGGGGTCCCTGGAGAAAACACATCAATGCAAAAATGAACAAAAAGCCTTGAAATAAAACATTTTGGACTGAAGCTCACAAAAAATTTCCTTGTTTCATATCATCCTGGTGACAATGCCTTCTGCAGAAGGAGGCAAATTGCAGCCTCTTGGGAAAAGTCAAGGTTTCCTCAGAATAGCCCAGTAAGGAAGTGCGGGAAAGCTAAAGGTTTGGTTTGATTTGAAGATTTTTAAGCGGTCCTAGCCCCAGAAAAACAAATCAGAACGTTGTGCTTCTAATATGGAAAGAAGCAAAATTCAAGGCTCAGACATAATCAAAACTTGAGGTTTGATCATACTCAAAGGATATTTGGATTCAATCCTGAATTCAATGAGCAGTAGTAAGCCTATTTCTAAGTGCTGCAGAAGATTTCAGGCAGCAGCTCTCTCATCACTGGACTTCCTTCTCCCACAGCATGCAGAAGAGCAGACATCCTCACTGTGCCCTTGCCTACACACTKTTGTGCTGCCCAGAAGAGAGCCTCTCCAGGCTGGATCCTGAAGGCAGAATCATTACCAGGGCCACAAGCCACCGCACAGACTGCTTGGTAGCTGGAACTGCAAGCACAAGTCTTCTTAGAGGGAACTAGGGGGCAGGAATCAGCCACACTAGCGCTCTCCTCACGCTCCCTGGTCAGTTCCAGAAATGTTGGTGAATCCTTCTGGCAGACAACSACTCTAGGTTTTTCAGAAGAGGACCCTGACTCTAGCCAGTCATTTGAAACCTCCCAACCTGCCCCTGCCAAAGCCTGTGTTGACGCAGGAACTGGAAATACGGAGAAACAGTTCTGAAATCAATACCTAGTCCCTAGACTTATCACTGGTTAAAACAAATTCTCATAYACAAATATTTTTTTCAAATATTTTCTTTACCTATGAAACCCCATGGTGAAGCTGGAAAACAGAGTTTAGGATCCAGAACACACAGCAGAAGTTGTCTCTCAAGGATTTMTTGTATTTAGATTATAAAAAATTTGTAAAGAAAGCTCAGATTTATACATTAACAAAGCCAGAGAGGACAGCTGTGGTCAGCTAYGCTTCTGACAGGACGCAGGCAACAAGTCTGCTCTGAATGAATACCTGCATGAACAACAATGTAATGATGGAAAAAGTATCCAACCTCAGCTTGCCAACATCGCAGCCCTGCCTTTTGTTCCAAGAATTGTCTTGACTGTTAAAAGTTGAAGACATATTTGGTATAAGTTCACCCTATTTCTATCAGTTCTTGCTCTACTATTGCCCARAGAGGCTTCTCTTTTCAAATTTCTCTTCCTTATATAGCTACTTGAGAATGGGACTTGAGCATTCCTTAGCACACTTCTTGGTAAGCTAAGGAGATGGGCTCCACTGTAAGGCATGTTTTCCAACCTTTCAGTCATTTTTGTGGCTCTTTTCTGGAACCTCTCCAATTTTTCAACATCCTTCTTTAATTGAGGGTACCACAGCTGGACAGCCCATTCCAGAAGCAGCTGCATCCATGCCAAACACAGCAGTAAAGTGATCCCTGGGTATATAAACAGGGAATATCAAGTAGGAGTTAAAAAGGATCCAAGGATTGCTTTAGTCCCTTTGGCCACAGCAATGGAGTGAGGGATTATATTCAGCCAATTATCCATTCATATCCTCCGTCCTTTTGCAGATTCCTGTTTCCCAGCATCATCTATCCAATCTGGTACATAAATCCTGCAGTTTTAATTTCCTGTACCTGTGGTGTTCTGAAAAGACAAAYCATTTACCATTCGCATTTTATCAGGGGATCCAAACTATACTAGATCCAGTTTTTCTTTTATCTGCTAACTTTAACAGTCTTAATGTCTCCTTCCAATCACTGCTACACTATTAGGCAACTCAAAGCCACAAATAGATGACTGGCAGGATCCCACTGGAAACACAGCTATTTGATATTTACTGGTTACAAATCACACTGCGAGTTCTGTAACTTAAATAGTTGGAATCTATGTACCATTTCAYATTTGATAATCTACTATTTGAGTTTATGAATATGTACAATAGCAAGTTAAGATCTACAGGAAATTCTTAGTATAGATTATAATACAGAGATTATACCTTATTAGTATAATAATCCAAATTTCTGTTTTCTTCATAAAAAAAAACTTAGGCTTACCAAAGTTACTTTCCACAAATCCATACTAAATGTCTTTTCATGTGTTATGTTGCTTTAATATGTTGTTCATTGTGTGATTCCACTATATTTCCAGTGATTTGTATTAATTAATACTAACATTAGTTATTAATCATCACAGCAATCCTTTTCAAATACTGATATAAATTTAGATTTTTTTTGTGTCTCTAGAACTTCTCCATTGTTAAAGGGCTGATTAGAAATCAAAATGAAAGACCTAGGGAGCTCTTCACTTTTACACTTTTATAACTCTAGGATTTAGAGTTATGAAACCCCAATTACTTACATATTTAACTTTAGAACCTGATCTTTAACATACTCTCAAGTACCAATGGAGGYGATATTATTTCATTATCCAGAGGGTGTGTTCATCCTCTGTTTATTCACAAGATACAATAGAATATTTTTGTGCCATCATTGCCAATTATACCACAACTAGCAACCTGTTGAACTTTAGACTAAACTCTGTTATTTTCTTTGGTTATCTGATTTACTGGTGGCAGTGCTTTAAGTAGATCTTCCTTGAGGCACCACAATTCAGCTCCAGCTGGTCATTCAYGGGCAATGGATCAAAGGCAATTTTCACACTTACGAAAGCAAAGAACTTGAACATCCCGAAAAGATCTGATGCATAGCATCTTTTCAGGCCACAACTCTCTCACAAGTTTTCCCATATTTCCTTACTCTCCAAAAGGCTGTAGGTTACCTTCTGCCTTGATGGTGGTAGGTTTGCTTTGCACTAGTTCAGCTACTGCCTCCCTGAAAAACGCAAACCTTCGGATTATGAGCAGCTGTCTGCAGAGAGAGAGATGCTGTTTCAGAGTTGTTAAATTTGCTATTTTACTGAAGGTCATTTTCTCCCCATCTGTAGCAGGGCACAGTCAACTGGCTGGTGTATKAGTATAAACAGATGCTATCAGTACCAGCAACAAATTATCTTCTGAGGCTTTGCAGTTTCTAGAGAGTGGCAGGTTATGGCAAGTCCATTCACATTTAGGATGGATAGGAAGAGAAAAAGAGGCTATACTGACTTTAGCAAGTAATTCAGCAGAATGTTAGAGGAATAATAAATTGAAGGTATACATTGACACTGTGAGAGAAACCATTATCTGTGCACCGACAGCTTCTAGAGAAGTGCACAAAACACCAAGTGTGGACACAAGGAGGTTTCATACTTAAAAAAGAATGTGTGTTTTGTGCTGAAATGGCAAATGCCCAGAGAGATCATGTGCATACGCATGTGAACGCTCCTCTGAGAGCRAAGCCATTTGCATGACACACTTGTTGCACTGGATCTTGGGAGTGTGCTTCATCCTGCAGCTAGAGGGGAGAATGGCTGAGGTTGAAAGGGACTTTTGGAGATCACCTAGTCCTGCTCAAGCAGGGTCACCTAGAGCATGTTGGACAGGATTGTGTCCAGGAGGATTTTGAATATCTCCAGAGAAGGAGACTTCACAATCTTCTTGAACAATCTGTTCCAGTGTTCTGTCACTCTCACAGTAAAAATGTTTTCCCTTAAAATATCTGTTTCCCTTAAAATATCTATTTTTATTTTAGAAGAATACCAAAAACTATGTCATTGGTGACCTTTGCAGGCTACATCAAGATAGAAGGCAAAATTTTCAAGTTAAAAAGTGGCAATTTCTGTAATATTTCCTATRAAACTCCGTGATTTCTCTCAGTCATGTGCTTTCCTTTCCCATGGCTTGTGATCATTGTTACAGGATTACAAGATTCACAAGGAAACTGCCTCAGTTACATTTTATATCACTGAACACACGAGATGTAACACATAGGACAGTTCAGCARCTCAGTTGAGGATCAGGACAGGATCATTATCCTTTAGGTGCCCGCAGGTTTCACCTGCTGTCCCGAGACCTGTTCCCTTTACCTGACAGGCAGCGCTGAACCTTTCACTGCAATTCTTGGCTGAGTATTCAGCAAAGGTCACCAGAGGGACGGCTGTAGAGCAAGGCTTCCAGCGGGACAGGACCAGTGCTGCTTTCCGATGATCCCGGTGAATTCACAGACCTTCTCCCTCTCGCCTAGTAAATGACCAATTTAGAATAAGGAAATGTGTTCAATAAAATGACTCAAAACTGAAGTGTTCCCAATTGTTTCAAGTAGTCTTTCACACTCCAGGGCAGTAATTCATGTACAATTGAAAGTAATAGGTAAAAAACAAATTATTCTCCGACTAGCCATAGCAATTGTTCTGACATCTCCTTTATAAACTGATGAATAGACTGTAGACTACATGAAGCAAACTTAGGCAGGTGATTTTATGATTTAAGAAAATCTAACACTAGAAGTCGGAGAGCCCTATTTCCTGCCTCATCTACGTGCCTCAGGACTGCTACCAATCCTGGGGTGAGGCACCGCATCTTTTTAGGAAAATATTTACAGTATTTTTCTATTCCTTTCTCAAACACCACTAGGATTYCTTGATTTTCAATTCATTTCAAAATAGCAACAGTATTTTTGCTTCCTCTACCCTAATATCTGCTCATATTGTAGAGAAATCCTAGTGAAGTGGTTCGTAATTAGGTTTCAAGGGACAGGTTTACAAATTTTACATAGGCAAATCACTGCATCTCTCAACATTATAAATGATGTTGAAAAAAAATCTAACCAAAGGAAGAAGTCAAAATATTCTCCCAGAAAAACTGGGCTAGCATATAAAAAGTACAAAAGTTTCCACAGCCAGAAAAACTCACATCTGAATGCTCTTAACTTTGTCAGCACAGCCAGGCACCCACTTGTATTCGGATGTTGTGCAACGCCAGCATGCAACTCAAACTCACATCATGAATCTAGAAGAAGCAGCCTAATATTCTGCCATCACACACTTTCTCATAAATCTTTGGTCCTAGAGAATTCATTCCAGCTCTAGGGTTTGGAATAATTTGTTTTTAGACCAAAGCGGTCTTCTCCAAACCAAGTCCTGAATCCTGGCTGAGTTAGCTGGAGTTAAATCAGTACAAAACTAAAATAGCACAATGGAAACTTGGGCCTACTGTTAAATCATGCTTCTATTTTTATCTGGCAAAGCACTAAAACATGTGCTCGAGATCCACAGAACGTAAGCATATGCTTAAAGTTAGTCCCACGTTTACATGAATTGCTAAATCAGGGCTTATAAATCAACTAATATTGTGAATCAAGCTGAAATTTTGTGACTTTTGAAAGAAAACATATGATGCTGGTCTTCACATATGAAAAGGGATCCACAGGCTCAGGATGGGGAACCTGAAAAATCAATCAGGAAAAGCTGAGGACTTGCAGCCAGACTAAAAGCTCACACAGACCTTGAGAAAGGAAAAGGAACATTTCAGAAAGAAATATGAGATGGCACAAGGGAGGAAATAAAACTGGAAGTTTCTCAAGTTCAACCTTAGTAGCAAAAGGATACCAAAATGGTGGTGCAGAGCAGTTTACCTGCAGCACTGGCTGGTAGGTACAGACACGGGACACAGGCCATGCACAGAATGGTTCTTTCTGGTTACAGCCTTCCAGTTTCTGACCACGAGCAATTTAGAGACTTGAAGACACCTTCAAGCTCACACAGGCCTTTGCATTTAGTAGCACATGATGGATGGATCGTGTGGGATTTTGACTGATCCTATTTTAAATTTATTTTTGTTTTGCCATTCACTCTGTCTAGTGTCACTTCTGCATTACAGTCATGAAAAAAGTACTCCTCTCATTCTATGTTACTGGCTGTTTAGTTGAGTACCCCTAGTTCTTGTGTTACAAAGAACAGARAATGATCATTTCTTTTTCACCTCTCCCATATTTTATGAGCTTTTGTCAAATGCTCCTTCAGTTTTCAAGGCTGAAGAGCTCTCCTTTATTTATATATCTCAATGAAAGAAAGAAAGAAAAAAAGAAAGAAGTTGACATTCCAGACCTCTGATTACCCTATTGCTCTTTTTTGGCTTTTCCACTTCTACTACTTCTTTTTGGAAATTGGGTGAGCAGTCTTGCGCACAACAGTCAAGATACGGGAATGCTGTGGGGAGATCAAGCTCTCTGACTCTCTCATTGCATGTCACTGCAGTGGCACAAGCTCTCTGTTTTGTTCTCAACTACTCTTAATAATTCCAAATTTTGGAAATATTCYAAATTCCAATTTGTCATCTGTATGACTGCTAGCAATGGGCTGATATTTCAGGACAATTGGCAATAATTACCTTATTGATCATTTTCCTGAATATAAAGCTAATTTCGAAAACATAGCTACACAGAGCCATGAATGATCAAAATTATTTTTGCTGGTATTATTTAGATTTATTGACATTAACTTTCATCTACCAGTTTATGCCAAGTCTACCAAGATCTCAAGATTCTTTCACAAAGGACCAAGAACCTTTAATTATCAGTGTCACAGTTGGAAGAATGGCGTCACAAACCAAAAACTCCTCCTTATTCATACTTTTTTACCAGATAAGACTGTTGAGGAACACAGGCCCCAACTCCCATTATCTCTACAGGGACACACACACACACACTTCCAAGGTTCCCTTTAAGAGCCATGAAAACCTTCTACTGTGAAAATTTGTTGTTTATCTCTGCACTTTTTTCCGTGTATTTAATCAAGAATGGATGAGAAATTCCTTTTTTATGCCATGACAACTTAGTTTTTTGGGAGTCTTTGGTGAGATCATTTCACAATCCATTCAAAAATACAAGTACAGTATATTAAGTGTCTCATGCTTCTCCAGATACTTATTCCTTCCTTCAAAGAACTCCAGGTTTTGTGATGCATGCCTTTAATTTACAAAGGCTGTGTTAACACATCCACAATATATCATATTTATGAATGCAGCCACTAACTCGCTTATAATTTCCTCTCGATTTTTCCTGGTACAGAAGCCAGATTTCAGTAGTCTGTAGTTTTTTGAATCCCTGCTGGAACCCTTTCCAAGATTGCTGTCACGTTATTTACCTCCTCTGGGACCGAGGCTGACTGAATCCAAATGTTTCATACCAGGGTAATTTAGAATATTTGAGTGAAACCCATGTGTCCTGGTGAATTGTTAGTGTTGTTTCATTAACCCATTTTAAAAATCCTTCTATTAACAGTTCAATTAGAGACCATTCCTTGGTCTCAAAGCTTACAGAGAACTTACTTGCTATGCAGTGAGCACCTTCTGCTACTTGCTATACCATGGCCTTACTGACCTCGATTGCTCATTTTGCACCATGGTCATTTGCTGATCCCACCTATCCTCAGGCAGACTTCAGCTTACGTTGCATTTGGAAGAGCTTTTATTACTAGAGTTTTTGCCTTTCGTGAGTCATTCAAACTATTTTAGATTGTGTTATGGTTTTACATTTTACGTGCTASAATTTATAGTCCTTTACATTTTATTTGTTTAGGTATGATCACGTGTTAAGTATGATTAGGTATGAAATTTTAAAAGTGTCCTTTTAAAATTTCTAATAGACCCCTTTACCTGCTGTTTAAGTGTAGTAACTTTTTTTTTTTTTTTTTTTTTTTTTTTTGGGGGGGGGGGGTTAATTTAGGAACTGTTGAGATGTTTTCTCTGACCTACAAGGATGCTACTTACACTCTTAACTCCTTTACCTCCTCCATTAATTGCTGTTTAAACTGTTTTTTAAAGATAACATTTAAAAGCACCATGGCAGTATTTATCATCCCTACAAAAACATCAGTTTTGGCCATGTAATGGTCACTGTTGCAGAGCAACTCTTTAGTGCAATAGCTATACTTGAAATCTGTTCTCAGCCCAGAATTTCTTTTCTTTTTATTGATTCATCAGTTTCTCCAAGAATCAATTTAAAAATATTGACTAAGAATTCACTTTTTGTGTCCTACCTAGCACAAATATTATCCAGTCCCAACTGTTCTATTATCCAGTCCCAACTGTTCTTGCATATTATTTTTGCACAGTCTCTATCCTTAGTATATTTCATGGACACTGTCAGTGCTATGGTCAGTTATTTAAAAGAGTAACCTCACTGCAATTTTTTCTTGCTTTGGCATTGCAAATTCCAATCCATAAAGAATGGGTGGTAAATGATGATACAGAAAACTGATATATCTTATTGGACTCTGATTTCCAGCATACTGTGATTCACTCCTCCAATGGCAAAATCTATTCTTGTCATCTCTACATAATAATTATCCTGATAATACAGCTTCATGCTATTTAGTTTCTTTCAGTAAGACTTCTAGGAGACCAGCATATTACAATTCACACATCTTTGTTTTATAYACTCATAATATTTATAGAAAAGCACAAATATTTTTGGTCTTTTTTTATTCATCTGTCTGTATGTGCCTTGTTTAACTGTGGGTTTGATTAACCTGTCCTACTTTATTTATAACCTGAACTTTATAGGATGCTGTCCTATCCTCCCATGAGGAGGCAGCTTCTCATGCTGGACAGCTCATCGTCAAGATGAGTTTTTTCTTCTATTCCCCTGGTCTCAAATAATTTTAAGGACTCCCTTAGTATTTTTTTTCCCCCTTCATTCCCAGTGTTACTAGCCTGGTTCTCTCCTCATTTGAAAGAGGCCATCCCTCTTGCAGAGTATCTCCACCCATTTTTTAGTGTCTCCTCTGTTCCTAATTCTGGATCCCTTCTTCTTCCACCACTTCCTCAGCCACACATTGCATTTCTGTTCATCAGGGTGACATCGCACACGGTTTGGAAASCATTTCTTGAATACTATGGTGGAGTTCCTGGTCTTTAACATCCTCTCTTATGAAAATGTTGTGTTTTGCCTTCTTGCTCTTCTCTCTTATACCTTTTGATACTCATTTGACCATGACCAGATACAATGAACTTGGAAGGTCACTGGCTCCTTCGCAGTATCCTCTTCAAGGCTGTCTAGACACCATGATATACACAGCCTTTGGAGCTTRGGCAACCCACCACAAGCTCTTTCCTGGCTTCACGTCCCCTGTTACAAGTCCCCCACAGCACCTCAGTCTGCTTCTTCCCATCCCATGGGACTCCTGTCCTTCTGCCACTTGTCTTGTTTAAGTGCCAACACAATGCTTGCACGACAGCAAGGGAAATGGGTCACAGGGACAGTGTCTTTCATACAAGTTTACTCAGTCAGTCTGAAACACGATTTTATGACTTGCCTTATTGTCTCTTTAATTCAAGCAGTAGCAGCAAATCAAGCCAATTCTCTTAACATAATCCCTTCTAATTGTTCATTATATATTCCCCCAGATAACAGAAGGCATCTCTTACTGCACCTCAGAAATCAGCAGAAAAACAGATGAATATCTTTACACTCATTTATAAACTGAAACCTGTGTGTTCCAGAGAGAAAATCTAGTGTTTATATTTCTTACCACTACAGGCCTCATTGTCCTGTGCTTAAGAAAGCTTTCTCCTATTTAAAAGTCAGTCAAAACACTGGTTTKGGGGAACATGATCATGGTTTTCACATTTGTTTTATTTTCTAGAGACTGACTCTGGCCTTAATTTGCAGAAAATATACAGACGGGAACRTATCAGGGAGTTTGGTGCAAAGACAGGTGGTACCTTCACCCTCTGGACACGTGAAATGTATAACCCACTAAGTTTTGCATTTAATCCTCTTCTCACCCCTCAGCCCCCTGCCAAAGATTAAAAATCCTTCTCCTCTAAAAAAGAGCAAAAGATTTCAGAACACTCCATCAGCTCCTCCCTTCAGGCCTCAATACTGACAGTTTTATCTCTATACACAAAGCTTCTCCCCCTTTCTCCAGCTTGGCAACAAAACCCAAGCTCAGTGAATATTTTATGTGTGTGTAGTTAATGGAGCTTTCTGGCTTCAGTCCATTAAGCGCCTTACACAACGGTGTATTAACTGCTTTTCAATGTAACATTTTGAGTCTGTCCAAAAGGGATGTGTGTTTGCCAGTCGAGCCAACACATTATTATTGTCTTGTCAGCCTAGTTCCTGTCTTTAATTCAAGAGCAAGGTCTCTTTGCACAACACTTTACCACCATTGTGCTCCCAGTAATGGCCAGAGAAGATTAGCCCAGCTCAAAGTTCTATTCTTTCCTCTCCATTTTGAGGTCTGTATCTCAGGTGGGGTGGGGAATGCCTGGAGTCCATCTCCTTCAAAGATACACACACAGATAAGCAATGATATCCAAGATGAACACAAGAGTAAATATAAAGCAGCTGAGATCTTCAAYTCTGATGGAAACCAGGCCTCCATATTCCTTCACCAGCTTTGAAATTTTGGCCTTAAAATACGCCCTATTAAAAAAATTGATAGCAGAATAAGGATGTCTGGCAAAACATTTAGCAGCTTCTTACTTTGAATATCTCCCCTTTTCCACAGCTCAACAAGGGCCAATACACACCATCAGTATCAAAACCAACACAAAGTCTTCTTAACAGAGATGTGCACAGATCACTCCCCTCACTACAAAGAATGCAACATTACACTACACATAAAGAGTGTAGTGTAATGCCAAATAGGAGGAAGAAAATCGCTTCTTGACTTCTTAGGTGGAAGAGCCCTATGAGAGATGGGGGTCTAGCCCAAGCCACTTACTATGCCTCCCTGATGGTTCATGGAAAGCAYAGCAGTTTCCAAAGTGTGAATCACCCCAACCCAAGGCAGATTTCTAGGACAAGTAGGACAGATGGAGTGGGCTATTTATCATTCTGCACTGACTGCAGAGAGAGCCTAGATGACAATCTTAGACTTTAATTCTAAGTTCTAGATAACCGAAAACAGGTGAGACAGTTTCCAGTCCCAAGGTTTGTAGACTTGTTTTCAGATAAGCCACAAACCCTGACAGACTTAGCAAGGCAGAAAACAACAAAATAAATAAAAGTGCTGATGTGGAAAAACTGATCTCATTTATTCCCTGCCTGAGAGCAAAATGAGCTTACATTTCGGAAGGCAAAACCTAGCCTTTGCTCTTACATCGTTTCTAAAGTGCAGTTGAAAAAAAAAGGGACACTTAAAAAAAATTGCAGGACCCTAGAGTGCTTTCTGCACCATCTTATGAGATAACCACCAGTTAGGAGGTGCTCAGGTGTTAGAGGCCAGTAGTGAGCTCCAACGGACCCATGGAAACACTACTGACCACAGAATAGACAACACGAAGCCTTTCAACAAATAAGTGTTGCCTTGTTCACAAACAGAGTCTCCTTATCCAACAATGTGTGGACTCTCATTACATACCCAAATGGGTAGTGGTGGCAGGAACCGGAGGTGAAGGGTATGGAGATGGGGATCAGAAATGACTGAAGATTAAGGGAAGGAGAGTTCCTTGAAAACTTTGAAGGAACTTCTTGTTGCAAGGATTCTGGGCAGAAAGCAATAGCTTCCTTAAGGGCACTGACAGGATCACAGCATCTTAAGTCATACTTGAGACTGGTCAGATACTGCAGAAATATAATCAAAAGTCATAAATCTGACTGAACAGAACATCAGCTGCTCTGAATACGGCTCTAAAGTCAGACTGTTTCTCTCCCAGAGGCACAAGCAGCAGATCAGTCATTCTTTCAATAGTTAATCCTGTTACTAGCCCACTTTCTTTTCACTCCCAGATCCCTCTGCTTCCCTCAAACAAGTTGGTGGGGTTTTTCCCCCCTTTCAGAGCACAGCTATCATCAATGGAAAGTTTTGAGAATTAGCTGAAAACAGCCAAAGCGGCTAATTGACTGAAGAAGGGAAATGGCAACTTCCATCATCTCAAAAAGCTGCACCTTTCTCCTACTCATCTCAAAGCTGAATAAAGGAATTAAAAACATAGCCTGGGGCAGCCAACAGAGATTTACAAGAAGCAGACATTAGTTCTCACTCTAAAGGCTGGGCGTGTGTGTGAGCCAGAAGGAGCAAACACAGAAAAAGGGAGCAGAAACAGAGTCTTTGCATTTAAGAGGAGGAAGAAGAATAAGAAAAAAAGACTTTAAACCCTTCCTAATAAAACAAAGATCATCCTGGCAACATGAAATACTACCCTACTTTGTTTATTTATCGACACAAAGAAAGAAGCAAGTTGGCACCTCAGAGGGTATTAAATGCTGGTTTTTTGCTGACTGAATGACCTCAGCCAAAATATTTTCCATGACAAGAGCCCAGAAGACGCTGGCACAGAGTCAGACAATAAGATTTTCAGAGTGTATTTACATTCTATCCATGGCCCCAGGCTGTTCCAAACCCATAGGCAGGTGCTGCCTTTATCTGTTCTTTGCTCACCTGGCTCCCTAGCAAAATGTTCTGAGGCCTGCGGCTCGACTTCATTAACTATTTGCTGACTAGTTCTCAGAAAGCTGAGGAGCTTCAGAGACATCTAGAAGTCTGGCAAATGAAGATGGTGATGCTGGTCTCCTCTCAAAACTGACCAGTGAAGGGTATATAAGGAGTTTTCAACAAACAGACCAAATCAGGTGGTGGTGCAATAGTAGAAGGATAAGTAAGAGCTAGATAAGTTCGTGCTGGGGAAAAAAGGCATACTTTTTAAAACAAGAAGAGAGAAGGCACTTCTTTCATGGATGCCCTGTGTTCTCCATCACTCAGGCTCTTTAAGTTGAGTATGGATAGCTCTTTAAAAAGAAACACTCAGGATCTTGCAGAAGACCAGACTAGAGGGTGACCACTATCCCTTCTTGTTTTGAAATCTATGCAGACAGCAGTGGATGAGCACCAAATCACATCCCTACACCAGAGRACAAAAGGGATGGAGTCAGGCTAAGCCACAAAGAATCACTGAATTGTGTCTTCCAGCTCTGCAGCACAAGCTCCGTGCATTACAGGCTTCCAGCTGTATATGCTACCTATAGAACAGCTCCTAACCTGGTCTGCAGCAAAGTGATCCGTTCCATCCCTGCGGTGGAAACAGCCTCCTCTTTACTCAATTTAATTTGGCTTCTAGTGCACAACAACCTTTTCTTGAGTAATAAGCCTCCAGGAGATGCTACAAGAGGATACGCCCTTAATACCACATAACCAGGAAGAATGATAATTGCACTTTTAACACTATGTACAAGGCAGCCACCAAAGCAGAGGAAGCATGAATTAAAGTAGGATAAAAAGGAGGGGCCTTATCATCTACCTAATAAGGTATTATTCACACTTTTGGAAAGCTTCCTTGCAGAAAGATAGCAACAGACATAATGGGGAGTCAGAAGAAACTGTGTCTGGAAAAGCAAAGGCCTGCCTGTCATCGTCTCACTGCTCCCTTGTCCTGCTGGACTCAGCTTCAGTCTTCCCAGCCTTAGGTCCCTTCCCTTACTATCTTTTTGCCATGTGTCCCACTTTAACCCATTTCTTACCCAGTGCAGCTTGCCCATACTCATGCAAGTGGTTCAGGTCTGGCCCACTCATACACACACATCCAACCTTGGCACCAGTTCCCTCCAGTCCCACTATCTTTACCAAACTAAAGAATTTTTTTCTTTCCTTACTTCCTCCCTTTCTCTCATCCTCATCTTTCTAAAGTGTTCTTATACTGAAATTCTTTCCTGCTGCGGGCAAAGTCTGTCTTCTTTTGTATTCCTTTGCCAAAGCACATCTATTTGTCCACTAATACCACTCAGTATCAGAAAGGATGCAAACATCTGCTAACCACACTCGTAACTGTACTAACAACTGTACTTGAGTAGGGATAAGACTTTTATTTGGCCACCAAGGAAACATAAGTGTGACCTTACACTCCAATGAACATTTTGAATAGTGTTTAACTCAAGATCCCAGAACAATGCAGAATTTTAAGCATCTTCCCTCAACTAAATTAATCACTGCTCACGTGTATAATAGATCATTGTCTTTTTCAATCCTGTTCAATTGGTTATGACAATTTATAAGGATCTAACAGCCTCTGCCATTTCTGAGGCTGTTTCTACACACGCTCCATGGTAAAGCTGCATAGGACTTGTCACACTGGGATGAATACCTCCAGGAAGCCTTTTCTAGCTAGTAGAAAAACAAAAACTCCATCTGTCTCTGTCCACTCAGATCATGTTTCCTAAGGTTCTTAGGTGCATGGCAGATGGATCTCCCAGTGGAAATCTCAGAACACCCTAATGGAGATAAGTAATTCAATCCTATGAAAGTCCTAGCCATTTGGAGATCCAAGAAGCTGAGGCCCGGTGGAAGCTCAGGAACAAAATCACCTTTGGAACGTGAAGCTGGGTGAAGTGGTTGGAGAGTTGAGCAAAGTAAGTATGTATGCAGTTCCCAGGTCTCATTCCTAAATACGATCAGATGTCCACATGCACTAGGATGCATGGAAAACCATTATAGGAATGCATAGGAAACCATTAGAGACTTGGGAACCTGCAGCCTCGGAGGGCATTAACTAGAGCTGTGTAGTTTGAAGGTAAGCAAAACCAGAGATTTCCAAGTGTATCTGTATAGCATATCTGAAAAATGATAATTTTATGCTACTGCACTTCCCTGAAGTGGTGGAAACATCATCCACTAAGACTACCACACAAACAGTTGTACAGAAAACACCTTCTCAAAGGTGTCACCTCAAAGGGGACCCCTCCCCCTACCCTCTACGCTCCTAACACAGTTATCATTAAAAACTGGCTTTAAAAAGGCACAAACTAACAATCTGTAGTCCTTCCCGGGATGAAATAACAGCTATGAAAAACTTCTCTTCGTTGAAATAGTTAGAATACAAATGGAAGAATACACGGTACTAACCAGGTACTGCACAGTGTGTCTGCGGTCTCCCACTCATAGCAGGAACTCTGAGTAATGCCTGGACATAGTGTTGCTTCTACTGTCCAACCCAAGGACATCTTTTAAACAATGCTTCACTGTGATAATCCTGTAAGGATTTTCAGCTCTGTCCTGTATAGTATTTTAATTGCTAGCACTGTTTCAGGAGCTCAATCATTTACAGAAAGTATTTTCATCCCACTAATTGTAGGTTTCCCAGAGGACTCAGTACAGTATTTCACATCCTCAGTGCTATTAAATGTTTTAGGAAAGCATCCAGACTTCTGAAAGTTTGGTTTTTGTATGAATGTGGTTCTGAAGAAGAAGAGGGCAAATCAGCAAAAGGAAGATTTTTAAGTGCCTCAAACAAAATATCCTGTCAACTTACAGAGAAAATCTAAAATGACAATATTTAAGATAATTTTACAACAGCCTCACCTAATTCATCAGCCGAGATGCCATTTCCAATGTTAATAGCATGCAGCTATACTTCTGCACCTGGAAAAGCAATTTCATTTGCTGGTAGCTAAAGGTTATATTTATATCACTAATACTATTCACCCTAGGGAGTGATTCCCAGCCTACCAGGCCAGGTAACGCAGAACATCTCATGCCAACACTGCCCAGGGCTAGCTTGGCTCTGGAGCAAACTGACCATGCCCACAACGCGTAGCACTCTGCCCTGTGGCTGTAAGAAAGAATAGTTACTTGTATGCGTGCTTCAAGTCAACATGCCTAAAATAATATGAGCGCTGTACTGCAGTCCATAAAGGCAGTATTTTTACAGCCTGACACYGAAGAGCAGTATTGCACGCCTACAGGATTGGGTGGCAGTGCTGAGGAGTTGCATCTGAAGGAGCAAGGCCTGAGGTAGCATGGAAGGAGAGAATGGGTTAGAGGAAAGAGCTAGGAAGCTGAGATGTCTGGCAGTGTAGACGTATCTAGAGCAGGCTGTCATCCCTCTGAGTGGGCAAACCATTAGAGACTCGGGAACCTGCAGCCTCGGAGGGCWTTAACTAGAGCTGTGTAGTTTGAAGGTAAGCAAAAMCAGAGATTTCCAAGTGTATCTGTATAGCATATCTGAAAAATGATAATTATATGCTACTGCACTTCCCTGAAGTGGTGGAAACATCATCCACTCCCTCCATGCCAAGGAAATTTAGACACAGGCCAAGGAAAAAAAAACTGCAGTTCCAGTGGAAAAAAGGCTGAGACCTGCCAAGTCTCTGGAGCTCACAGCACTGTAAGGGGGATGGAGACATAGGGGGCCCGTACCTCAAAGGAGAACTCTTTTCTCTAGCCCCTTTCTGTTGGGTACAAAGCATCCTAAAGCAAAGGTAACATTCAGCCTTATTTTCTACGATCCTCTAACAGAAGAAARGGGTCAGGCTCACAAGCACTGTGTCATAGTTTAAGACATTTTTCTGCATCAGCTGAGCTGCAGGAATCCTCTCTATATATGCTCTTAGTTGTATCGGGGTAGGTTTGGCACTTTGACTTACAACCAAGGCTCAGAGCTGACCAGACATAAATTTTCAGGTTGCTATGCCTTGACTGTGACCATTAGTTCTCAGGAGAAACTCTTCCTGTTTATGATCTCTAGATTGTTGTGCTGTTCAGATCCAAGGAGGCAAGTCTGGTTTATTCTGGCTCTTAGTGAACAATAATCTTCATAAAAAAAAAGTTTTTACAGTTGGCATCAACCAGCAAGCATTTTGCTAATTATTTCTGCAAAAATATCCAGTCAAAATGGCCTGGGCAAGCCAAAAGACCTCTGCCTTCATGAGAAATGGCTATGCTAATGTGAATTGGCTGGTCAGGACATGAGAACATGCAGCATTGCTGCCAGCATTGGAGAAGGGACTTCTTTCATCAGCTCCTCTAGTAGCTCATTGTAAATGTTTTTCTATGACAATTAAAGGTGATAGCATTGGTTGTGAATTGAAYTGAATAAAGTTCCACTAGCCAAAAATAAAAATAAGGACAAAGCATTCCCTAGGAATGCAAGGATATTAGGGGTTTGAGTTGTTTCACACTCAAAAGGAAAAGACAGGACTGCTGATCCAGTTACCCAAGAGACCCATGGGTCCTGTCTYCACAGACAGAAATTTCATCCAGAGAGAATTCACATGTACTGCCAGCAGCCCTACCAGAGCCCCAGAACCCCAATAATCTCACTTGGCATATCTAACGGGGTGGACAAAAAGATACCCCAAAAATGGAACATTCACATCCCCACAAAGGTACAAAGCGTAAGGCAAACGGCATGACTCAGATACTGCCTGGAACATATAATGAGGATATTAAACTAGATCGCCATTTTATAGGTTACTTTATTTTTAATTGAGGGGAAAAAAAAACCCAGCAGCCAACCAACCTACATATTTGGCCTTCAGATGATTTTCTGGTTTTACATGACAGCTTTTTCCCCAACTTAAAAAATTAGCATAAATATTGTCAAGACAGGACACGCATGGTAAARAATGAGCAGAAGCCAGAGTTAAGCCCAACTGCCTGCCTCTCCCACTGTGCTCTGCCAGGACAGTGTAGACAGACGGGGCTGAGATCGACAGCAGTCCCTCGTTCTGTCTGTCACAAGGTCAGGGACCCGAGCCTGTCGGTAAATAGCCTTCCCTTTAGCAACTCTTTCTGAGCTAAATAAAGCCTAAGTTCAGAGCCTGGTTTCGGTTCACTCAGCCCTTTTCCCTGTGTGGTCACAGAGGATAGTGGGGGAGTTTGCTCATTTTCCTACGGGAACTGAGAATAATAAGAAGTGATGTGAACCCTGCATCAGAAAGTTGCTACCGTTCCCCTGCCAAAAGGGGAGAGCAGGAGCTGCAGAGCAGGAAAAGAACAGGACGATAAGAGGGAGATGTCAATGTAAAGCTGTATTTACACCCACAACAGTGCCCCTTCAACTCATGGTGATTTCACGTAGATTTAATTCAGCTAGTGGAAACTCCAGTGCAGACACTTACTTGGGTATCAGGCAGGTTTATTTCAGCTAACATGGTTAGGAAAGGTTTAAGCTAAACCAAAAGAGAGGAACCCACACAAGTGCTTTCACCAGTTACAGAAACAAACACAGAAAAAATCTGCCTTTAGACATTRGCCAAAGCAACCAAAGCTCCCTTCCCAGCAACCTTCCTCACAGAGAGCATTTTATCTAATGCCATCCTCTTGGCTGCTTTTCCTGCTGCAACCCTACCTTACCACCCACTCAGCACAGAAAATTACTGCACTTTACACCTACGTATTGCTAAATAATTTACATCACTCCAAAATTTGGCCCAAGTAGCCACATTAGTACATGAAGAAATGTCCAAAACAGCTAAGCAAATGTTTTATGTCCTTCTAAGATGGCAGTGGGCAGCAAAGCATGCCTGTGCTTTGAGAGCCTGGAAGCACACTGTCGTAGGAAGAGCCAAAGGCAAAGCAAGGGAGGCTCCAGCCACTACACAGTGCTCAGCACAAGCAGGCTATTGCTCAAACTAGGCCCCACTAAGGCTTCTAAAATACCCCACCAGGAAGAAAACACCTCCCATTTAAACAGCCCCTTACCACCAAGGACATTTGCACAAGTTATTTGAGAGGGTATTTGTTACCACCTGAGCAATACTGCTGCCATCTGTACTGAGCTCTGCGGCAGTTCAGCTGGAGGTGCAACATGACCCAAGGGGGAAAGTAAAGTTTACTGTATCCTCCTGAAAGGGCAGGGTGGATCTCCATCTGTAGGGTGCGGTTGCTGAGATGGAATTTGGTTGGGGCTCAGGGGTAATGGCAGGAGTCCCGTGATGTTCAGTCTCAAGAGGTGAGGATGTTGGTTTTACGTTTCTTCCAAAAGGTTAGGAGTTGTGGTAAGCCTAATCATTCTGGCATGTCAGCCTATACTATCCAGGGGGAAGAGCACCACCTTCTGAATTACCAAGTCAAATTGGTTGCAGCAATCAACTTTTCCTTCCAAGCCCYCCATCCAAAAACAAACAGGCCCAACCCTATTTAACTTATGAGATCATAGCCCAGGGCAGTGTAGCTCTCTGGGACATCACTGCCTCACCCATCATCTACGAACATCAGATGCGCAGGGATGGTACAGGTCTCTCCCAGATTTTACAGACACAGAGATCTCTGACCAATGACATAAGTCCATTAAAAAGTGCCTGCAGCACCTCTCTGAGGTGGTAGGTAACCAGCAGCACCATGGAAATCAGGACAAAGCAGCAGAGTCAACAGGAACATATACCGCACAGAGCTCTAACCTCTTCTGGCACCCAGTGAATGTCTCTTGCCCAAGCTGGTGCTTGTCATTCAAAAGCTGCCTTTTGTTAACCACCCTGTGCTGCTGCTCCGCTCCACTCTGAGTAGCATATTCATCTTCCYAGTATCACTTTAGAACCTATTTGCATTGCTAAATCGCTAAAAGAGATTGTTTTCCCATAGATACCTTAAAACAAAGCTGCCTGAACTAGAGATCTGTCTTTTGTTAAAGCATGTTGCTACCCTTAGTGGGTTTCTCAAATGCATAACCCATACCCTATATGTCAGAAGCCAAAAAGTCTCATTGTCCTGCGCTTGGATTGACCCAGGTGCTCATTCCTTTTTTTTTTTTTTTTTTTTTTTTTTTTTTTTTTGGGGGGGGGGATATGGTCTTTACATAGTATCAGTTCTCTGATCTCAGAGGACAAATCTTTGTTACTGCTTAAAGGAGCAGCTTTTCTCACTCATACTTTACATATGACAGAACAGAGGTATGACAAGCTGTAGAGGTTTGTAAAAGGTCAAGTTGTGACTCTGACTATGTTGAGATCAGAAGGATTGAACTCTAGATCCAAGATATTTGCTCTAACTCCTGCTTACCAATTTCTATTAGAGGCATTATCACACTTAGAACCACAAAACACAGAAAGAAAAGGAGCAAACAGAGCTATTAATTGTCTCCTAGATGGGGAAAAATGCTGCCTGAAGTATACAACGTGTACATCTTATGGCCATTAAGTCTYAGAACCTTGGGCATTCTGCTTGACAGCATTACACCTGAAAAGTGCTTCTATTCAAAAATTCCATTAACAAAATCGAATTAATTAAGAATGTGTGTACTACTACAGGCAAACTGCTTTCTGCAATAAAGCTGAGAAGAGCTAACATTATGCAGAACAGAGGATGAGAAGTCAAAATGATCCTGATAATCTAGAAGTGGGTGAGGGGAAGAGTAAAAATCAGTGCAARATACTACATTTGTGATGTAGTAATCAACGGCACAAACACACGATAGAAGGTTCAAAGGCTTTAGTGGCTCATGAACTGAGCACCAATCACACTGGCAGAGCCAYTGAGGCACATGCCACACGGAAATGTATAAATAGCAGCTTAAGCTGTTACTTGCAAGTCCTTCCTCTCTGCTCAGCACAGGTAAGGTCTTGCTGCACATCTTCCAGCCTCAGCCTCACACTTCAAGAAAGATACACATAAGGTGCAGACTTTGATTCCCACTGCTATTTCTGTAATAATGGTACATTGCATGGCTAAGAAATAAGCTTAAAATAGAATTTAAGGGTAACCTAAAGGTTAAAAAAAGCTGAAGCTTTTTTTTAAAAAAAAAAAAAAAAAGAAAGAAAGAAAAAAGACTCGAAAAAAGTTTATCTTGTGTCATGATTTGGCTCACAGTGGGTGAGAAGATCCAAAACTTTTGATCACCATTTGGCAATACTTGTTTCCCTAAAGGCTTTTAAAGTGGCACCACTGTTATACCAAGGGTTACCTCCTCCCATTGTCTCTAGCTTTACTGACAAGGCTACCTTGAGCTTAATGAAGCTTTTCGATACAGTCAGACTGCAGAGGGGTATGAAGCCCTTCTCTCAGGTGTCTGGCAGCTTAAGACGGAGTTGCAGAGCTTTAAGACTAAGCTGTAGAGATTTCTAAGCCCCTGTCCAACTCTGTGCTATCCCACTTAGGTCTGGCAAGCACTTTTCACCCTCCTAGATTTCACTCTCAGTGCCCAGCATACATTAACATTCAGGGTAAGATTTCTACCCAGGTATGAGCTTGGCTTTCTTTCAGAGTAATCTCATTTTCCTACCCTCACACATTTGTAGTTCCTTAAAGAGCTTCAACTCCCATTAAATAGGAGAGTCTAAATGACAAATGTTAAAATGATTAGCTTAACCTATTCTCCTTCTGTAGGACCTTCTTCCCTGCAGACTGGGCATAGTCTCCAGTCTACTCAGAAAACTATGCCCTTATGGACAGCAATGTCTCATCCTCATTTTCAGTTCTGTAGACAACAGAAAAATAGCAACTTGTGTGGATCACGTCTTAAACCATGTGCATAAGTTCAAAGATAATTAGCCCTTTAGTTGCCAAATGCTGTGCAAAGCACACATTTAACAGCTAAAACTGATTTTAATCTTTGCTTAATTCTTTTGCCAGAGAGTCCCATTCATAGTGAGGCAGCTGTCTAAATATCTCAGCCCCTTGGGGCAAGGAGACAAGGGAGCCTCTTGCAATGCTCTTGAGTGACCCCAGCTGGTTACTCCCCTAACAGCACCCAAGGGTCACATCCAAGTCATTTTTGAGCAGAGGGCACAAGCAGGGCTAGGCACTAAAAATGAAGATTTATCAGGGACATGCAAAAATTCTCCCTTTTGTCAGTTCCAGTAACACTTCTTAAAGTGTTAACTGAAAGTAGGGTAGCAAAGTGGTAAAATTAATGCAAAATTAATGACATAAGTGAGGAAGTGCATGGATTTGCACCCTACTGCCTTCATGCTAGCTGAACACAAAACCACCAGTCAGTATATCCTGTGCCCTGTATAAGTTATTGGGGACTCCCCCTTCACTCAAAAAGGCTCTGAAAGGCCACAGTGCAACTGCAAATTGTGGGATAGTTGCACCTTTGTTGTGCCCTAAAACCACAAGAGATATTTTTTTCTTTTCCTAATAACTTGCATATGCTCTGCCTTGCTGTGAGCACCTGCTTAAAATTACATGCCTTAGAAGCGAGTAGGTAGATTTTTTTTTAATCATCTCAGTCTTCTGCAGAATGTGATTAGGCATTAGCACTTCCTCTACCTAGGCAGCATACACACATCCACAGAAAGAGATGACTCAGGGATACACCCACACCCACACATGCAGATATATAATGAATCTACCCTCTACAACCAACAGTAGCCTATCTAAAGGTTAATTTACTCCACTGTCTTAATGCAYTGGAATATTTAGGGCACCAAGACATTATTGTGTAACCAGATGATTACCCCCGCATATGAGATATAAGGCACCAAGAGAGAGGAGACCTGAACTAAGGAATGTGCTTTGCTCTTTCTCAAGAAGGTTCACGCATGCTTCAGCTGCAGATTAAGGCTGGCTATCATTTTGGTATTAAAACACTGTCATTTTTTTGCTTGACTAGTATCTCTCCAACTGTCCTCTAGGTTCTAAAATTTAGGGGCAGCATATAAACTACAGTATCTTTAATATGTTTCTGATATTTAAGTAGGAAAGACTTTTGGTTAAAACTATTTGCTTATTCTTTCCTCTTTCAGACATCAGAGGCCCAAATGGACTGTCTTGTACAAACTGAGATGAGAGCCAGAAGGCAAAGCAGAGAGAAGGCTCAGCTCATGAAAGATGTTTGGAAAATAAACAGCCACTACACTACGTTTTACTTTCAGACTAATGTTCAGACAGCCTAGATGGTGCATCAGTCCCTCTACCAAATATTTCCTGCAGAATGGGTCTCAGTGGTGCCCTGCTCCATACTTCAGATCCAGAAATGGCTCCTCAGCAGCTGTGCCGACAAGGAGGAATACTAAGGGTTTAGGAGTTCAAATGGCCCGTGCTCTCCAAGTGGCAGGGAGTTTTATTTACCTACTCATTTACCTAAGCTGTACAGTTAGCTAATAGCTTGCACAGCACTTTGAAGCTGGAAAGCTCTAGACAGAGGAGCATTAGAAGCAGTCAGATAAAAGCTATCATGAAGAAAAGGCTATTTTTTCACCATGTTCCCTACAAACACAATATCTCTGAGTCTAAGAGTGTTAGCTCCTGTAGGAATGATAAAAGCATGATCCTGAACCAACAGCCCACTGGATTCAGAAGTCACACTCAAATTATAGTGGAGCTTGCACAGAAGCTAAGATTTAAAGAATAAATCCACCTGGGATCCTTCAGACTTGCCTCTGAGGCTTTCAGTCACCTTCACAAGGATTCACACCCACATTACCAGCCTTCTTCTATTACAAAACCATGTGGAAAACAAAAACTATCATGAGACAGGTAATAAAAATGTGAGATTGACAACTAAGCTCTCTGCAGTGCTATCCTTCCCAGTTTAAAGTACCTTTTCTCCACTCTTTCATTTAGGAAATCCTACTGTTTCCGCCTCATATGAGGTTGATGGGTGCTGAGGGCCTCCTATAGACCACCAAAATGCTTAGCACTTGCAGGATCTAGCTTTGGATCAGTGTTCTCAGTCTTGTGGATAAAAATACAAATAAATCAAACCGCAACCAAAAAATCCCTCTGGTGACCCAGAAGAAAGCTAATAGTCATTATAATCATCTGCAGGAAGTGAACTTTCCCTGTCCTTACTGATTTTTCTTATTAAGCAATCATTGAGAACTGATAGGAATTATTTGCAGGAAATGGGAGTACAATGTGTTCATAAGAAAAACACCAATAGAGCAGCCAGCCAATATGAGGCACTTGACATTTCAGAAAATTAAGTTATACCATGGTCCCAGCTTATAAGTTCAGTAAGACCCATGAGGGGACTCTTCAGAGACCTGCTGTGCTTTTATTTCAAATATGACTGCCACATGGGCTAATTGAGGGCAGTAGTTGTGTGTTCCCTGTCACAGCCATCCTTCTGCGCTCCTCTCCCCAGCAGCTCCTGCTCTGCTCAGATCCTGTGCACCCCAGTCAGCTTTGTCCTTTAAATGCTGAGAGTGCTGTTCTGGCAATGAGAAAAGAGAGAATTTAGAAAGTCAAAAAAAAAATGAAAATAATAACATAATTCAGAGAAAGTCTCTGAGATCTCAGCCAAACAGAGCTGAATATATTTTATTAGGATGCTCAGTTCAAAGCSTGGACTATCTTGTCCCTAAATGATAAACCATTTGGGGATCACAGGTATTGCAAGTACAAGCTGGAGAGCCTTGGTCAAGCACTAAAGCTCGGAAGCTRAGTGACTTTAAAGGCTGCTTTTGGCCACATTATCACTGTAGAGAGGACAGAGATGAGCAACAGCAGGATTGGGCAAATAGTACAGGAGATGGGGAGACAACTAACATAAAATGAATAGAATAGCCAAAGGCCAGCACTTGYTCAGCCATACTCCTGGCAGGGTGCTCCTGCTGAAGGGCACAGGGTGGGGCTAACATAGCAAAACACCCTCACATACACAACCACTAYTTCTTCCAAGACAGGCTGAAGCCAGCTGTGGAAGCGGTGAGCTGCACCCATGGGCTGGGGACCCCCAGGGCTCTCAAGACATCATCTGCTAAGGTGGCAAGAGAAAGAGCTACAGCAAGGGCAAAACACACCTTTCTTTACAGGGAGAAAAGAGAAAGGAGGGAGTGCCAAAAGTCCTCGGGACTGCGTCCAAGCAGCCCCGCTACAATGCGAATGACACCGCCTCTCTGCCAGCCTCAGTTTGTTTTGGGGGACTGAGGGCTATACAGACACAATCTGGCCCCCCAAGGTTGCTCTCTGGGCCTCTCCATCCTAAATGCTCCAAGCACTTTGAGAGCTTACAGGAATGCAGCCAATACTGCTACTATTCCAGTTAAAGGTATCTTTAAGGTGCCTTTTAAGAAACTATTCCTTCCTCCTCCTGTCAGTTTGGCAGGTGTTGAGAATCTTCCCTTCAGCCCACTGAAGTAGTTAGCGCTTGCAGGACATGGATCTGGATTAATCTGGGGGAGCTCCTTGCTCCCACTCTTGCCTCACTAGCACCCTGCATGCACAGCATGGCTCACRACGGTTTTGGCTTCTGGCCCAGCTGATAACCTGTTGCATGATTCCAAAGACGACGACAAAAACAGACCTGAAAAGCTGAAAGGACCTGCCTGCAATCACTGAGTTGGGCAGGGGAGGACAAAGAAGAAATCTGCACCCTCAAATCCCCATCCTCTCTGAAGAGCCTTGCTCTTGAAAGAGGAACAGAACTAGCAAACTCCATGCAATGAAGCATTTTGAGACTGTAAAACAATCCAGCTACAGACCAGCCTAACTAACAAACAGCCAAACCTTTGGGGGACGGGATGTTGGGAATCCTATCATCTTCTGTCCTCTGTGACATCTGCTCCATCATTTGCAATGGACTCATACAGGGAAGTCACAGGAAAATAAAACACTTAATTAAAACACCAATGCTGAAAATATTCATCTCTATGTAGGCATGGAAACCTTCAAGTTCCTTTTTATTATACGGATGGGACCCTACTTTTCATTGGCACAATAGAAAATAGCCACAAAAATTCCACACACACCGCATCAGACCCTGCGGACCAGCCTCAACACGCAGAGCGTCAGCAATAAAACACACTCCTGCAGGGACTGAGCACTTTGGCTTGTGTTCAGCTGGGGATCTTGGGCAGAACTTTCACTCTTCAGACACAAAAGTATTAATTATAATCTGCTCTGTCATTATTTCTACCTCCGCATCCCCCCTTTGCTGTCAGCACAGGGAGAAAGGAGTCGTGCGCTGACTGAACTGTGGGTGTTGCTTGAAAGAAATGGGACCAAATGTGTGTGCACACATCTGTCCAAGAAATCAAATGGGAGATTTGGAAAGGGCATCCTGGGAAGGGCCCCCAGGTGCAAAAAGAGAAATTCAGGGAAATATTCTTTTATTACAAGAATTACAACAGCTGCTGCATATGCTTCCTTATATACACATACAAGTACACAATCCCCTTCCATCAGACACRGTCCCTCTGTTGCATACTCTTGTGCAATGAGGTGACAGAGTTAAGCTTTCAACTTAAATCTGTGCAGAAGCCAAAGGCCTTTCTCTTATACAAGTGCCATACATCCTTGGTGTGTACGTCCCTTTCACACCTACCATTCCTAATGAATGTCCTGTCTCACAGGACAAGTGGGTCTCCACAGCACGCACTCAAGGAGAGGTTTCATGGTGGCACCACAGAGAGCTCTGCAGCCAGGAGGGCATGTTAGAAGGCGCAGAATGTCTGAAGGAGTCAGGGCTTATTAAGCCAGCCAAGGCAAGGACCTCCTAAGGACTCCTTAAATGTTCTCCTTCCTTACTGATGTCCCCTTCCTCCCTTTTTCTATGAACTGAAGCAGTGGTATCTTGCAGCAACCTCTAAGTGATGGTTAAGTAAGGGGAAACAAACACACTAAAGATGGAGACCATCTCTTTTCCAAACACCTCCATGCTTGTTCCTATGCATGGAAAAATAAAACAATAAAAAACCAACTCTCCACCAAAATTTGCGAAGTTGCTTCCATAACGCCTAATACCTCACATTGGGTCCTGGTTAAACCAGTTGCACAGTGCGATTCCTGATTTTCCACTCATCCCACTTCATTATCACTTTCTCCTTCCAGCTCTACTCCACCCACAGATCTGAGTTATGCTGCTTTGGCTTTTTRTCTGGTATTTAGACTTGGAATTTGACTAGGGTAGTCTTCTTGTTAGTTGTGAGTGTAGCAGTCCATAAAATGAGGCACATCTACATCAAAAGCTCCAAAGAGGCATTCATGAACATGGAAAACTAAAGGGACACGTGACTGTACTGCCCTCACACAGAAAAGCCTGTAAAAAGCAGGAAAATGTAAACATATTGATGTGCTTGCCTCTTCTTGCATATGCTCTCCACCTTCCCAGTTTTCCTGCCATACAAATGGAATTTGAAAAGAGCTCAGAACATCAGTCAGGACTGCTGTGGACCTGTGGCCATCGCTTGGACACATGCTATGTAGCATCATTCCTATTTGTTCCCCCATAGGTGGCTACAAGTCTTAATCTGCAGATTGATCCAGAAGGACAATTACTAGAAAGATGGGGCTAGATTACCTGATAGATTGAGACAGAAGGAAAGATTTTTGGTTGCAGTAATGGAATCTAACAGAAAACCCATAGCCTAAGACTGCCAGCTTTATTTTTACCTTCATTGTTTGGTGCTTACTCTTTTACCTGGCCCTGCACCCTTCCATGGCTGAACAGGTACCAGATGTTGCTCTTCAGGTCTGTTAGCATGATGCCTTTGCTTTGCACAAGTGTTGGCAGCCTCAATAGCATGTAAAGCAGGCCAAAATCCAGTCTAGACTGAAGAGTAGTGCTTCAAGGTGATCGCTTGAGGCTACATTTCAGCTTGCATTGGGRCTACAGCATATACACCAAACGCTACCTTGCCCAAGTGAGGTACTTACTTTCTTCATCCTCTGTAGCTGGTCCATTCATCAGAATGGCATATTCCCACTCCAATGAGTTCTCCATTTATTTGGGGTGCAGTAGCAGAAGTAGGAAGCCATAATCTGGTCTGTTGCAACTTGACTTTGGACAGGATGTCCTCTTCTTCATGCAGACATACTTTGTCCCTTTCAAGCTGGCTCAAGTACCAGAAGAAGAAGGATACTCTGATTAAGGCCCAGACCAAGTAATAAGAATTTTGGAGCACAAGCACTTTTCTAGTTATGCTTACTTGTGATAAATCACTGCAACTCACTGCCTCAGTTTCTCCATATGGACATTGGAGGGGATGCCAGACTTCTGAAGCTCCAGAAAATCTAAAATTGACAAGGGTTATATAGCTGATGCTTGTCAATAAAGTCCCCACCTGGTTCAGCAGTGTCTGTCCACATGTAACTGCTATCTGACTAGCCTTTGTAAAAAGAGGTCAACAAGACAGAAAAYCTTTTCATCCGCAGAGCAGCCACCACTCTGACAGTGGAGTTTGCATACCATGTTCCCTGTGTCCAGTTCCCTTTCTATTCATGAAGCCCAGTCAGACTATATAAAAGAACCCTTGCACTTTCATATGAAAAGCCTATTGGTAACAAGCAGGACCAGAATCACATCATGGAGTTCTGCAGAATGCTCAAAGTTCTTTCAAGCTCTGAGATTCAAGGAAGAGTAAGAGCATCTGCAACTGGCTTGTGGCAGGATGCATTAAAGTCTCCTGGAAGCACGACACCTGGCTGGGCAAAGCATTAATATCTGTAAAATTTTTTTGCAGGGACATAAAATTGGCAACTCGGTCAATTGCCCAAAATAACAAGGTAGTGGCATCTGGGATCCTCCCCCACTAGGCCCGCCAACAAATACCCCAGCAATCCCAGCACACGTTCACCCCTGTCGTCATGCTTCAGGGCATTAGTAGTGGACAACACCCCACCCTGAGAAAACATGAGGCATTCTTGGCTCTTTGCCGTTGAAGGCAAGATCATCAGACGCTATGATGAATTCTTTGCCTGCCATATCTGGAGTGGTATGCAAGGGAACATGATCCTGCCCCAAGCAAGAGCCAAGTCTGATCAGGACTGATCACTCTAAGATCTTTCCTTTGAGGATCTTGCAAAGGAGGAGTTACTGATCACTCTGAATTAGCCCATAGGGAAGAACATGAAGGCTTGCAGGGAGTTCGGCCAAGTCTTCTAGAGATATAAAGCAGAGCTCATGAGAATAGACACTCTGGCCTGAAGTACTGTGAAAATCAGTGCTTCTCCTGATGCCCTACAATCCAGCCTGCACGTCACCACAAATGGACACAGCAGAGCCACCCAAGAGTCTGTTCCAACTTGGCTCTGACTTAGACCTTGGCACAGAGGAGCTCTGGCCTTTTCCAAAATTATTTGCCTGATACGCACCTCAAACATTTAGCTGAGTAGAGCTAGGATCCACTCTCAATCTCCTCCGGGCACCCTCTGTGGGACTTTGAACAGTCATCCTCTCTATTCCACGCTTCAGTTCCCCTCTGGGAGCAACAGCCCCTTCTTACCTCAACAGAGAGCTATGACACTGAACTCATTAGTGCTGAGAAGACGTTCTGGTATGGTGATCTCATCCCACCCAGCCAGCTCTAGAGCCCACATYGTATCATGATTTCCCTCTTTTTCTTCAGCAGTGGCATAGAGAATGCTATCACAGATGCCACACAGTTCTGCTAAGGTCTGCAGGGCTATGTAGGAGTCAAGAGGTCAGGATTAGACTAACGTACAAAGCCTTTGTAGTGTCTCTGTACCTCCACTAGCCTGGGGTGGGGGTCGGGCACCTAGGCAAAGGTACCCATGAAATGACAGTGCAAGTCCAGACTGTATTCTCCCTGCATGCAAAAAACATATTGCTGTCCATCTTTTCCTGTGATAGATACCCAACCCACTTCAGCCACTGAAGAAAGGCAATTACAGAAGCAACAACACAAAAAAAAAAAATATATATATATACATTTGTCAAAAGACACCCTGTCCTAAATTCTTTCCCCACATGCATTTTCCCTACCACACTATTTTTCAAATGCAAGAACTCAACAAATCCCTGGTAGCTAAATTCCTTGCATTTTAGAAAACTACATGTTTCCAAGGAAAACAATCTCGTGGCTAATTTACATCACAGGTGTACTAACTAATTTCACCATAAGTAAAAGGAACAAGAAAAAAATTGGTTCAAAGCCTGCCACATGAGACTCTATGGCAACTTTACCCAGCTGAAACAGGAGTAAAATAAACATAGTGGGACCTTCAACACATTTCCTTACCTCTAAAGCAGCTAAGGAAATGCAAATCTCAGTCTTCCCCAAACTGACTGTCACGCAGATTATAAACTAGCCAGCTGCCTGCTCTCACTGCAGTTTAGTGATGGTGCAGTGCAAATGGCATAAGAATTATCCACTTAACATAGAGAGGAGGGAGTATACAGCCTTCTTGGCTTGTTGCATGAGTGAGCTAGTTAGGGTCTGGGACACAGCTGCATCAGATGCAGGAAGCAGTTTGCTATTCAATGTGCATACACCCATTCGAGGCAACATGATAACACAGTGAAATGAAAAGAACTGTGCTTTTTTCCCCATGAACCTTCCTTTTCCCTCTGTTTTTACATGCAAGCCCTGAATTCTAGAATGTAAACAAATATTGAATCACTCAATCCAAAGTTGATCCTCAGCCAGAGACCACCACCAGCCTAAGAGTGGAAAGGTCAGAGGAGCAGAAAGGTGAATCTCCTCACAGGAGGCTGTGAACTGGCCTATTTTTGGCTCTGGTGATTCTAGAGCTGAAGGATTATCTCCTCTGGGAAGAATCTTGGAGTCACAGCTCCAGCTGGAGTCTCAGGTTTGGCTGGATGTAGGCTGAAGACAATCCTGCTTAACCAGGCTGCTCCAGAAATCCCATCTGCCTGCAGTTTGGCTTGAAGGCTTTCCCATCCACTCTTTCAGAGTTTCAGCCACCAAATTTAGCCCTTCAATGCATCCTAAGACAGAAGTGTGTTCAGATAAAAACCCAACCTTACACTGAAGGAAGGATACTGAGACAGACTTTTGTACTGGTTGAAAACTGGACTTCAGTTAAACCAGTGTCACTTTTCTTCAAGCACTAGTTCTGTGCAGCTCAGACTCAACAGCTCATGCCAGAGCCCAGAGCTGGGAAATCTATGCAGGTCACTCATTAATTGGCTCAGGTACCAACTTCTTTCAAACATTCAATGGTCACAGCATGTTTCTGTTACCTGAAGCCATGTAAATCAGCCTTTCTTCCCGGACTATAGAGAGCTGCAACCTAAATGGCAACCTAAAAGCATGCCTGCAGAGCATTAACTCACCTGTGCCACKGCCAGGAGGAGTACAGAAGGTGCAGTCCTACAGAGCAGAAGCAGGATGTTCTGTGGCTCTCCCCGCACAGATCACTATGGCTTTTTTTTTTCATAGAAGCTCTTGAAAAGAAAAAAAGCCTCCCATTAATCACTTCAAATCACATTGATTAGGAATCAAAATGCAGAGAACAGATTATTCTCACATGCCCCAGTTTCTGCAGACACCCATGTAAACCTGCATGGCACCCCAGGGCTAGTGCAGGGACTTGGGAAACAGTCCAAGTCCCACGAGCCTTATTAAATATCACAAACAATTCTCTTTGGTACCAGTTACAGTGAAGGAATCAGTGAAGATGATGTATTAAAGAAGGGCAAAAGAAAAAAGTTTTCTTCTCATTTCCTCTCCTCTCTGGAAGCAGTCACACTGCAGAGAGCAACTGAATTAAGCAAAAGCATTCCAGCGTTTCATAGGTATTGATTATTTGACAGTCTCCTGTCAGATCAGTAGCTTTAAATGCTCTTAGGTAAAGGACATAGAAATATATAGAGTCTGAGTCTGGATACTATCAATGCTAGTGTAAGTCAAAAACAAGTCCACAGATGAGAACAGAATTAGGTTGGATCCAATGAGTATACAAAAATATTAAAAGCAGCTTATAGATTTAATGTGTTCTGCTGGTGGGAGGGTGGATGGGAGGGGTGTTGTTTGTTTGACCCAGGGATTTGGGGAGCACACAGAAAAGCAGAAGTAGGTAAGGCTAAATCTAGATCCCACTGCAATAAGAGAAGGTTTGCCTCTCAATTTCTATGGATTGAGTGCCTGCATCTGAAGACATAGTTTAAATGAATAATGCCCAGGTGGCATTGTACAGTCCTCACTTTACTAATAATCTTCATGCTGGAGCAGCTAACAAATTGGCAAAGCTAGTTCAGAGGGCAATCAGGGAAGGGACAGAAGCAGCACATGGTTGCCTTGGAGTTATCCAGGGTTATCTACACATCACACCGTACGCTCCTTGCTTCTCATAATTAGTGTGTCTAGACAGGGGATGATGCTGGTGAAGCACCAAGTAAAAAGGTTTTGCAGAGTTTTTCAGAGGAGCCCAGCTAAAGCAGTGATTACAACAGAATGACAGACACAAGACTAGCAGAACCCAGCTGAGATTAGAGCCCATTTTGACCTGAGTAAAGGTCCTTTCATAACCCTTCATATCCCAGAAAAGCTGCTGAATAAGAGTGCTGATGGCTCARCCACTCAGGAGGGCTCAGAGCCTTTGAACAAGCTTCAGACTAGAGGTTTCTGCAAAAGTAATTGCAGCTGTGTCTCAGCTTCATCCAGATGCTGGCATTTAGCAGCCTCAACTTGTGTAAACCAGCTTCACTCTAGTCAGGTCAACAACAATTAACACCAGCTGAAAATCTGGCTCTCAATGTGGTTTAAATATAGTCTAAAAAGAAGAAGAAAGAGGAGGAAAAAAAAAAAAAAAAACTTACAGAAGGATTGCCCATTTCCTCGTGTCCATTTTCCCCTTAGGGTAGGGCTGAATAAGATGACTTCTTTTTCTTTTTAATTTAGCTTCAGTTACTTTTTTTAACAGCAGCATTATGAGCTCACATTTATTACAACACCTTCCATCCTACAGGAGTCTGAGTGCCTTTCAGGCTTCACCAAGAGTCAGAGAGAGAGAGAGGTGCAGCGCTTTTCAGAGCGCCGAGGAAGGAGCCACTTCTAGTTGCAACATAGCAAAAGTTCAACAGTGCACCATAGCCTGGCCACAAATGCAACAAATCATAGCAGAGATTAAAACAATTAAGCCTCAGCATCGCAAGAGCAAGCCCCAGCCATTTGCACAAGGAAGCAATCCAAGCAGCAGTTTCAAATCCTCACTTGGGCTGGCCAGAAGATTGACATGATGTTATTACAGCCATGCAGGGAATCATGATCACGCACTGCAGCCCTACACACAAGAAGAGGCTGGTTACCATACACTGTTAGTGAAAAGCAAATACGAATAACCTTGTAAAAAGGAAAAGTAGCCTGACCAGTCCTTTTGTGACAAACCAGGGCTCCTCTGACATCTTCTTAATTCAAACGTCACTACAAAGCTGAGGAATAGATTACAGCTCTGCAGCCCTATCAGTTACAAGGCAATCTCCACACACAGCATCACCAGGCTGTAATTCTCTATAACTTTAGCCACAATGCAGGGATGCTAACACTAATTGCTAATCAAAGGGGCTTGCTGATGCTAGTGGTAGAGATAGAGATTTGCTTCAGAGAAGCCTCAGAAAGCTCAGGGCTCTGCCATCGTTGTTTGGGAGCAAGTAGGCTAGTCACCAGCTCTTTTTCAATAAGAGGAAGAAACTGGGAAAATAGAACAGGAAAAAAAAAAAAAAAAAGAAAGAAAAGAAAAAAAAAGAAAGAAGAAGTCCCATGGGCTTAAATCTGTGTGGTTACGCTGGCAGTAGAGTGACAACAATATATGCCAATGGTAGCATGTAATTTTTTTCTGGACTCAGAGTAAGAAACCAGGGCCCACTTAGATGCCATACAGCAACTTCTGGAAAATGGCATCTTTCAGACAATTCCCCTCAAGCCACTATACAGCAATGGAAATGCAGCAAATAAAAGCTGCAGCCACCACCCAAGCGCTCCATTAAAGATATGAACTCTAGCCTCATTTCAAAAAAAAAAAAAAAAGGAGGGGGGAACCCAATGCAAACAAAAAAACAGATCCATTAATGAAAAATAAAGCACAAGGCATGGGGTGATGAAAACAAACAAAACTAAAGTTATAAAATGCCTGGTATGTAAGATGTGTTGAAACTTGCTGCTGACAGCAGCTTGAGAGCAGACATTCACATGCAGCCATTCATAAGATGCACAGTAATTACCTTCTCTGGGAGGTTGTATTATGATGATTTCTTAAAGCAGAGCACAATATCTCTAGCAACAGGATATAATTACAGCAAAGGATATGCTTCTCGACCTCCCTTGGCCCCTTTAGCCCAGCTCAGGGAGAGAGCTGGAAACCAGAGGCTCCGTGGGGAGGGTGAAAGATGTTTACTCTGTGCTACCACGCTCTCATTACCTGGAGCTGAGCAGGCTTTTGATGCGAGATTGTGGTGGCACTGTTGTCAGCAGGAACCCAACCTCTTCTCCCCCCCCCCCCCACCTTGGCTCAGAGTGAAAACATTCCCAATACCACAGGACTTTGACAGAGCTGGCAATGGCCACCGGGCCACCAGAGAAGTTCAGCACAGCCAGCCTGCTTTGGGTCAACACCTCCGTGGTATATAAATAAATATCAAAGATAAACAGGCCTGAATGACTCAGACCTGGAACGTGCTGGCAATGCTGCAAGGTGGTAAGGCTTGCTATTTTCATTTGGCCTCCAGACCAGGACCAGGTTGGCCCCAAACACTCTACTGCAGAGCCACTTCTGAGACCCAGCAAGATACAGAAAAAACATGAGCCTCCCAGATAAGGATTAGAACCATGCCCAGTATGGGGTGGAGTGTCTCCAGGGGACAGATGCCACCTTCTGGTGGTTACTGTGTGCAGGTTACACGGTCCATCTCTAACAGCTAAAATGCCAGACTTGTTCCTCCCAGTTCAGCTCCCTAGGGTTGGCTATTCTGTTTAACTTCATACTGCTTTTCTCTCTAAAGTATTTTACCACTCTCCAGATGTGGTTACTGTGCGTAAGCATCTTTCATACTGTCTGAATTTTGAAGGATGCAAAGCAACCAAGTAACTACAAACCCGCCTACACTCCTCCTCCCCAAGAGCCCCCAGACCCAGTCTCTGTCTTCAAGCACTCAGATCGTCTGCTCCACCTCCCACAACCCTTCTGTAAAGAGGCACAGTAATGCTGTAATTTTTGGGACCCAGTTCAYGCAAGATTCAAATGCCCACAGCAGGGATTTCCATACTGCTTTGCATTAGAGATCCATGAAATGGAGAAAGTTGCAGGCAATGACCAAGAGACAACAGCATGACCTCAGCCAAGGCACCTAGTCCCTCATTCTCTGCCTCCATCTACTCCTGGTACTCACTTGTCCAGATATTTGCCTGGGAAGGTGAAATGGCCAACACAGACATGGTTGATGCCGATCCACAAGATTCACTGTGCTTGGAAGCAGCTCAGTACAGGAAAATCAGGTTTGCAGACCAGTAGGTAACAGCTGTAAGCAACATAATGAGCTCCCTCTCCTTGTGCCCATCGTCAGTCCTAGGCTGAGAAAAGCAGAGAGTTAATTCAGGGTCTTGTGCTCTCTGCCTGGACCAAAAATGCAGTGCCACATCCAACTCTGGGCTCTGCTGTTTTTAGCTCACATACTGATTATCTTAAAATCAAAATAGGAGCTCAGCTTCATTTTTCAAAGCGTCTGGAGCAGCAGTATTCAGTGGCTTGGGATGTCAATGCCAGACATGGAAAACAGAGGGTTTGGGAGGTTTTTAAGAGCCATTTTTCAAGATCCAGATCAGTTTATTTCCTGTTCCAGGGTAGAGAATGTTTTTTTCATATGGAAGGACTGGAAAGCTTCTTTTTCTGATACGAAATAACTAAAATTAAAGAATAACCAATATTTTCCTTGCTGACCAGGAAGCTGTGTTGCAAGTTAGAGTCAACTTGGTGCAAGTTTGCAAGCTGCGATATCAGTAGGAGAATTTCCTTTTCCATTTACAAAAGGAAATGAATTTTGTATCCACCGGATGGCAGTGTAGGGAGAGCAATCACATTAGTAGTAGTAATAGTATTTTCCTTTTAACCTCTCAAACGTGATAGTAGAAACAGCATTTCATTGCTTATTAAAATCTCACTGCGTTACAACCAGAGAAAAAATCTAGGTCTCATTAATAAACCATGTTGTAGGATCTGTGTAAGATGGACTGATTAGCTAAGATCATTCAATAACTTATTTGGCTTGTCTGACAAAAAGAAATGATTGWTTGGAAGGGAGGCTTAAAATAGTCTGCTCTCTAGAATAAAAACAAAGCTTTTAGACAGAAACATAAATAGGAAAAAGGCAATCTTTCTAATTAAAGAGAAGATACCTAATGAACCAGGCTTGTGGGTATGGCTGCTTTATGGAAAGTTCAGTTCAAACTCTGCAGGACTGGGTTTTTTTTTAAGCCTGAAATGATAACAGTATCATCAATTTCTATTGTCTAAACGTTTTGATTAGCAGGAAAGGAAACTGTTCTGATTTTAAATGACAGGACATTAGGTATCTACTGCAGGGAGCAAATTATCTTTCCTGCATAGCACAAAGCTCTAAATGATAAAATTGAGTGTTAAGATCCAGGTAAATGATATTATTGAAATTATATCAACAAGACGATTGCCCCAGGGCAATAAGTAATGGAAAATTAGAGAAAATATTTTAGGGAAGCCAAGACAAAGGATACCCTATCACCACTAGAGGGCAATAGCAAACAAGAGACAAAAAGCAAAGGCGAGAATCGGCTTGCCAGAAACTGGAAAAATATTGTCGAGTTATGTTTGTTGAGGCAGGGGTCCCAGTTTCGAGGTAGCTCCGGTCCAGAGTGACAGGGCAGCGCTTCTGGGCCCAGGAGTACCCAGTCGAAACCCCCCACCACGGCCAGGAGCTCTGCTGGTGGCTCTCCCCGCTCCTGGTAGAGTGGGGCAGGTAGCTTCTGTGATCTGCTCCGGGTTTTGGTTCATCTGGGTTAGTCAGTGGGGGGGAGGGGGAGGAGTGGAATCACAGATGGTTTTGGTCTAGAAAACAGCCACAAGTAAACGAAGTACTTTTAAAGACATGTATTTAAGCATCATCAAATACAAAGTGGTCAGATGCCGTTCCGAAGAGATGATAGATCCAAAGTAACACATCATTTGATTCCAGATGTTGCAGAGAGCAAGGAAAAGAGAAAGAGACTTCAGCAGTCTCTGATCTATTTGGCTTACTAAAGAGAAGGTTTGGAGGTGATTTGATCTAAGTCCATTACTAACGCTCTGTGGGGGCTGTGTGAGACACTAGAAGGCTCCAAGAACTTTAAAAGTATAACTAGACCCAGAAGCTCAAAGTAAAAGCTGGATTAAAATCAGCCTGGAAATAATAAGAGCATTTAAAAATTAAAACTTGCAATAATGCCAGTACTTAATCACTTGAACAAATCATGTAGGAGAGAGTTTTATTGTCCACCCTTGGAGTGCTTAAAGCAAGATTTGTTGTCTTTCTAGAATAGAACATGTGCTGTAGCTTAACAGTGAATTATTAGCCTCAATGAAGACATTATGATACAGGTCTCTCATCTGAATGATGCAAAAGGTGAGACTAGATTAGCAAAATGGTGTTTTCTTGTAATTAGAGTCTACAAATATCAAATTTCTTGCAACAGAGAACAGTCTTTCAGCTGTGGGAGCTGAYTCCCACTTCTGTGAACTCCCTTCACAGGCTGTGTCAGGGCAGCAATGACAGCAGGTCAAAGAGCCCAGCCACACGAGGAACAGAGGAGGTATTTGCCTACTGGTGTGGCTCCTGTTGCCCAGTCATTACCAATATCTTAAAGAGAAAAAGAAAAAAAGGCATAAGCCTAAAGAAACTATGAAGAAACCATGCCAGACTAAGTCCACAGTGAACAACTGGGCCATCCTGCATGTCATTCAGCTAGGTACAGGATACTGGGTGTCGTATCTGTTGGGAAGAAGTTGGGGACAGGAATAATGTCTGAGCATGACAGAGAAGTTTGGGCTAGTTTCAGTGTTTCGAGCCTCCGGAGAAGTTAGTCATACAGAGGTCACTTGGCACAGAAAGAAATGGTTGGTGTGCCACCCCCACCCAGGTCTGGGTCACAGAAATATCTGTTGAAGGAAAAGGAATTTATAGCGAATACAGCTCCTTAGAAGGTGCATATTGCACAGGCCAGCCGACCAGCAGCTCAAGCATCCAAAAGCATTATACCACAGAAACACCCCCGGCCCAGCCCTTGTTTGCTGCAGGACAGACAACACCAGTAAAAGCAAAAGCTCTGCTTTTCCCACCAGGGATAGAAAGTAGTGCTATTCCAGCTGTAAAATGTTTCCCATCTAACCCTGCTCCCAAAATGTCAGTGCTTTACAGGACTGGACAGTTGCARAACAGGCAGCATGTGATGACACTGCATTGACCTTTACAATAAATAGCTTGGGGGCGCTTCTCTGTGGAAGCAGGACAGAGATGGYACAGGAATGAGGCAGGTAGCAAGGACACCAAGAGCAGTCAGAAGCACTCAGCACTCGCACTTCTTTGCAGAGGAATATCTTGTGGAGGCTTCCAAGTGTTTTGTCAAGGCTGAAAGGTGCTGTCAGCAACCTGAAAGAGCTTGCAGGGAAACAGTACAGGCAGAAAAGACGTGGCACACTGCACGGGGCACAAGAGGGCTGTCGCATCCGCTGAAGTGGGAGTGTTGGGCCCAGGTGACCAAGTCTCTGCCAGGCCTTCAAAAAGCTGCCTGCCTGCTCCAGCAAGGAGGAGCTCAGCACGTGGGGCTGATGATTCAATTTTCTGAACTGGAAAAACAATATTAAAGCAAGAGGACTTGCTTTGGAAAAGGAACATTGTAAGAGTATGTTTTGGCATTGCACTATTTCAGAGGACAGGATATGCCCTCTGTCCCACCTTCCCCAAGCATTCCCCCCCCCCAATTCATCTGCAGCAAGTTTCCTCTCTCCTTCCTCCCATTAATCCCAGTCCCATGTAAAACTCCATGGGTGTCACTCCTGCTTTCCTTTTCGAACTCTCACATGTCTGCTCATGTGTGTGAGGTTATGTCATCTGTTTAAAGCCTGCAGCCTGCCCCGGTAAAGAAACCACATCTAAGAGGGRCTCCTGTTTAGGTAAAGTGATCAGCAATTAAAACTCATCTCCTGGGATTAAGCTACAATGCCTTTCCTTCTCAGGCATGTAACCAGAGCAGGTCTACAAATGAACTAGTTGCAACTTCTCAGTGCAGGTCACCGCAAAGCAGAAGGCCTGGAGTGACGGTGACTCTCCACCGTTCCAGGACCAACAGCAGGTGGGATGCATCCTTATGCTCGCTCACACATACATGCAGAGAAACCAGTGGGATCTACAAAGGAAATGGGGAGCCAGACAATTCTCCCACACTCTCTCCTACTCAATTCACAGAACAGGCGAGAGGGGTTATGGGGCAGTGAATCTGATACAGGCAGCTGTCAGACCGATGCAGTGCTGGTGGATGAAGGAAATGAAAGCATCTAGGTGGGAGCGGACAGCCGATTTAGGGGTCAAAGGGTTAAGAGAAGAGAGCCCATTATTCATCACTACCACTGTGTTACAGGCGTAAGAAACATTTGGAGCTAATTAGAGGGAGAGCAGAACAATGCACTAGAGAAAGCAACAATGCCCTGGTTCAACCCAGCAGATGAGCTCTGTGCTCAGAGCAAATTGGTCTAAAATGAGTATTGTTCCATCTCAAAACCAGGAAGGTGTGACCTACTTCTCTGACCCTGGCATCAGCTGGCAGGAGGAGAACTGACAGAATGACTCTTCGTTCCTGTCATGTGTGGAGATCAAGCATATTCAATTCCATTTCAGAAATAAAAGCCAGCARCTTTTCCAGATGATTTTGGGTAACTAATAATACAGAACTGTACTCATTAACTAAGCTGGCCTATGTTGCAAAGAGCTCCAAGCTAACAATTAGACTTGGTATAAACAACCACAACAGTGTCTATGTGACTTAGGAGCCTTACAAACAGCCTTACTATTTTCAAATGTAAAATACCTTCAGCTTTAAAAGAKTAAACGTTTGGTGAGATTTTTTGCTCCTGGATAGCGACAGTTTTCAAAAATGAGACCAAGGCATCTGAACTGCTGCACTCTGTGTAAGATCTGGGAAGTACTTGGGACCCTTTCAGATGAATTATCCCAGAGAACTAAAAATAATTAGCTGTAGTTCTGGAATATATTTTCCAAAGCCGCTTTTAAGTTGCAGTGTCAAGTAGCCTTGAATTTATTGTGAGCTGATTGTTTGGGTGTCATCTTTTAATGAAGCCACTCTCAGACACCAAGCTTGCTGATCATGGGATTCGTGCTCTGAAGAGGAAACAAATACTTTACATTTTGATATGCAGACAAGGAGAGAAAAGGTTGAGGGCTCAAAGGAAAATCATTTATCTGTGGATTTGTGAACTACAAAGTGGTTCGATTCCCAGGTATCTATCAACACGAAAGTATTAAAAGCTCCCGAATCCCAGAGCAAATGCTACATGGATACCAACTCTATTTGGCAGCTACTCACTAGACAACTTCAGAAGATTCCATCTATAGGCAGAAATTAAGGTATTAACATTTGGAAAATACCAATTACTCTTTAAAGTAGATGCTCGCTGAGCATCTTCAAACTTTGCACAAACCATGTCAGTTGAACTAGCCTGAAAGACATTCATTGACCCATCTTCACAACATGCAATGAAGCACTGGATCTGGAGGATGGCAGCAGGCTGTTCYGGAGAGGTGAAAACTGTCACATCAGCCAGCCCAACCCATCTAGCCCATCCTCCGTGATTCAGCTAGGCTTCACATAGGGAAGAGCAGATCGCATTGCATTTGCTCTAYGCTATCCTCCTTTGCTAGATAGGCAATTTTAAAAACAAAACAAATATACATGATTGCCAAGACACACAAGTGCTAGCTTGAGTATTGTTGCTAAAAGGAGGYACTAACTTCATATGGTCAGGCTGACAACATCAGATGATCACAGCACCATTCTTTACCTACATGGGACCTGCACCTAGCATTGTTTCCAGCTGGCACTTAGCCTATCATCAGGCTAAGCAACCTGCTGTATTTGCTGTGTAATTACACTGCCATGGCAGTATGCAACCTGCCATTACAAGATAATTTCACTGCTGTTACCAGTATACTAGAGAGTTCAGCGTATGGATCATAGCCTGAAGGCTGCTGCTTGCCAGAGCTAACATCACTACGACAATGTAAAGTTACAGCCTAATTTACTCCTTAGAAACATAACACACACCCCACCAAAAGACAGAAAATGACTGGAAAGCAGGAAACAAAATTGGTGGCAAGGACAAAATCCCAAGTGAGAGAAAGCTAGTCTTTGTGCCTGGGGGACTTGGGCAATCTGGATTCCTACCTCTGCCAGAAACATCTTGTATCTCTGATTCTATCCCATATACCCATATAGATACTTAGAAGCAGCTCTGGGGTGCAGGTATGATGAGGTGTCAGTGCTGAAGATGTCATATTCCCAGTTGGGGGAATCCCCAAAGGTAGGCTGRTGGTAGAAGAACTTGTCAACAGAGTATCTGCTTTTTGCCAAATGATCAGATAACCCATTCCTGTACTCTGCGTATATTCCCTATGCTGTCCATGAGAAATGGATAATAGCAATGCTTTTGAGTACAGATCCCTGTGTGCCCATGCCAGCTTGAAACTGGCTTTGGAAAAAAGGCTTCTTCATCCTGTGTCCTCTCTGTTCTGGCATAAGCTTTTTAGGGAAGGGGCTGGCCGATGCTTGTGGTGAGTTTGAACAGCACTCAGCACTAGAAGCTCTAGTACCAGCTTTGGCCCTTAGCTGGTAAAACACATGAATTCTATACAAATTCCACACTCCCCTCTTAATTACAATAGCAAAGAAAATTGGTGCCAATCTGGAAAGGCAGATTTGGCACCCTCCACCTTGGATTTAGAAGGAAGAAGGTATTTTGGGGACATCTGGGGATGAAAGCCCTCCAGACATGTACTATTGGCTGGTTACTAGATCAGAGGAGCTCTACACTGTTTTACCAAGACCAGTCTCAACAAGTGGGAAAGCCATGTACTCATTCTCCTCTACTTTTTTCTGCCTTCACCTGATTCACCAAAATCAGATGATGCTTCTTKTGTGAGGTACCACTTCTTGGAAAAGTGGAAAGTGCCTTCTGATCATGGCCTGAGCAGCAACTAACCATGAAGCTGCTAGGTCATGAGTTCAAATCCAGCCCCAGCAATCAATGAGAGTATTCAGTGCCACAGTGTTGCCTTTTTCCAGCCACAAAAATGGATGCTTTGCATTAATTCTAACCAAAGCTTTCTCCTCCTTTGATAGTCTTTTCAGGAACATTCAATAGCTACAACAAGAGAGTAAGAAAGTACAACAAATTCAGTTCTGTAACTGAAGCTGGCCACTGCAGCAACTATCCATTCCCTTAGTGGTATAAAAGGTCACAGTCACCTTCCCTCTAGCTACGTTAGCACTCACCAGCTCAAGATCAGGTGGGGACTTCTGAGCCCATCTTAGGACAGAAAATAGAAAGATGACAAGATTTTCAGAGGTATCACGGGGAAGCAGTGCTTAAAACTTGGAAAACAGGCCTTTTCCAAATGGATGCCATTTTATGGATGATGTCTTATGCTGACATACAGCTGTTGTTTAGCACAAAATAGCTTTCAAAAGCACCTAAGCCTGGTCTTTCCAGTATCTACTTCTGCAAATTTCAAATGGCTTTGGGAGACCTCAGAAGTGTCAGGAACAGCAATAGATGTTATTCTTGTCTCTGCTAAATCTAGKGAGCCACCTGCAAAGATCCTTAAGTACAGAACATTTACACTTCCAGACATGAGTGATGTGCCACCTATTAGACTGAAGAGTTGTCATTTGCCAACTGTTAAGATTTTCATAACTAGAAATAAGTACTGCAGAGAATCACTGAGTTCCAGCAAAGAGAAGAGCTCTGGCATAGACTTCTATTGTTTCCTTTAAAGAAATTGCTAGCAGAGACCTTTAAAGTGRAATCAACAATGATTCAAGTTCCCATCTCCCCTTGCCAGCTTTGAGCAGATTAGATTCACTGATACTGGCATGTCTGTTATTACTATAATCTTATCTAAACAAAGAAAATAACAACAACTTTAGGAATGTATCTAGGACTTGTAATTAGTAGGTCTCCAAGTACTTTGCAAGAAGGACAGTCTAATTGTCTCAGTTTTATGKGCGATTATCTGCATTTTATAGTGAAGTAATTAAGGTACAGGAAGAGGAATTAACTTGCTCAGCTGGCCAATGAAACAGCAAGGAACAGAGCCAAATGTCCTGAATCCCCATTAAACACCCTCCAGAAAACACTCTTAGTAATGTAATCAATTAGAAACATGATATATCACCCAGAAATTCACAATCAGTAAACAGACATCATCAGTACTAAACCACACTGTGCCTCTGTTTTTCCTATTGCACCACCTGCTTTGATCATTTTTGCTGTGTGTGTAAAATTCGTGTAATTAATGGGTCCCATTTTAAGAGGGGTGAGATAATTGACTTATCTAGCAATCATTTCAGAAAGAAAATTATTGAGACTAGGTCTACTGTGTAGACATATATTGACCTCTATATTAGCCAGGCCAAATACCAGATCCACGTGACACCACAGCAGCACAACGGCCAACATGCAGGCACACCTCATACATGTCATGATGCTGCACCTCTGCTAGGCCTCCCATGTCTTGTTGTCAGCAACTCATTACCTCTATCACCACCACAGCCAGATCCCACACGTACCTTCGTGTCCACTCAGTCAATGGCCAGAAGCTCTGAGAAGTTTCCTCTGTATTCTTACTATCTTATATCTTTGTATCTTCTACAGCTTGGTCAAATACTCTCAGCTAAAGTGAGGAAACATTGCAAAGAGTAGTGAAAAACCCGAGCGTAAGATCACAGCTAAAATGYAACAGGTTATGCTTCAATTCCAGGTCATCAGATTGATGTCAAATATGTAGATGTTGACATAATTGTAAGTCCATTAACATTAGTTTGCTTTACACCCTGCACACCATAGTATTCAAGTCAAAATGACTCACTCTTTCTGCAATGTGTAGCCAGATAGATAATAGATGACAAACTGCTATACCCCAATGTATCTCATGCAGATGGCAACAAGGTAACCATGACATCTTCTTTGACATTCCGTCATAGGATTCATAGCCAGGTGAGATCTACCAGCTCTGAACAAAGAAAATCTGAGTTACTGAACAGGAAACATTGAAAACTACACCAAAGCAATCTCAGACATCCTGAGCTGTTCCAGGGGAATCCAGGATGTAAACACTGGGATTCTCATGAGTTATCACACTCATCCCCTGTTGGGTTTTAGGAGTTTCTAACACATCTAAGTGACTTCTTTGTTGCATGCATGCTGTTTTAGCAATTTTCCTGAAACTACTTCAAATTTAGAGTGGTGTAAAAAAAAAAATCCAGCTGATTCTGTATGGGCCGTTAGTATTTACAATTAACACAAAAGACAGCTTGAGGGAAAGTGAGGATACTGGTGGTCTCACCTGAGTTATGATAAGATATAAGAGGTATGTGAGGCCAAAGCCAATACAAAAGCTCCCAGACCTCATATGTTCCATTGTAAAAAGGTAAATAAAAACCTTTGCACATGACTAATACTTTTAACTGTCTGAATTTTAAACCATAAATTGAAAACTCAAGTGTGTGTGCATTCATATATCTGATTTCATACATTGATGTAATTTGACTGACACAGAGTTTTATCTGGCTGAGATCTCCAGAYCGATTTTTCGGAGCATGTGGCAAGCCTGAATTAACACAATCCACACCTAAGCACAAGGCACATGCCATTAGCTTGTTGCTGCTTAAAGTACAGTACAGGCTATAGCACAGCAAAGTGTATCTGTCTCATTAGTTAGACAGTTACAATCCTAAAGGCTTAGCTCCATTCCTCTATACATCACACATTCTTAAATGTCAAATTCAGGAATATTGCTCCTTCCCCTTTGTCTTTTGGGTACATTAGCTCATGGGCAGCCACTGATGCCAGCTTGTAGATATCTCTGCAGATGAGCATGTCCCCCTAAGGTGCTGTTTTCAACAGCAGTTTCCAAGACAGCACTCAAGACCACATTCACAGCACGTGTGATTAGTGGTTTTCAGTGCTATTTTTTCATTCGAGAAAGGCTCTCTGARCATCCCTTGGATCAATACAGAAGTTAAGGATGTAACTTTGCAAGGTGGCAAGCAACTTCCATCTCAGTGAAGGCAGCAGAAATTTAAAGTGCTCAGAGTTGGGTCCTTGTAATAGATAGCTAACACGATAAATGGCAGCGTTCRACCAGGCATATCCAGTGCCACCCTTGTACACTCCCACATTACATCTACTGACATCAAAGAACAAGTCACCTAGTGCTGCAGTTGGTCACTGCAAGGTAATTTGTTCCCTCTGCTGAGCTTTACTTCCCAGACACTAGGGAATAAACCTCCACTAATACAACAAATTAGACAGCAACATAGGTTAGGAATTTGCTGCAACTCCAGCCCTCAGTGACTAGCACAGTTTCAAGTGTAAACAAACAAAAGCTGCAATTTGTGCCAGCTATTTACTTTGATTTTAAGTCAGGGTTAGCTTTGCCAGTACAAATTATGCCTCCCTTTGTCTTCAAGAAAGCTGGCCATAGACTATTGGATTTGAGACAAATTCTTGTCTTAAAAGAGATGTCCAATTAGAAAGATCTTTTTTCGTCGGCTTTTAGTTCTCCATCAATGACCAGGGATTTCACAGCATTTATGATAGCCCATCTTCCACCATTACTCAAACACAGATTTTGCCTACATCCTAACCAGAAGTTAGGAAGACAGAGAGATTTGTCAGCTGATGCAAATCACAGCATGAAGGTCAGTGAATGAGATCAAACTCATGGGTACATTTTCTCCCAGTTAATGCAAATTATGGAGTTCTAATTCAAATTTGTGGTCATTATATCAGACTGCTTATAATTTTATTGGTCACAGAAGAGTTGAGTATTCCGGATGAGACTCCAGCTCCCAAACAATTCCCAGCATGGATGGACTAGTAAACAAGGGTAGTAAAAAGCTATGGGTTGTGCYTACCCATATAATGAAGAACTTCCTCATGGTATGTTGCTTACCTTAAGGGCTTGGACAGAAGCGGCTTTGSAAGTCACAGGTGAGAATACAGGACTCTCAGTTAAGTTAGCATCTGAAGCTTACCCATTCCTATCTTTTTCACATTCCTCTTCTATTTGCCCCATCTGGAATTCTTGCTTGTTTTTACCATCTGACATTTCTGAAGCAAAACAACCAAAATGTTTGATCAAATCTTTTTTATAAATGAAATGCTAGTGTATGCCAGGCATCTGAATTTGGTAAAAATAAATGAGTGCTTCAAACCCACTATTGTTCTCAACATCTCTGACCTTCAAAACATCATTCTATTCTATTTGTAAACAACACAGACATGACAGAACATGTGAATACCACTTTACCCTTTAGTAGCAGCATCTATCCCAAAACCTCAAAGTGTTCTGCAAATATTAGTTAAGACTCGTWTGCCTCTAAAGAACTCCTACTCTTCTACAAACATTAGCCAAGTCTCATAGATTAGTGCTCTCTTCCATTGCAAGAGCAGAAAGGTTCAATGCTCTGGCAAAGCTTATTCCCATATGCCTGAACCTCTGGAAACTTGTTCAGAGTATCACCCAAGCTTGCCTGCCACTTTTGATGATTGTAATAACACCAGACCCAAGCCTGAAACAATCTAGATTTAATTTATACAAGAGAAATCCATCAGGAAAACTAAAACCCATCCTAAGACATTTAGCAAATATTAGTTTAACTACTCATATTCTCTCTCCCTGCTTTCCAAGTCTCATGGTCTTTTGTACTTTTGAGCAGAAAGTAGTAAACAGAGGCCTTAACTTTACATTTAGCAAATGACAAAGTGGCACAGTGGTCTGAGAGCAACACGCGGTAAAGTTACAGTGAGAAGCAACAAACACGAGTTGAACTCACCTGGCAAGTAGCAGCTTAACTCAGTTGTGCTGGTCTAGCTGGACTGTTGGCCAGCTAYTGGCGTACAAACACAAATTTACAGAATACAAGGCCATGGCAACATCTACATGAAAAACAAYAAAAACTAGGAGGGCTTGCTGAAGGCTTCTCCAAAGGACAGAAAATTTGCTTGGCTTTCACTCATGTCTCTTTTGTAAAACTGGTCATGGATATTTGCTTAAAAGGAACTTTCCAACACATCTTGTCAAAAAACATCATTTCAAGTGCTGGCAGAGCTGCAGTTTAGATTGATTTTGATTCCCTTTGGGCTATGCCTTCCAAAGAGCAGGAATACCATTCCTCCACCATGTTCTGAGTAATTCCAGACTTCCCCATATGGCCCTTCAACTTTAAGATTACTGCAAGAAATTGATAAACCTCACAAAGCTGAAAGCTCACAGCCTGCACACTGCAGAGTTGAAACACAAAGTAAAGTTTCCAAATATATTTTTTCTTGTCTGTAAACAACAACCTATTTTCACTAGAGATCTAGTTAAAGAGAGTATCTTCCTAAAGGAACATTAGTCTATACAAATATAAAGACATAACCAATCTAAGATGTTAAACATGATTGTCCAGTCTACAATTACGAATATGTTGTTTTTTTCCCCCCTTTCAGAAAAATCTCCCCTATGCAGCCTATAAGCTCTATTGCACCTAGACTGGAAGMGCTGAGTGATGATGACAGAAGCAAGTAATGAGGACAGCAATCAATATGAGGTTAAAGTCCTCCAGGTGGTTATTTTATTGTTGGAAGGAAGGGGCCAGCCCACATGGGTGTTGGCTCTTGGGCTTTCTACAACACGTTGTTTACTCTTGGAGTGCACCATCACAATTACACTGTGTTGATAATGACCATTTTCAGAGCTTTCCAAGCATAGCAGAACCCAAAAGAGAATGTCAATGGACAGCTCCATATCAGTATACAGGTACCATCTGGTTCCCCAAGTACAGAAAATTATGTCACTACAGTGCACCTCAAGCCACAGATGAAACAGAACAAAAAGCAGTACCTGCAAACCTGATCCAGCTAGGCAATTTCATAAGGAAAACACAATCTGCACCATTAATTTGGGATGGGAGAAGTTCAAAACAAGTGAAGTGATGGACTGTTTCTCTGAGCATCGCCACCTCAAGGCTGGGTGCCTTTCTTGAGACGGAACAGAGGTTACTGGGTTTGGTGCAGGGGTGACAGCAGAATTTGGTGGCCTGATGTATGCAACCGATCAGATTAGATGAGCCAGTCTCAGCTGGTGATTCAGTTCAGTACTGAATCACTGTACACAGTGTGGTGATTCAGAGTGGAGGCAGGAGGGAGGCACAAAACCTGCTTTTCCTCACTTTGCTGACAGGAAAAGAGAGTTCTTCAGTCAACAGAAGCAAATTTTCAATCAGTAGAACGGACACACAAGCCAAAAAGGGTTTGTAAAACACTTCTGGTCTTCACAAGAATCCTGAAGRACTAATCTCACAAAAGGCAGACAGATTCTGTCTTCCAAGTGGTCTTCTGGAGATGATGCTCTCAGACTGGGATGGGGCTCACTTTCAGGTATTTTSACCCTGCCCCCATCCCCTCAGCACCTCTCTCAAAGTGTGGGGTTAAACACATGCTCCCCTGGATGCTGTGACTAATTTGCATGCTCTCCAAAGGCTTCAGATGTTTCTGAGACAATACCATGTGGCAGAATCTCCCTGGAGAGATTCCCTTTTTCTAGAAATAGGTTAGGAATGGGACTCTGCCTCCTCTTCTAAATAGTCTCTTCCCCTTTTGCCTTTTCCCATGCTGGTTTCGCAGCCTCATAGTTCAGCCTACTTAGGCCTCTCTAGCTCATCATTTCCAGCTAATAAGCTGTTCTTAAACATCTTCTTAGCTGGTGCAACACATAACACTCACCTTCTTGTGCTGCCCTATTGTGGTGATGGTGCAGAGATCCACTCAGTTAGATTTGCTCCGGCATAAGGCAAGGGGAAAAGGCCGGACTGCACCTAGCTGCCATGCCACACACTCTCCTGGGTCTACAGAGCCCCAGAGACTACCACTCTGAACTAAATTGGCTCTGCTGGCTCCAGACAGGTGAGGTGAGTCCATCACCCTCTTATATAAGCAGTTTACAATCAGTACTGTCAAGAGGCCAATACCTCAATAGCACAAACAGGTTCCTGTTCTGCAGGCTAATATGTGAATGCAAAGCTAAAACACTCCCTGCCCTGAACAGCTTTAAGTTTAAGCAGACAAGAAAAAYAAAAGATAACAAAAATAAAGGGGCAATCTTAACCTAACACAGTTAATCAGAGAACCTGAGCTTTTGTTGAAGAGCAATGCAAGGCTTACCACTATTGCTGTTGTTTTTCTAAGGGACCAGTGGAGCCTCAACACACTTGGATGGCTGGTGCTTCTCACAGGCTGTGTGCACATCCAGGGAGAGCCTGGAGCTAGGTGACTTTGCGTTTGATGTTGGATGTCAGGATGAACAGAGGATGAATCTATCTAGAGAGTGGCGTCTTCATACCTGTCAATTTATGCCACCGCAGGCTTCTTTTGAAAAGCAATCACACAGTATTCTCATCTTTGGTTTCCTGCTGCCCCATACATCTGTCCATGAGGAGGTCACATTCCCGCTAATGACTTCTTTGCTACATAGCTTGCTTCTTGCTTTAAAGGAGCTGCCAGTGTTATGTTTTTTTCATAGAACCCCAGGGAACTTCTAACCTCAAAATTAAGCAAAACAAAGTCCTTTGAATATTTTCCAATTAACCTAAGAGTGACATTAACTTTTTCTCAGTGTTCCCACTATTTGAACAAATGGATTTCTTCTTTATGTCCCAGCTATCTGGCCTTTTGCAGCATCAAAGTAATTCTTTTCCCAGAGATCACTCTAGTTTTAAAATGTAGAGATCCTTTTTGTGCTAAGTTCAGTCATACACTGCTCTTCTAGGTTGTGTCATTTAGCTATAGAGATCAGAGAAGCCTTGCAGCAGCAGAAATCCAGGGAAGATATCAAAGAGGAGACAGGTTTCTCATGTACTCACAATGAGGGAGAGTTAACACTGCTGAAAGGCTTCAGGGTTGCATTCTGCTCCCAGTCTCACAGCATAAATACCCAGAGAAAAGTCATGCTGTCACAACAGAGGATTAGTTCTGAACCTCCAGAGTCAGTAGAAAACAAAATTGCAATGCCATAAAAAAATGTCAACATTCGTAATTCACGCAAGAGACTGGAGGTTGCAGGCACTGCTGCAGTCTGACGCTCGCAGAAGCATACCAGCCTTTGATAGCCTGCAGACACTAYGGCCCTTCAGCCAAACTTCCCTAGCTGATAGTGACACTGGAATATGTGACCCTTGGCATCGAACACACAAACTCTCTCACTTGGCTAAAAAGGGAGTTCTGCCAGCAAAATGGCAACTGGCTCATGAGCACCTGGGGTCAAAAGAAGGCTACCAACATGTAGTAGAACAACAACATTCCCTGCAGATGCACAGACCACAAAGCAACTAGGAAACAGCTAGCAAGTTAGARACTGTGCGTTTATATCATTTACTGCCCATCACTGCTTAGGTAAGGCACATCTAAAAGCTACTGGACATATCCTCAATGTATCCCAACTGCCGAGGTAGGGAATTTCTGAATACTTTGTCCATTAGCCCACAAATATCCTTATGAAATAAGTAAAATGGTTGTCATTCACACTTTATAGTTGTAAAAAAATGTGGTACAGAGATCACAGCCTCTCAGTTCTCCCTCTTTTCATTTTAAACCATAAATAACAACCTTTCCCCAGTTACTGAAGCCAAAGGGCTCTTTCAGGAAAGGGAAGCCTGCCTCTTGCCTAGAGCAGAGTGGCCCAGAGYAGTTGAGGAATAGTGCTTTGGACACGGGTTTGATAGTAAGTACTTGTAAAAAAGACAAAATCAAGAGTTTAAACTCACAATGTCAAATGACCAGACTCTTCCCTTCATTCCTCCCCAGACACTCACCACAGCTTTGAAACATTGGCAGCAGCCTGAAGTTCATGCACTACCTGCTGTGATTTTACCCTCTGAGATCTTTTCCTCCAGTACATTTCTGGGATCCTTGCTTGTATTCAGGAAAACACACAGTGCTCTGTATGCTCAAGGAGTTCACCTTCAATAAATAATCCAAACAAAGGGAGCCAGTGCTGGCACAGTTGCACGGGCTGCTGCAGGGAAAGTTTGCAGCAATGTCAAACTCACCTTTGCTGGTGGCTGCTGCCACTTGCTGGGAAGGAATCCAGTCCCCAAAGGGGAACACTTAGGATATCAAGAGCCAAGAGCAATTTCATCCCCATTAGCTAATATCAAATGTAAAGGACAMATTCCAGCACATAACAAGCAGACATTGCCTCCTTGAAAGCCAGAATTAAGAAAGATTTGGGGCTTAGGACCTTTACATGATAAAATGGAAACACACAGTAAGAATTTTTTTCCATGATGATTGCAGGATGCTATTGCTCAGTAAGCACCAGTAGCATTCTGCTTTCTGCCTCRAGGAGTCCTGGGTCAAATATAAGTTGTTGGTCAATCCGGTGAGGAGGTAGTGAGACCCACAGGCAGTGCTGTGCAGGATATTGGACAAAATCGCCGTTGGTATCCCTTCCTGATCTTTATCAAAGTTAAATAACATTCATTCTCCCCATYCTTTGAAAACAGAGAGCAAGAATGGATGACAGGTCATTCTGAATTCAAAGCAGGATCCAGAACAAAACAAAGGACATGAAGTGCTGTCAAAACTCCCAAAGGTGATAAAGCAAACAAGTATGAAGTAGGAATGTGGAGTTTTGAAGTCCAGATCACTAGGAGCCCTTGGTCTCCTGCAGTCCAGAGATGTGTTGTTAGGATTTGGTCAAGGTACCAGCCTGCAGCTGATTTACAGACTACTGTTTAGTGTACGGATGTACTACAGGCYTCAGCAACAAGGTGGTCCTTCCCAATGCTGAATTTGACAGGACAAAGAAAAAGCTGCATGCACCTTACAGCCTTTGAGAGGTTATTGCAGCCCTAGAGAAAGCTTAGCCTAATCTGCTCAGAAAGTTTCTAACAGGAGCATGAAAAGTCGTGGGGCAACCACGTTTTTGGTATTTTGCTAAATATCTGTCTTCTTTTCCTCCTCCATCCTCTTTTCCTCCAACTCCTTTGTTCCTCTACCTGGAAAAAATAGGRAAAAAAAGATCTCCCTCTCTTCCAGGGGTCAACACAACACTGATAGTAGGACATACACTGTAAGTCAAGACTTCTGCCTAGAAGTGGCAGAAAATCAGAAATTCTCCTTTAACCCCCTGCCTCATGTTCTTGCTGCAGTTTCTAAGTCTGAGCATTCTTAACAAAACCTGGTTCAGAAACCAACTTCACTGCTAAAGAGCTAGTAGCAATAAGTAAACAACTTTTCACTCTTTCATATTCCCTGAAAGACGAAGCACATCTGCAAAGGCAGCACAGACTCTCCAASCAGTAAATAGCCAAGCAGGCAGAGCAAATAAACTGAAAATTTTAAACTCTATATGACAGAAATCCTCTTTGGAGGAAGGGGTGAAAATAATTTTGTCATAAAAGAGGAAGTTACTTCCCCCCACTTTTTGCCTGCTTTCCTGCCTCTTCCTACCCCTGTTTACTTTGTTTCCCTAATTCTAACCAAATAAAAGAAAATCTAGTATTTGTGGAACTGGGCTCTTTCTGTTTAACTCCAGCTGTGCCCACAGCGTGGCCTGGTAAAATTTGCCTAGTCTGACAAAGTGATTTCTCTAGCTTGAAATAAAATCATAGTGACTTCTACCTTGATAGCACTAGCAGTCATCTATGAATTCCAAAGAAAGMGTGTGTTACATGGCACAGCACCCTGTTTCCTCTGGCTCTTCAGCTTCCATTGAAATATGGTAGCACAGGAAGCTCTGAAGCAAAAAAACAGCTTAGGGGATTTTTACCTGTCACAGGTTGGGGGGCTGCAGGGGCCTAGTCAGTCTCAGGTCGAGAAAGAAGCAGCATCCAAATTCAGAGAAAAACTCTTGCCAGGAACAACAAAAATGATGAGGAACCTTGGGAAAAGCAGGCTCCTGCCATGGTCTTTTGAAGGCACAGTTCACCATAGGGCATCTGTCCTTTTTTCAGGGAATATCTGCATACATGGATTCACAGAGATGAACGGAAAGGCAGCTGGTTTCCTCCTGGTTGGTTCAGGAAAAGCAGCAGCTTTGGGATCTAACACCCAGCTTTTACCAGAAGGGATCTGGGACCTGCAAGTGTTTTATCCTGTATCAGAGAATGTCTCCTTGGGGAGTGACTACAGGAACAGATGCTGACCTCAGCCAGGCATCAAGAAAATAAATCTCAGCACAAAAGAGCAGGATGCCATGAAATGAGAGAGCTTGGGAGCAGAAGTAAGGGGGAAACCAAAGCTGAAATCTCAGTGTTACCAGGAGAAGTGGAGAGGGATAGCTGGAAAGGCTGAGACATGGCTGGCACAGAGCTGCACAAGGGCCTGAAAGGCAGGATGAGGGTCTTAGCAGGGACAGTGGTCCAGGCCAGTACGGGAAGGAGCAGCAACACCTCTACAGCAGCCAAAGGTTGCCTCTAGTGCAGCCAACAAAACCTGTCAGCTCTGACCACGTTGCTTCTGTCYGCCTGCTCGCTGGGGTGCAGCAGACAGACTCACCCTTTGACTTCTATCTGATCAGGCCCCTGCACAGCAGCAAGGGGCTCAATTCTGCTTGATGGAAGAGAAAAACCTTTGGACAGGAGACCAGGAACGAGACAGGCACAGGGAAAGTAAATGACAAGCATGCCCGTCTTACTTTCCTGTCTTTTCAGATTAAAGATTTTGGAAGGAAAGTTTCCCTGGGACTGAGCCTCTGTCTGGGATTAATTCAGCTCAAATTTGTAATCACCACAAGCAGCAGGGAAGCTGCAATAGCTATTAAAGGACAAGCCAAAGAAGTAAAAGCAAGCAAGGACAACGAGTTGCCCTTGCCCTTCCCCCAAAACAGAAAGGAGGCATAGAGATCCAAATTAAAAAGCAACTACTAGTCACCAATACTAGTAAGTCACTGTGTGCTGGCCAGCAGCAGGACAACCGATCCAGCCAGAGCRTGTCAGCCAACAGGCAGCTCTGGCAAAGGGAGCATGGCACACCCTGCTCATGCATTCAAGCCACAACCCAGCAGCCTGGCACTGACTGGGAAGTCCAACTTCATTGGGAGCGGCTGGAAATGGCAGCAAGGGGAGGAAGGAGAGGAGAGGAGAGGAGAGGACTCCTGCTCCTGGCCCCCCATTGCAGCCCTGCTGGAGGGAACAGAGTGGAGGGACAAGATCTGCAATCGCTGCTGGCCGAGCACCTGGAAGGTGCTAGTGCATTGGTCCTTCTTTGGTTAGAAGGCCAGAGCAGCCAATAAACCCAGAAAGAAAAATCTGCAGAAGGAAACAARGTTGTTGCATGGCGAAGACAGGAAAATGCAGAAACAGCATCAGCACCCCGCAACATCACACAGGCACCTAGACACCCTCCACTGCCATAGCTCTCCGAGCCTCAAGGAGGTGGCCAYCGCCCACCTGGAGGTGGGAGGTTTGCCACGAGCCCCGCGGCGCTCCCTCGRCTCCCTGCAAGCGCCGAGAGGAGCCAGTGGTCGCTCCCCGCATGCCATCGCCCGCTCGGACAGGAGATGGCAGCAGATGGCCACCTACAGCGCCCGGCCGGGCCCGGAGCGGGGCAGTGCCTCCCCGGAGATGCCCCTCCGGGGCGCCTACCTGGTTCCCAGGACACAGGCGGGCATGACTAGGCTCCCCCCACGCTTGCCCTGGCACCGGCTTCATTCCCATCCCCACCTCATCAGTGCAGCAGACCCCTTCTCTCCCGCACCCCAGAAGCGCTCTGCTGCGAATTCAGATGTTTGAAAAATTCGGCCCATATTGAGAAACCAGATGGCAGCAGCTGGGAAACTCTGACTGTGGTTGGCAAAGGGAGATATTGGGAGCAGCAGAAACCAATGTGGACATTAGCAAACAAAAAGGGCAAGACAGGTAGAAAAAGCATCAGGAAGGAGGGATGTACATTACCCAGTTATCTCCTTCTTTCAGCAACTGGGAATCATGCTCAGATAACAGCATGATCCACAAATGTTTGCCCTCTGCATCATTTGTCAGCCCTTACCAGAATAAAACTTTTTCTTATTTTTTTTTTTAAAAAATGTTACTTCAATCATTTTTCAACATTTCAGAATTTCCATTTCTGTCTGCCAGCTTAGGAAATACCAATGAGCAATCAAATTAGCACAATCAAAACAGGGAGTCCCAGAAATCCCTTCTCTTTGAATTTTTAAGTCTGACTTCCCCAGACCTCTAAAGCCTGAAAAAACAGCTGAATATTAGAGTTTCTACAAATCAGCTCTCCAGAGCTACAAATTTGAAGGTTCTAGTAATAACATCCTGAAATAGTGACACAGAACAGCATGGGAACCTGTACAAGGAATGGGCTGGACATTCCCTTGGCCAGCCACCACTGTTCTGCCCCTTCCCTTCCTCCCTTCTCTGTAGATGTAGCTCCTGGTCACTCCAGCCTCCACCCTCATTTAGATGTCATTCACTAGTTGTGTTTCACAGCAGCCAGCCTCCAGGCACTGCACCTCTGGCTTGGTTTGTTCCTGCAGCACCAAGTGAAACTTGACCTTCTGGGGAAAGCTGTTGTGAGGTTGCTCCTTTAGCCATCCTTTTGCTTTTTTGTGTACTGGGCCGCACCTCTCGCAAAATGTCTGTCCTTCCAGCAGGAGAGGGTCACACACAACTGCCCATCAGAAATGTTACTAGATAGAAATCAGTGAGTATTCGTACAATTTTCCCAGAAAAGAGAGAGAAACATAAAGGATCACATGAAACAGCACTGAATGGGAACAATAGCCCTAAGACTTGATTATCTCCACTTAAACTCCTGGTCTGTTTTTTTTAAAAAAATCTCTGGTAAGATAAATTGTACAATCTTCTTCAGAAATCTATTAAAAGCTATAGACTATTAAAGACTCCTGTTACCCTTAGAAAATACTCTCTTATGTCTAGCCTCAGTCATCTTTCACTTCAAGGTAAGCCCAAGAGTTGTGCACTATCCACAGGCAAAATGAAGAATCTTTGCGGTATTCATTTTCATATTTGAAAACTATTCACATTTCCCAGCCTCTCCACCTATAGAAGAATTCTTCCAGTAGAGTCAACTTGATAGAATCACTCTTCAGATCTAATTCCTTTTGTCTTTCTTGGAACATTTAAAATATTACAAACAAGAGAAAGTGGAGGGACAGACCTTGAACTCACCAGTTCTTTAGTAGTAATAGAAGTCATATAACCCAAAAGTATGTGTTATTTTGTTTTCTTTTTTAACCACATGTACAGTCAGTTTACTGAAGACTATCTCAGAGTGCAAGATGTAGACTTGCCTGCTTAACAGGTTGCTATGGAGACATCCTTTCTTTCATTATTCTGTAAACAGAGACTATATTGCACAGAAGTGAGATGTTCTTGGTTTTGGCCATTCAAATATTGCTCATGATCAGATCATTTCGTGTGCTATGAACTAGTAAATAACTGTAGTGAATTGATTTGTTTCGGTCCAAGTTCAGCCAAGGGGAATTTGGATGACTAAGGGAAGGAGGTCAAAGATACACATTATACAGCCTGATGTTGTTCTTTTGAAGTCCCACCAGAGAACTGATGCCTTCAATGGCTGCTTGGTTTCCAGAAACTGACATCTGTCCCCAGAATAACACAGCAAATCCCACCAGGAATGAATAATTTTCCTTCCYCCACTCTCTTCTCCTCAAGCATATTTCTAAGGAATTATTGTAAATTACTTYGCACAGTGCTAGAGTGGGTGTAATAGTAATATCAGACACTTGATATCAATAGCACTGTCCACAGATTCCAATAACCTTTGGGTCATGACTAGCATGCTTTTTCTTATAAATCATTAAAGTGACAGAGTACTTTTCTGTAATCAACACCATGGCAACGCCATTACCTATGATCTGCACACCTCTAAAAATATGCCTTCAACMTTCCTCCTTTTATTTTGCTTACAGTCTCTAAATGTCCAAGATTCAGCACCTGTTATTCCCAGCCCTTAATAAACTTCCTCTCTGTCAGCTTCTTGATTTCTTATCACAATTTACAGAAATCAGAAGAATTTTAATCTATTATTTACAGTACAATTTTTTTTCCTGTAAAGTCTTCCTAGAAATCAGAACTAGAAATAGGACAACCAAAGCTGCAGTAATGCATTAGAATGTATGATAGAATAAGAGACWGGTCAAAAAAAGATCAGTAAGGCCTAAGTAGAAGCAGAGTATGTCATTCATTATGAATGTGGCTCTGGTGGGAAATTTCGACTTGAATCAACCAAAGTAAAAGCCACAAGCCAGGTACCCAACATCCTTGTCTGACAACCTCTTTTTGGAAAGATGGCCACAAACAGGGCTGCCACATAACCCAGGGTCATTCCTGTCAAACACACAAAAAGCTCAAACATTTTAGGTCACTGGAAGTGCTGAGACCACTGAACTGACCAACAGTGACATGATGGAGGTCTCCATTAGACACCATACCTCTACSAACCAGGGCTCTTGCTTTTCAAGGTTGGGATAGCATTTGGAGCAAGGATCTAAGTTATCTAAAATCAACTCTGCCAAACTGAGCCCACAAGTGTTTCAGGGCATAAAGCTGTAGATATTTCCCCAGTGCACACTGGTATCAGTACCAACAAGATGTTGTGCAGAACCTCACAGGCATTGCCTGTCCTTATTACAGGAAGCAAAGCACAGGAGCAGAGGGGAGTTCAGCACAGCCAAAGGTCTCTGTTGATGGAACCTGAGAACATAGGTTTAAAATCAAAGAAAATGCCTCTTCAAAAAATTAATCCCTTTTTCCTCTCTCCAGATGCAGAGAGTTTCTGCTCACTTATTTACTTTGTAAAACCACAGTTATTCTGAGGCATTTTTTTTTTCTTACATAGAAATGTGGATGATTACCAGAAAAACAAATAATTGGGATGGAGCCCAGTTGGATAACACTGAGGCAAATAAGTGAGTTTGCCTTGTGGAGGAGTAGAATAGAGAGATACACAGTTAAGAACTGTCTGTTGTCACATTTAGGATAAACCTGACAAGCAAGAGCTGCTTGTTCTCCTGCTACTGAGGACAAACTAACGACTCAGTCAGGAAAAAGTTAACATCCAGGTTTTCTCAGRGAAGAAGGTTAAGAATCTGACTTAAGGAGTTACTTGGAAACACACTTCCTTCTATCCATATTCATGTAAGCAAGTAAATACACATGCTTATTTTTAAATTCCACCATCTTTTTCAGAATTTRAAGCCATGCTAAAATACTCTTGAATTGCATTTTTATCTTTCTGGATGAAATTTGGATTAATCATCTCCTATGGGAGATGAGATATCAACGGGTCTGGTCAGTTCTCATGATAGAGACAGCCTTATTTTCATTAGCCACAATAAACAAGTATTACAGTAGCGTAGAGCTCAAAAATGAGATCCTCTTAGGTCAGTTCTTRTGTTCTCATTTAATGAAAGAAAGCAGAGGAAGATGATGCTGGGCTGAGCACAACTTTTTTATCCCCACATAAAGCACAGCAAGACTTCTCCATGTGAGCCACACAAGATATCCTGGCCATCTGGCACTGGGGAAAGACCCAAGGTCTAYTCATCTGCTAGCTCATTCAGGTCTTTCTTCTCTCTACAGTCATTCTCTGAGAGCAAACTGCCATACCCAACAGCTTGTCCTCATATCTCTCATGAATCTTCCTGTAGTTGTCTTCTGTCCCCTTCCAAGAGGGTCATAGCATTATAGTCAGCACTCTAAAATATTCATGAAGTGACATTGCAGATATGAGAACTAATGACATAGCCAGAGTCCAAGGTAGGTCATATGTTGTCTCCTATATCTTAGCTCTGTCAATATGTATAGAGAAGTATAAAGAGCAGTATATTCAACAAATATGTTACATTTAAACATGATAAAGCCAGGAAACACTTTGGGATGATGCTACAGTCCCTTATAGCCTCAGCCACACAGGGTTGAATCTTCCAGCACAGAGAGTAGCCTTTGATCTGCTGTCACCTTTCCTCGCTACATCTCAGGGCTCTCAGTTGCTACTATCATACTCCCGAGCAACTGACACTATAGATATCTCCAGCTCCTCCTGACAGCCAAACACAAGCCTGTCTTGAAATAACTTCCAGCCATAAGAAACTGTCAGAGAAACCTCTAAGAGAGAGCAGGTGTTTAGATCAAATACATACAATCACTTTTACTTCTGATCTTAGCCCACAAGTTTAACTCCACAGTTCAGGCATCAAAGGCTCAGGACACCAAACACAAATTGGTGGTTTTGCAAGTAACAAATAACATGAGTGTGTATGAGTAGAACAGATGTTTGTGGTTCTCAGGGTGGGATTGAAGCTGAGAGCGCTATGAACAAGCCAGGGCTGCAAGCTCGTGACTTAGATGCCCATGCCCCCAGCGGGTCGTTGCAACAGATTCTTGCCTCAAACACAATATGGATCTGAAGAGAACTGGGTCTTTTTCACTAATGCCAAAGCCCTGAGAGCCTCATGAAAAGAAGAGCTGAAGACATCCATCAGAGCAGACAGTGAGAAAACACTCTGAATTATTCATGACWCTCAAATAGCAAAATTAAAATTAAACTACCTTACAAGACAATGAGATATACGCTAATGCTGAAGAAATTCGAGGGCCACTTATATGTGCTGTACAACCAGCTAAAGCTGGAATGAAATCTTTAATGGCTAAAAGGCTTGCCTGTTTGTTTTCTCTGTGGATGGATATATTTCTTCTTATTTACCCTACATTTATATCAAGTCTTTATATAGATGTTGGCTTTATACCTCAGGCTATCTGCCTGAATCAAAATCTCTCCCGTATTGGAAACAACAGAAGGATAGACTCCTTCTAGCTCTTTAACTTGTTAATAATGAACTTGCTCTTGTCTGATTCTCCTTATTCCCTAATCCCTCTGCRATATCTGCCTTGTGAAATACATGGCTTTTGCATCAATGTTCAAGTCAGTTAGCTGTGTTTGCTTTAGATGGCTCTTAGGGCTAGTGTTCAAGGTGGAGTCTCCCTTTGATAGCTCCTGACAAGCTCTGCTAGAGGAGAGCAAGTTCCCAAAATAGATWTCTCTCACTCATTTTTTAGGGTTCTCCACTCTGCAAGGACTGACAGCGTGGTAATGAGAGGCATTCCAGACTGGATTTAATGCTACCATATGCTAGACAGAATGAGAATCCATACTGCAGGAGACCAGCCGGTACATTTCCATTTTAACAGAAGCCTGATTGCAAATTACATTTAGTCTCAACAGCTCAGTTCACTGCACACAGATGCCATGGGGGACTGTAAAGTTAGCAAGATGTGGGGGAGTATTTTTTTTTCTTTAAAAAAAAAAGAAAAGAAAGAAAGAGCCTTGGCTGATAGGATGCCACAGACATTCGGCGCTGATGCCATGGAAGAAAGTTGCTGTTGCATTTATTCTGCCAGAAATAAATAATAAGAATAATGTCATGAGCTGTTAGTCAAATTTAYTAGGCTGGTGGTTGTCTGATGATACAAACAGCAGTATAGGCACTGTCAAATGCTGCTCTTATAAGTTGACAGCCAGCATGTAAATGCAGTCAGAGCAGAGAAATTTACTCTTTTGAAATAGGTCAATGTGAGATGAGACGGATTTCCACTTGGAGTGTGCTGTGTCTCCCTGGACTGGCTGCAAAGTGCACCTATTACCGCTTACAAGAGACTTCACACAACTGAAGGTACAAGGAGACTAAGTGACTTGGGGAGGGCATTCTCTCAGCTTATCCCATTGAGCCGGTRCAAAGAGCAAGCTCTCCCTCTCTTCACTTGTGGATGATCAACTAAATCAACTCAGTGGCCTCTCTCCCATGCCTGTGTCACAAAAGCTTATCCTAAYGGGCCTTCTGATGAGCAGGTCAAATCGGGGAGGCCAAGGACTTAACCCCCTGGCCTGAGTTCATGGGACATGGAGCCCAGAAAATTCAAATATCCAGTGTTTTGGTGGAGTGATAGAGAGGGTTTTATTCTCCAGAGCTATCAGGCCAGCACTAATATACAGATAATCTGAGCACTTTTAAATGTGAAATGAAAGYACAAGTATAGAAATATCATATGCAAATACAGCCCTTGCACTGCAGGATAAATTCTCTGCCATATGTGGATGGGATGAGAACTCTCCTACCCCTCTTCCATCTCATTCATCACTCAGTTTCTGGCGTCAAGCCACAGGATAGTTCAGTTGCTGACATCACCGCCAGTAAATGAAGGAGACAGTATCTCAAGGCCCGTTTTCCAGTCTGACATCTCTATGAGGCATTCTCAMATTCTTCAAGGAAAAGGAAAAGTTTACCCCACTCCCACCACACAGCTAATAAGGAAAAGTTTACCCCATTCCCACTATGTAGCAAGCCTGCAAAATTCACTGTCACTGAAGGTCACCAAGTCAAACACTGCAGCTGGGTCATTTTATAGCCATTAATAATCTCAGTAGCTTGGAGAATAAAGATAAAAGTGATCTAAATCCTGCTCTCCAGGACATCAGCCAATCTTCACAGGGGTCAGGAAGGAATTGCTCCCACACACAYGCATAACATAAGGGATTGCAGTCTGCCAGGTGCATGGGGGTGGGGGTTCATTTCTCCCTCTTCACCCCTGCCAAGTGTTTCCAGAAACAGCAGAGGCAGATAGGACTTTGCTCTGACCCACACTTCAACCAATCCCACTACTGTGTGACTGCCAGCCAGAGGATCCAGAGCCCCATGTTGCTCAGACATGAAGGCATTCGCAGAATTTCCTAAAACCCCATCACAGCAAGGTGGAAATAGCTCCCATGTGCAGTGAGCTGCCTCATACAATTCCAGGAATAAAGCACTAAGGCTCAAGTCCCCTGTGAACTGATTTTACATTTCTAGGCAACAACTCACTACTAGGCAAAAGGCATTTTTCAAACTCTCCCTTTGAATGCATTTGTGGGGGKTTCAAACATCCAAATGAAGAGAAAGAAAAGTCAGTCTCCCAGGTGTCTTCACAAAGCCTTATTCACACTTCAGGGGAAAATAGAGCCCAGCAGAAAATCTGGGCAACAGAGAAGCTTGACATTTCAGGCAGCAAGAATGAGAGAACTACTCTCCAAAATGATGGACTGGATGGGCATTATAAACATGTTAGCAGAGGAGGCTCTGTGTCTAGGAGCAAAGTTTTCTTGGAAGATAAGGGTGATCTACATAAGGTTACCAAACATTAGGCTTCCTAAGTCCTCTTTTCCCTCTCCTGAAATATCCAAGGTATGCCAGTCACTTGTCAGAGATGTCCACAAGCCCAGAACAAAGCATCCAGTGAGATCCCACAATACATGAGCAGTGAGACAAGTGCACTATAGAGCATATATCTCCTGTGACACCCAGACATTTATCTGGGAAATCCCAGGCCAAAATACAGCAACTGGAGTCAGTGGGAGAAGAGGGAAAAGTACCTTGAGCTGTTTGAAGAGCCTGCGGGCAGCAAGATACTTAAGGGAGAAAGAAGGTCCACTGGAGGGGGCAGCTGCTGGGTTGGTCTGCAATGAGCAGTGGTGCTTGCTGCCTCCTTGGTGTCTATACAGCTAAACAAATCAGTTTAGACCTGCACATCAGACAAAAGCAGTGTCTGGTTCCCAGCTGTAGCTGTTAAGCTGTTTCGTACTTTCAGACATCCATGATGCATTCCATGAATGCAGATAAAATTCCCTTGCTTTTAGGCAGCTCTTGGCTTTAATTTTCCACTTAAAAAAAAATACATGAATTGGTAGGTTAGGATTTCCTTCCACTGCTCAGAGAAAGAGTTTATGCCTTTTCAGTAAATGGAGCTAAGAAGTCTAATCCTTACCTTTAGCATAGAGACTCTCCTGGTGATGAGATCCATGGTTATTTCTTGCTCTGAGCCATGTTTCCTCTTCTCTGTCCCATTCATCACCCTCACCTGTATAGTTGCCAATTTTCCTTGGCCTTCTCCTGCACAGGACTTTCATTACAACCTTTAATTACTCCTAGAGATTTTATAGATTTGGTTCCAGCACCCAAAGCAAAGAGAATGGCCAATGACCCTGAAGAACTGCCTGTTCCTACCAAGACCAGCAGCATAAATCCTATTTGCTTCTGTTAGAACAGAAGCCTTCCTAGACTTCAGGAAGGTATGTGTCTAATCAGACCATAGAAAGGGGTTTTATTTTGTAAGCAATTTAGAAAGAAGAGGACTGTGTAGTCCACATATAGTCCTTCCATCCAAGATGTTAAGATGTGGATTTTTCACACTTTGGAACAAGGCACTGAAATCTGACTCAAGTGCTGTGGTTGAGAATAGCTTCTAAGTCCTAGACATGTCCATCTGATAGCATGGGACAGAGAACACATCCCCATTCTCAGTTTCAAAGCCTGGCTTCACAATAGCTCTCTGCTGCTGGGAGAAGTAGCATTGTAGGAGGACCTATTCAGCCTCATCCATGCTCCCATCCCTACAGAGAGAATCTCAGGAGGGTTTATTGGCAAACTTCACTAAATGTGCTGAAACTGAGTTTTTTCTTGTTTTGTTTTTTATTTTTTGTTTTGTTTTTAAAGAGATGTGTATAATTTGGTAATATGTGGCTTCCCACAAATATGTCACACAAGGCACCACTCTAACACCATGGGAACTCCGTGAACCTTTAATGCTCCAAAGTCCAAAATCCTGCTCTAATACATGGAATTTCAATAGACAATTAAGATTACTTTTATTATTAGAAAACAGTTTCCAATATTGTTCATCAAGATGGCTGAGTCACTTTAATGGGAATTTTTCCAAAACAAAAAGAAAAAAAAAAAAGGACAAAAATCAGACAGAATAGCCTTCAGCACAGAATCATCAACTGAAATAGTTAAACTCTGTCTGTGAACTCCTGAAAATAAGGATTTCTGATGGAAAAGCATTAGCAGTCCTAATAGCTCTGCTTATAACATATGTGCTATAATGACTGGCAGTGCTCTCTGCTGAGCAGCATGGGAGAATTCATGTACTCCCACTGCATAAAGGAAAAATCCCAGGCAGAGTGGCTTTCARCTGCTGTCTTGGCTGAAGGTGCAAAGTTGACTCACACGAGAGCAACTCTGCTTCTGCCCTGGACAAGGTGTTGCAGCTTGTCTGCTGCACTGTCATATCACCCCAGTGGTGTGTTTACACTGCTCAAAGAGTCAACCCAACAATAATGGTATGACAGCTAGGGGGCGGTAGATGATCTTCCTCAGCAGGAGACAACCTTCCCACAGTAAGTCATCTCACCTGAATATCACTGCTGACCAAGCAGCATGCAAGTGTCAGGTCTCAACTAGTTCTCCTGAGTGTTTGCTTTGCCTCTTCACCAGGTCTCTAGAATTTCTCTTAATATATTCACCCACAAATATATACACCCACAAAACACCACTCTATACACCACCTACAAAGCTCTGGTATCATCCAATAAACCAGTTGCTGCCTGCTTTGAGCTTTTGCTGTTTGGTAGCTACACTAAGGAGCTGTTTCTCCTCCCCTCCACATCCAGACATACTGTTGGTCACTACTGGGAAAAATAAAGTGCAAAAAAAAATGACAAACTGTACCTGGTTAGCTGGCAGAGACTGGCTCAAACTGGATCTTTTCCATGTCATTTCAAGGTGGTGTGTTTGCCATGCTTTGACAGGAGAATTCTCCAATATCTTTGGGAGCTTTTTCATTACCGGATGAGGATGCTAGAGGAAAACAAAACCAACAAAGCAGGAGTCATTTCAGATTATCCTGATTTAGGGACTGAACAGCTCAGTCCATGAGAGGTTCTGGTTCAGGTCCAGTCTACAACACTAGTAAATCACTCACTGTTCAATCTCTCCTCCGTGAGCTTTGTAAGCTAAAAGCAAAGGCCCAAGTCACTACTGGCTGAGTAGGCTGCCAGGTTCCACACCACCAAGTTCTGAGAGCACCAGAAATCAGTTTCCTGCAGAAAATAAACAATCCCTGTTGCTGTGTGAGGGATTGTCTAGAGTACATTCTCCCTTGCTGCTTCCTGACATCTAACAATGAGCAAGCAAATGTTTCAGTCTTTCCACCTCTTTGGAGGCACTCATACGGGGTTTCCTTGGTCTCTGGCAACCCTTTCCTGAAAACTTGCATTAATGTAATCCTTCCGTTGAAGGCCCAAGAGTTGGGTGACATAGGGCTGGGAACACGCACTGTCCTTCTGTCCCTTTGCATCAATCACTAATCATACCCAGAAACATATGCCTTCTAAGGCACAAGTCATCTGATCATGCTCCACCCCTAGAGCTTCCTGTAGCACTGTAGAGTCAAGTGACACCCTAACAAGCAGCATAGAGTTTGCATTATTTGCATCTCCTACATGGACCAAACTCATGGGGGGAAGGAAGGAGAAGAGAAAAGRGGACATTTCTCCTGAGATACAGCCTCTGGCACTACACCAAATGACAGATACATACTGCCSTTCACTTCAACCATGCACATGTAGCAAACTAGCTACAAAAGCAGCTAGCTAGAAATTCAATGGGCAGCTAAAGGTTAATCTGCACTTGTTTGACTGTCAAGCACCTGAGAGAYGACGACAACACATTGGCACATTGTAATTGTACCATATTATTAAGTACCTTCGGTCCCCAAAGGCTAAGACACTTTTTTWAAAAAAAATAATAAAGCTAATGCACATAATAGCCCATGTCTTGTTATTAAAGAAACCTCTTCCCGGCATTGGACATTGACAATATGTGTAAATGTACTTTCTCCAATATCTATGCACAAGGAGCAGTYTGATGGAGTGCCAGAAAACATAATGACTGTTCTACCTTTGCAGTGTGCAGAAGATGACATGTTCCCTTTAGAACTAATTGCTTTATTCAAAAAGACCCATTTACAAAATCCTAGCCTGGTCTCTTCCCTTGATGAGCAGTTTTAGGCTCTGCATTGGAGCTTTTGTTTGTTCTTAAAAGACAGGGACAGAAAAGTGCTTTGTTAAGTCATTTTAATTTTCCTACTTAATGGAAAAGAGTTCAGAAGGATATTTTTCATTTTATTTGAAGATTTGCATTATATTTTCTGCTGGACCTGCCTTTATGTGACTTGAAGCTGACAAGTTCAGCTGTCAAACATAACCCTTTGCATTGAATAAATCACCTACACCAAGATCCAGTTATAACTATTGACACAAACTACACTACACATCTGAAAGTCAGAAAAAAATATTCTTAACTTCATTACTCTCGTTGTGCATTCTTACGCGCATTGCACTTCCAGAGCTTCAAAATTCACTGTGTTCTTAAAGTCAGACTGCCTCCCTCTCTCCTCTACTGCATTAAAAAAACAATAAAATAAAATCAGGAATTCCTCTTCTTGAGTCATCAAGAGAGAAACAACAGTAATAACTTCATAGACAAATCAATGCCATTTCCAGCAGAGTTATTTCTTTTTTTTTTCTCCTCACCTCAGAAAATTAGAACAATTTCACAATGAGCCCTGGGGAATGCACTCATGAAAATGCATATAGACAGCATGAGAAAAATTCTTTGGTTATATATTTCAGGAGACAGCAAATGGGTTTATCTCCTGTTCTGTGAGCTGTGAGAATAATTATATATGCATCTGCTGTATTCCATAATCATCRTCATCATGGAGATGACATTTCATAGCAGAGTTGGGAATCTGCCTTTCCCAAAATTATTTTTGTTTGGAAGGARAAATTTTTCTAAATAATGTCTGGGGAGGATAGCTATAGGAGAGCACAGATTTGAGAGATGGACACTGTAGAGTTATAATCCTATCACTGCCTCTCTAAATAATTATATTATATCATTAAGTTAATACTACATTTGCAAAATGGTAATACATCTGTCTATTGCAGAGCTACTGAGAATTTTTTATATAGTATCTGAGAGACATTATAAACTGGTGCCTTAACAYGAACTGGTTAGATCCTGTCTGCACGGAGGATCTCCTATGGGCTTTGTAAAGTTGTGGCCAGATTCATAGAGGGACTTTCTTCATCGTTTTTTTCCTGCAGAAGGTGCCCCAGGACCCATGTCATTGCCTGCTCACAACGCTAAGGAACCAAGAAGGATGGAGAGCATCAKGAAGAGTAATATTTGTTAGCCGCACCTCTGCCTCTCTCAGTCAAATAGTTCATCTTATAATAGTTCAATGATGAAGGAAAGRATGAGAAGAAGGAACAGCTAGATGCACAGAGACATCAGTAAATGTCACCTCTCCAGGATCATCTCCRCTCCAGTGGGCCACAGTTAGCACTCTCAAAGAGGTACTAAGGCCTTGTTACCAAGACCCAGACTGAAGCAAAGGCTCATGGGGCTGCTCTGGCTGTGCACACTGCTGGATCCCTGGAGAAGCGGGAGGGGTCCCCAGGTATGACAGAGCCAATAAGGCCTGCATGCACTGCCTGTGCCTCTTATCCCAGCCTACTTTCTGAGAAAACTAGTCAGTCATCCAGCTGGTTCCTCTTTATACCATGTTAAATGTTCCCACAGAGCCACATCCCATCACTTTGCCTTGCTGGGATAGCGCAGCAGAGTGTTCTCCAAGCAGGGTACAACAAGAGATAGGACATAACTGGACAGGTAGCAGCTGCACCTTCAACAGACAAGATTGTCATGCGGGGAGTCAAAGCTCCTTCTAATCAGAAGACCTGAGGTGAACTATTCCACTTGACTTTCATCTTCTGGTGGTYTTGGAATCTGGATTGAGTCTTTAAGAGCACTCCAGAAAACCTTGTAAAATTTTAATTTCTGTTTTCACTGCTGTGGCAAGACAATGGGGCCCTATTAATGCCATAGGTCCTGGAAAAGTATAACGAAATCTGAGTGTGAGACTCTCACCTCTGAAAGAACTATACTGGCCTATTAGGCATCAAGATCTCAGTAGTAGGCACACTGCATTAACACTGCTGAACTCCCTGCCCTATATTCATTCTGGTAGGACTTCTGCAGTCTGATCCACAACCTTCTACAAACAGGAGTTTCCTAGAGGCTAGGGGGGATTGGTGTGAATCAGCTGGGATCAAATGGGGTTTGACCTAGTGCAATTCTGTTTCGAAAGAGGCTACTTAAAAAYATGTAGTACCTAACTCCTAGTGTTGGGAATGAGTAGCTGAAAGAACTTAGTTTTCAGTGCACTGAAAGTTYGAGCACTAAATTAGCCACAAGCCTGTCTTTACGTGCCTAATGCAGAATTGAGACATTCTTGCTGCCATGTACTAACTACTTGCAAATGCAAAGCATATTCTCCAGGTGTCTTGTACAGTACATGCTGTGCAGAAAACTGCGCTACCAAATTTCAAGCCAGGACAAATTGCTGGCTGGACAAGAGAGCAACATTTACCCAACAACATGATGTCACTTACGTATATGTGGGAAAAGGGGAAAATCTTAATTTGTTCTGGCCATAGATGAGGGCACAGCTTGAAATTAATTGATCATGGGTGCGTTCAAAGTAACAATCTGATTCAGTTCCAGCAAAATCCAATTGCAAAACTCTAGTCCACGATAACACTGAATGAGCTAGAATTTCTTCCCAAAGACCTTTTCTCACACTTCACTGTGTAAATAAGTGATTAGATCTTCTGTCAACTTGCCCTGGGAGGTTCTGATTAAGTACCTAGACCCAAGCTTTATGGGAAAAAAAAAGACTAAAAGGAGTTTTTCTTTGTTAAAAGAATATTCTCAAGATACAGAACTAAATTCACCAAGACGAAACACACAYGAAGATCTTCCTTCAGCCAAGAATCAAGGCCACAGCTTTTTCTTTCTACCTGTATGATCTCCACTGGAATGACGTCTTAGTATTTTACAGCCTTTAAAACCTCACTTTCTAGGTAGCCTGATGCAGGCATACAGCCACTGTCCTCTTTCAATAAGTATGTATCTGCAGAATTAGCCCAAGACCTAACATAAGTATTTCTCTTGACTATCCAGGCTTCATTTACTGTATTGCACTTTCTCTTGCCATTTGCTTTTCTCCAGTGAGGCCTTACACTCAACTTGGAAAGCAAAACTAAGCCAACCTGCTTTACTCCCATTTACAATCAATTTATATTCTTGGCTCTGGGACACCTTTCACAATCTTCAAGACCATTGTCACATACTAGTGTTTAAATTCAGAGTAATTTGCTGACATGGGAATTAAATCATTGTTCCTCCAATGCCAATAAACTGAGGTGCTGACAACTGAAAGAGTCATCCCTGCACAACAGTCAGGAGTATCGATGTTTGTCACCTCTTGACAACTCCAGATCAAGAGAGCGTTCAATTCATAAGCACCAAAAGATGACTTCTCTAAGTACCAATATCACAAAACTGAAATCTCAGTCAGTTTTCTTAGAGCTACTTGACAGAGAGAAGTGTCTTTATTTAACATCTGTCATCTCAAAAAATTAAGTTTCCCATTAAGATCACTAGCTGGACATCAGGCTCCAATTTATAAGGAGTAAACATGCTCAAGGTCACCCAGCATGGGAAAGAGCTGGGAAGCAGCTCCAGGAATCCAGAGGACCACACCCCTCAACTAGCCACTAGACCACACAACTGTCCCCATTTCACTCAAGTCATTATTAAGCAGGATAGAAGAGCACTGTGGTTTTATTTTATGTTAGCTGAACTCTTGCATTAATGTTTTACTGTCCCACTGATGTTTTGCCTAGAACATTCTGTAATCCACAAATTAATATGTGAAGAACATCCAGTACAGTCTGGAGGAATACAAAAAAATTACACAAACTGCAATAGCATTTTGATTTCCAGCAGTTTCATAAATCAGAAAAGCTGGAGAAAGAAGGTTCCTTATTTTAATCACACGTAGCCTTGTGTAATGTCAGCAAAAAAACTCTGCCCTTCCCAAAACCAAGCAGGAACCCTATTGTTGCGGCAAACCCCAAACGGTCACATGGAGAATTTTAAAACCTAACAAAATTCAAGTAGTTGTCTATTTGGCACAGACTGAAAGGGAGCCTTTCTCCAAATACATGACCAGGGTCAAAAATAAACACTCTCTACCTATACACAAAGACCAATGTTTGTCTGTACTTATTCATCACTTCATGCTTTCTATGATCTTGCCTTTAGCTTCTAGGTTAAGGGTTTCTCTATCCTCCAAACATTCCCATTATCTTCTTTATTGTTTTTTTTTTGTTTGTTTGTTTGTTTGTTTTTTTGTTAAACTACCTATTAAAAGATTCTTCTAGCTGAAGAGATAGACCTTTCCTTTTTACCTGCAGGTCACTGCTGGCCTCTGTGCAGTGAAGTGTAGATACAAGAGACAACCCAATCCCAGTTAGAAGATCTTTGAGAAAATTAGCATGAAACCAGCCCATGATAATGTATTTTGGATCCGGCTTAGGCCCTGCTAGCTTAGAGCACAGAAGCAGCTGTGGGGATGCCAGATAACATCAGATGTTTTGCTTTAGCAGTGCCTGGAGCTGTGATCCCTGTAGACCTGATGTGAAGCAGCACAGAGGCTGGTTCCTGCCCTGCTGGAGCTCTCCCAGTGCTGAAGGCGCTCGCTATCCACGGCTGCTCAACAGCACCCAGCACTGCAGGCTGCAGCACAGCATGCTTAAATATTGAGTGGAGCCGCAGGGAAAAATGCAACTACAGGGTTAAAACAAAACTTAGTCAGTAAGATCAACTGACAAAGCGGTGAGAGAAAATGCCAGCAGAGGACAACTGTATTGCCAGTGTGAACTGGTTGGAAGAGGAGCGTGTGCCATGTGTCAAAGCTTCAGAAGTGCCCTGTTTCTTCTCTCTAGCCCTCAAGACCCTCTACTCAATAAGGGAGGTATTCTCCCTCTGCCTCACCAAGGCTAAGCCCAGTGTAAAAATCCTCATGATGATTCCAGTTTAACAGAAACATAAAGCGAAGTTCCTGTGGCCATTAAAGACACTATAGCACTTTACCCAAAACAGAGTTGTTAACCTTAGTGTCCTGGCCAACTTCTAGGTTGGTGATCAAAGTCCATGCACCTGAATTCACCCTACAGCAGTAATCAGGGAGGCTGACATACATTTCCCCCCMCACACACAAATAAGCATTACTCAGTATCATAACGCCCTCCAGCAGTAGACATCTATGCCTCAACATCCAAGACTCCATGTACTTCAGAAATAGATGATGATCAGAAGGTCAAGGAAAATCATTTTCACTGCTTCTCAGGTAGGGACAAACACACCACAGCTTTAGCAGGGAGCAGAGGGAGCAAGCCAATTTGTCTGAAATGACAGGAAACTGAGCCTTGATGTTCAAGTCTGTTATGTAGTAGCTTTCTTAGCACATGCAAGGTGAATTTTATTTGCTCTGTCAGGATAACTTMCAGTCACCCACAGACCGATGTGGAAGTGGCCCCCCGATGCAGCACTAATTTTCTCCAACCTAGTTGGTGTTTTTCCCAGTTTTCCCATCCTAGGGCCCACGCTTCCTATCCCAACAAGACATCTACTGCAAAATCAAGAGGCTGTAAATTGATGTCATGGGATTGCACCCATAATTGCTTCCCTTCATGGAAAAAAAATCTCATAACAGAAGCAGTTTTAATAGGGCACGGACACTGTAGSCATCCTTACTACTTCCATCAAAACATATGCCCAGTGGAAACCAAAACATAACATATTCTACCTCTAGTTATAAGGTCTCAGAACATATGCAGCTACCTAAATTATGTATAGTATTACTGTRCTTAGAGTCTGCACTTATAATTAGATCTGCCTAATATAATCAAGTCTGCCCTGTGAATGATAGTTAGGGRCTCCCTGTGAGTGATAGTTAGGGGCTATCCCCCATCAAGTGACAAGCTACAAGTGACCAGCTGAAAGGAGTAACACAGCTAACTCATTTCTCCAATAGTTTACAAGCTAGGGAGTTAGACTTAAAAGTGGATTGGCTGAAAAAGGAAGACTGTAGAAGCAGTTGTAAAGAAAGTAAGAAGTTGTAGAAGTAACTACTGGCTTAAAAAAACACCTTTTGGGACAAGAGCTAAAGACCCATAAGGACAGAGCCCAGAAAAATCAAAAGCAAGGGACTGAACACACAGAACATTACTGCAAGGTGCAGCCACAGTCCATCTGGGTGACAGAAGGGCATCTGGCACGGAGGGGGAGCCTAGAATCAGTGATGTCTTTGCCAAAGACTTTGTAAGGACACAGCACATTATCTAGATGAGCAACAACTGCTTTGCTTATGGCAGTGGCAAAGGCAGTCAGTCTTTGCCAGGTACATTAAGCAGAAGTGCAAGAATGCTTAAAAGAGCATGCAGTATGCAACTGTCGGTTCCTCTGTCAGCGTCCAGGCACACAGTCCTCCAAAACAGGCAGCCAGTGAAACCAGGGCAAAAGAAGTCTCAGCAAGGATTTGGGATTTCCACATACCAGTTGAACAGTTAAAACAGGTGAACTTTATTTACTTCTTGTACAACAGCAATGTCCAAAGATTTGGCCTAGAAAACAGATCCACTACACTAGACACTACAGACATTTAGAGTGGGCAGGCTCTGGTTCCAAAAAGCTTGAGATTCAAGTAAACAAGAAAAAACAAGGTCACAGATTTAATGGCTTCCCTATGGTGATGTGTCATGTGTAGCGCAATCAAGAATCCATCTAATATTTCTTGAACTCCAGTCTAGCACCCTACCACCTACACATCCACTTTCTCTTAGCCAATACCTCCTTCTCTTAAACAAGAGAGGCCAGAAATAAGACACTGAACTCTACAGCAAAGCCTTTGCATCAGAAATGAATATCTTTACACAGGTTAGCAACTGCTTCATTGCCTAGCGTCAGCTGACTCATTTTCTAGATTCTTCCAAATCTCCCTATCTGCAAGTCAAACCACCACAAGTTCTGAGAATAACAGAGCACTTCCCTCCACAGGCCAGCGTGGTCCTTACTCACAGGACGAGATCCGTCTCCAATATGATGATGAAAAGCTGCCTCTGTAGAAGCTCAAAATTACTATTCTTCTCGCTCTTATCAGTGGCAGTTGGTAAGGTTACTGCAGCATGAGCTCCCATTGAACATTTAAAGATGTTTAATCAATCTTAGTTTGCTGAGAAATCAGAGCATTTAAGGAAGGTCAATGAATTAAAAGATCAGGGGACTCTACATTCCCTCTGACACAATACTTCCTGAAGAACTGACACCAACGTATAAATTACTTCACTAAGTACAGCTTTCTGCAAACAGTACGYTAAGCATATATGGATAGATATTTACTTTGAGCAGATCACAAAACATCTGCACAATCCATCTCTGTTTGTTGCCCCTTATCATAACAGTGGCAGACCTTTCTCCTCAGGCATGTTCATCTTCTCACTTAGGTCACAACTAACCAGTCATAGATGGACYGCTCCAGTTCTGGGAGACACCAGTCAAAGACCTGATGAGCATCCCTTCACCCAGCCTCTGTTCCYTTAGGGAGCCTGCCAGGGTAGCCCTTACTCCTCTGCAGAGCAGAGATCATACAAACCAAGTGAGCAGCAGGCAGGACAAGGACCCCCAAGGGGAACAGCAAGTGGGGAAAATGAGGCACCATTTTGAGAAAGAGCTGCAGAACTAGTGCATTCTGCCTGGATACAAACAGGTAACAGGACATGAAAATTGCCTCAGTCACAGCATGCACACCACATCTAGCCCCCTCCACATGCTCAGACACTACTGGCTGCTCAAGATAAGCAGTACTCATACTTGACTCCACTCCATGTATGTGCTCAAACATGTCCCTGAACTGGGATGTTCTCAAGCTGGAATTCAAAACTAATAGCTCTCAGCTCAGTGCTAGGGACACTTGATACTAACACTGAAGATACCATCTTCTGTGGTGGGCATGTCCATAATGAAGAGAACAGCATCAGAATAGCCTAGCCAAGTATGCCTATCAGCCAGCCCAGCCAAGGCTAGCAGATGGCTGCATGCAGGGATCTCCAGCTCCCACCCAGGTCAAGCCTCAGTGCGTAAGAGCTGAGTGGGATAGCATTCAGCCTGATTTAAATCACCAAGCTTCAGCTAAAAGGATCTTGACTGCCTTCTATCAGGCTAGCTTTCATTATCACTGCATGAACCAGCTCCATCACTTGCTAATGCAGAGTAGATTAAAGGGTCTATCTATATATTATAAGATTTTTCCTGCTGGTGCGGGAATGCATTTAAGTAGTTATTGTAAGTGGCAGCCACAGAAACAGAGCCTTTCTGATCTTAAAATTGCATCCTTGCAAACAAGAAGACAGATGTTGCTCTGATCATCAGCAGTAAGAAAACAGCTTCTAATTTTTGCATTGAACACAACACTGGGCTCTTACCACTCCCGCAGTTGCATACATAGCAGAGGATTCCTGGCAGCTTCCCTAACAGAGAGGGCAAGCCAGGGCAAGGAGGAAAAGCAACAGGAGTGCAATGTTGCCAGCTGTGGTAAGTCAGAGCAGCCTCTGGGTAGCTCTAGCATGAGCTAAGGCAGGGAAGCAAGAAGCYGTGATTCATAGTTAATCCTCACTCCAGCTTCTACTACTTCTCTCCTCAGCTTTCCAAAGTGGCTGTCTGAAGACTGTGTTTTTGCTAGGGAAGTAGGAGGAAGATGCTAAGGAGCTAATGTCTCTGTATCCTTCACATAGTGACAGGGAGAGCTGTCATTTCCAAACTAAGAATACAGAAAATGTTTGTAGTCCTGAGGGCTACAAACAACATCCTCTCCCCTCTCTTGGGGAAAAAATGACTAGGTGGAAGAGTAAGATGGAAGGGGATGGTAGGTGAAATGGTCCTGGGAAAACAACTCACTAAAAATATTTACAAGGGAAAAAGTTAAATATGCATAACTTTGGAGGCAGTCAGTGTTCCCAGAAGACTAAGCAGAATAAATCCTTGCCTCAGGATTGACTGCTAGGGTTGGTAAGCCTTTTGTCAGGAGATGCTGGCATCCACAAGGTCTGAACTCAACAGGTAATGGATCCTCTTACAAATACCAACCATCACTAGCACCATCCCCTGTGTACCTGCCTGCTCTTCTACGAGAGCTGCCTTTCCCCACTGTCCAGCATCATTAGCCAGGCACTGCTCCTCCACTTGCCAGTGCTGAGTCCAGTAGGAAACAAGGATAGCTTTATTCAGGGAAAAGTGCAAAAATGCAACATCATTTTGGGAAGACATGGCACCAATTTATCTGTCGGAATGATAAATAAAATTATTTCCCATGTAACCTTGGCAGTCATCTGTCAGCTCTGTTCCACAACCACTAGTGGTCCAACAGGCAAACAGCCCTCTTCCACATTACCTCCCTCTCTCCCTGTCCCATCCACTAAACCCCACTCATGGTTTGGCATCAGTGGGTATCAGTGACCTAGTGTGGTGAGGTCATTCAGGGAAAGGCTCTGTACAACATCTTGCAAAATATTTCTTAATTTGTCATGAGAATTCACCATAGAGCACAGCTACATGCAAGTATCAGGAAGGGACTCATTGGAGCTAAGCAGGCTCTGTCCTCTGCAATCTTTCCCAAACTTCTCTGTTCAGAGAGCTGCCTCTGCTTCACCTTTTGAAGAATGCAGTCAAATGCAAAATCTTAAAAGAAAAACATGCAGACTAGAGCAGAGTCTTTGCTACTGAGAATCCACAACCTATTAGAAAGTAAAAGCCTCTTCCTGACTCTTTAATTCAGTTCCCTCCACCCAAACATTTCTAAGTTTGTATCATGCTACAGTGACTCCCAAGGCATCACTAAAAGAATTGTGGGCGCATGTGATATCTGCATTKATCTTCCAGAGTTTGTCCTCACAGCACTGTATATGAAAATCTTCTGCAGAATAAGCAATTCTGTGCTTTTTTTTTTTCCACCTGAAGAAGAGGTGTGAGCAGAGAGCTCATCACCTTCTCCTTCAGCATCAGACTCAATAGTATGATTGCATGCAGCACTGATATGCTGTCTCAYGAACACCAAAGGCTGAATACAATCCTGCTTGCCCAGTAACCTTCATACCACAGGTTTTAGCACCTGGCAGTTTTCAAAGCATTTCCCAAATTGTGACAAATCTCATTTGCTATCTGAAAAGCCAACATTTATCTGCATTCTACAAAAAAATGAGTCTAAGTGATTTCTGCTCCCCCAGAGGAACTGGCACTTACAGGACCCTCCTTTCAAAACCTCTCATACAAGTGTTGACCCAGCCTCAGCCATGGTTTCTCAGGAGAAAAGTCTCTCATAAAAGAAAATACTTCCCTTACATTGAAGTTTGTAATGCCAGCACAAAAAAAAAGACCATTCCTCGTGATATTGCAAGAGATGCAGTACGAATGTCAGACTGATTTCAAGGATACCTTAACCTCCCTTTATCAAGAAAGCCCCAAACTGGCACCTGCTCCCATCTTCTCTGTTCCTCTCCAGTCTGACCAAATCCCTAAAGAGAAGGATGGATGCAGCCTCTCCCACTCCAGGCRTGGCCCCTGGCAGATGTGAGCTGTTGTGTGGACACCTTTCTCTCTGCCCCAGCATTAGATTCTCCAGTATTGCCCAGAGGTATGTGCAGGGCCTCAACAAAGCCCTGCATAGCAGCGTCACTGCTCCAGACCCTTGACATACTCAACACTAAACAAGTTTGACAGTAGCCCACCTTCAGCCCACCTGCTCCCCACCACTCACAAGCCCATTCAGCAATTCAGCACACTTCATACAGCTCTCCTCACATCATGCCTGCCTCTTCAGCTTGAGGCTGGAACAGAGTTGGAAAATGCTGGAGACATTCAGAAGAGAAAATACCCAACAAACAGGCCTCCTTTCTTTCACTGAAGCCACCAGGCCTAAGGCAATTCCCACCTCACCGGCAGCACACCCAAACAAAAGGGCAACACAAATAGAAGCAGCCCCATGAGCAACAGTAAACATCCAGGACTGAAGGGAGTGTGTCTTGGCTGCCTTGACTAGAGGTGTTAACCTTTCTCAAGGTCAGATCCCACACGAACCAAACATGGGTTTATTATTAGTGAACTGAAAGGGGCATTGAAGAGGCACCCACACCTGACAAAAAGGTCTCTAGCCCAAACAAGCTTAACCTTGGCTCTGTATGTCCCCTTGTTCTGAGCCCTCTCTTCCCAGCTTCAGCATTCCCACACGCCTAAGAGCGCTGCCAGCCTCTTGCCAGGCAGCTCCCCCTTGCACCTTACAGGTACGTTCTGTTTCAGGGAAGAAGCGGTGGGTTATTTACTCTGTTGGTTCATTAATTTCTGCCTGATGGTTTTGGAAATAGCAGGCTTAGCTTGGCTTCCAGCAACTGTCCCACAAGAAACAAACTACGACGCTAAGAAAGATCCTTGTACTTGCTACACAAATTCAGATTTTTGCYTGTGAGCTGTTAATATGAACAGCAGTTATGGGGTGTCATGTCATAGTTCACACCAACCTACAAGATCGTTAAATTTCAGAATTTTATCCTAAATCCTGGCTGAGGTTCTCCTCAAATCCCATGTCATGCAAGTTARCATCACAGCAAGGCTTCCAGCTGAGGAAAAATTTATCTGTAGTCATGTCTTATACAACGCTTCTCATTAACGATAAGTAATACTTAGGACACTCATAACATAGATACCTACCCTGTGTATACTGAGCAACAAAGTCACATTCACATGTTAATATTGGTACACTGCCTTGCTGAGCAAGGAAACTTCCTGAAACTTTTTATATACCATCCTCACATGGATTTGTGCAAAACAAAGCCAGAAGTTGAACGAGCATACGTATTGATTAGGTTAAAAACAGAGTCTCAGAGAAACCATGGAAAGCTAGGCTATAAAGCCAAAAACGGATGAAAAAAGATGAAACACCCAGTAGTACYGGGCCTTTAAATGTAAGAGACAGAAAAGGCTCTCTCTTGTGGCATCTGTGGTTCTGCCTTTCCCAAATGGAAAGGTTCTGCCTTCCCCTCTTGGGAATAACCCAGGTTTGGATATATATATATTTTTTGAAATCGGTCCCTTCAGGTACATTTATGTTTCATCCCTAAACACATGCAAATTAAACTCCAACATCAGCTTACATCCTGGCCCCTAGTTTTGAACAATTCAGATTCAAGACTACTTGGCCTGTTAGAAGCATTTTCTTTTTCTCAGATATGTGTATYTAGACCCTCGTTTCAGCATCCTTAGAGTTCAAGGGTGCTTTGATGCAAAATCATGAGTCAAGATAAGACTWACAATTTGCCACTAAGTTGCCACCTGGAAAGGACATACTGATAGCAATGTTAGTCATGTTGCCCGGTTAGCCATWTAACTAGTAATCAGAACACTTCAGAGTCTAGCTTCCTACATAAGAATAATTAGAAACAAAACAAACAAAAAACACCCAGATTTTAGGCTATTCTCAGAAACACAAGGTTTTAGTGGGGCCAAATCATACTGGACTGCATGTCAGTACAAATGAAGTACTCCTGAAGAAAAACCATAGCCCTGTTCATGGCTGCAGAAGTCGGACAARCACTCTTAAAGCAGGGCTGTGGGTAAGTTTCTGAAGAGCAATTCCCATAAGKAACACAAAAGACAGGGTGTCACTAGCTTCTGAGCACGCAGTAGTTCTGGGCCCATTTTACACCGATATGCAAGCAAAGGCATCATTCTCATTAGACTGCAGTCTCATCTGTGGCTGCACAATGAAAGTAGCGCCCCAAACATAGCTACAGATGTCCTGCTGACTTTGAGGCCAAAGCTGCAGGGAGTCAGCTGAGATATAAGCACTTTCCCAGGATACCTGGGAATAATTACTTACCTACAGCTTGTTATAGATATTAGCTACTWACTTCCAAACACAAGTCCATATGTGTTTAAGTCAGTCCCTGTATCACTGTTGATAAATTGTTTGTACACATTATCTCCAAAAAAATGTCTAGAAACTGGAAGTTAAACTAGATCCTGCCATACTTTAGCTCCCCCGGTTTGAGTATCTGAGCACTTTTTGTATTTCCCAACAGCAGATCTCAAAATATAATTGACCCAAGGACATAATAAACTAGTGACGAAATAGGAAATTGAACCCAGTTCAGATGTCCTAACTGTATGGAACTTATTGTCTCCAAAGTGTACAGGACCCTGCATTTTCCAGCACTTCATCCAATCCAGTTTTAAATATCTCCCAGAGGGAAAACATTTCATGGTCTAATAAGCATCAGTGTTGAGAAAAACAGCTTACATTTCCCTTTGGGGTTAACGCAGAGTAAAAACACCAAGAGAATTATATTTGGATAAAGTAACTCCACAACTTCCTCTTACATAATTTCAAAGCACCCATCTCAGCTCAGGTCTCAGAATCTTAACTTTTCTTGCATCTTGGACTAGTTTGCTTTCTCTCTGTGGTAACTTCGAATAAAATCTAGAATTTGCTGAAGTCAGGAGTTAACTTACCTTAAACTAAATTTTTCATTATTCTGAGGCTTGAGGCTTGTAAAGACCATATGAATAAGTTTCACACAACTCAAAATAGTTGAAGAAAGCATTAGAAAGTGATTGGAAAGTGTTTTTTTTAAGAAAATACTTGTCACTTCCAGTAGCAGAACATGAGTTGTGTCTTTTTTAATGTGTTTGGCTAARTCAGTCATAAAAATCTCTGATGGCAGTAACTCCATGTTGTTCCCAGGAAATCTGTCCCACTAACCATTAGAAAGTTTTCTTAAGTGTCCATTCTATGTCCTTCTTGGTGCAATTTAAGGCAATTACTTCCCATCTTATCTCCATTGCTATGGAGAACAGTTTCTTCCTCCCTCTCTGTATGAGTTGTCTTACAGATTTTGAAAACTCTGTTGTGTTTTTTTAATGTTAATTCCAATTTAGTCAGCTGGTTTCCCCCCATCCCCTTGTCTTGAGGCTGTGCTTTCAGGATCTCCAATTGTCCTCCTTTGGAATCTATCCATTGTCCACATCTTCCCTGAAATGTGCTGGCTGAATTGCACACAATGCTCCAGCTGGTTCCCCAGGACTGTGTAGAGTGAAAGAATTATAGCTGACTCCCCAACACTACATGAGTACTTGAGGTTCTCCAAAAATACAAGATTTGTTGACTCTCCTGCTGCTGCATATAAACTCCAGATACATCCTCTGTTATTCTTAAAGATCTGGAGCAGACAAACACAGTTTTTAAACCACAGCAAGAGATGTTAAAAAGAATCCCGATTTAAAGGGTCTTATTAAAACATCATCATCCTTTGTTTAAAGGAAAGAAGAAAATCTCTCTTCATCCATTAACTTATCTGTGTTCTCTTTGCCAAGTCTGAAGCCTGACAATACCATTGGAAAAGAAAAAGAAATGAGTTATTCTCTGGAGGAGTTATTACGAATCACATGTGTTCTTGACTGTTTTTTCTGGGCCTATTTTATAAATCAATTCCCAAATAATAAAAAAAAAATCCTGCAGAAGTCTCACCATAGGGTCACTCAGGAACTCAGGTTTTTATTTTAACAGGATAGTACCTAACCTAAAAATTCTAGACTATTCAAGATTTCAGCTTGATACAGAAGTAGTGAGTGATGCTTTTTAATTAGCTGAAGAAAGCTACTTTTACAAGAAAGCAGGTTTGGGCTCTAGTTTGGGCAAGGGTTGTTGACATGGGAACCATAACTCAGGAGGGATAACATCAACCCTGACCCCTCGTAGGCATTAAAAAACCTTCTGTACCTCTCACATCAGAACAGAAGCATTAGCCTCAGAGTCATAGCAACAGAGTACTGTGTACTCCACAGAACTAGCATCGCTTCCACAGGACAAAAAATGATGGTTAAGCTGCTGTCTAGGGAAAATGTACAAGAAAATCATCATGCATTGACCAAGTGTAGAGTCATAACAGGCAATTGAAGTGATCCCATCTAGGTTAAAACAACCCATGAAAATGCAGGGGCACCATGAAAAATAAGAAAGAATTTTTTGCAAATCTTTCAAGGTATGCCTCTCAAATTTCCTCTACCATTTCGGTTCTGTAAGTTCGTGAAGAAGTGCTGTTCCCACACAGGTTGTCATGCTCTTTCTTCATAGAATTCCTTGGCCTTTGATGCAATTCATAATAGATTTCAAATGGAAAAGGATAGTACTGGACCATTGTTATTCAATGGCACCAGAAGTTAAAGAAAAATTAATAACATATTTTTGGGTGCAACTCCCAGAATTAGAGTCTAGATTCATCCAATTGTACTTGGACCCTGTGAATTAATTCCACCCATGGTAACAACTGAAACCAATTGCAAAATCTGGATGTGGGTCAGTATTTAGAATCTAATCCAACCATTGATGGCAGGGCTTCTTGCAACTCCTAACATTAGGAAAAAAAAATAAAGAAATGAGTAAAGAGCTGATTTGGCACTATAGTTCTCTGCAATGTTGAAACACAGAATATCTGGATAACTCATGATCACCTGGAAAAGAAGATTAGAAAGAGTAGCACTGGCCAGTTTTTTTAAACATGCTTTGATTAGTAATTGGAGTCAGCAGTACGGACAAAACAATTTTTGTCTTGAGTGAACCATTTTCAGTACCCAGATTTGATTTATAACCTTGGAAATAATTAGAGGCAGCCTAACACAAGACCTAAGGACCTTTGGGCAGTCAGTGAGGAAGGACTGTGCTTTGATATCATTTCATCCATTTCTGCTAGGCTCCCTTCACCTCAATTACCAAACCAACCATGACTGTTCCCACCTCCTAGTCTCACAGGGGCTAGGAACAGACACATAACCATGTTGTACTTCCAAATATTGGAAATTAAGAGAAGGTTCATATATTGTGCTTGCAAAATACACAGAGTCAAGGAACTCCAGCTGAGCTAGTGCATTTCAACACAAAGTGCATCTTATGCTTCAGTGTTTCAACAAATTGTTTCTGAGCTCAGACTTACTGAATGGGAGAAGCAACAAGAGCCTACGTCAGTGAACACTGTGTGTTACTTCAATTTCCTCTAATAAATCAGGCTTGTACTTCGAGGACAAGCAGTGCTATCATAGGGAGGTACAAAGCTGGCAGGTACTTCGAGCATGGCAGAAGAAGCCAAGAACGCCAGCTTGGAGACAAAGATATGCAGCCACGTTCCCCTCACCTCTTGTGACCCCCATCACCAAAGTGGGACTAATCACTTACCAGTGCAGCCTTCCAGGGGCACTATCGAGCCTTGTTAATGTCTGCAAAGCATTCAGAGATCCTTAGAGCTAAGATCTTTTAAAAGCACAGAATAGAGCTGGAATTCCAAGTTAACCAGTTCAGACACTTATTTTAACAGGGTGAGAAGTAATCAGCCATTGGCACCATAGAGACTTATTCTGGATGGAAGAAATTTCTGCATGCCACAGTCCAGCTCAGCCACCAGTACGGGCTACCTGCAGGAGTTACTGACTGCAGATCTCTGGCCCGTGCATATTAGCTAGTAGTATCCTCCTGAATCCTGCTTTTTCTTGGCAGAGCTATTTTTAACCTAAATGTAAAATCCCTGCCATAGAAGCAGGAATTACAGGTTAGACTGGAGATGGCCACTTGCACTGCACACTAGCATTTTCAAGCACTTGCAAAAGTAAACTGACTAAAGAATAGCAAGAGATGGAGGTGTCAAGGCCATTTTAGACACCGGCTTTAGCACTGGTTTTCCTGTATGGTTCAGGCAGCAGTAGATGTTGAAGACAACAGCAGGTTGTCCAGCCCTCCTCAGCCTCCTGGCAAAATGGAGATCAGACCAACAGTGGCATCCACAGGCACCAGTGCTCCCCATATATACTTTTTACCAGCCTTGTTTGCTACCAGAGATAAAAAAAAAAGGGGGGGGGAGGGGCAGGAGATTACCCCAACCTTAGGCCCCCAGGAAAGGCTTGGTCAAAGTTGCTGAAGAGGCTCTTAGAGTGAGTGGTTGAAAGTCATGGGTAGAATTTATCTCCAGAGAAAAATTTAGTTTCCTGGGAACAGGACTGCAGAGACAATCAGCTCCCCTAAATTTGAGGAGGATCCTGGCTTCAAGAATTAACCTAGTCTCAGTTCCAGCTAGTGTGCTCCCACCACAATTTCCTGAGGTTGGGAGTTTTGACCTAGTAAAGAGGAAAATAGCTATATCCTTGCCATATGCAATCTGAAGAACTGAGAGACCTGAAGCATGGGTAGAACAAGGACAAAAAGTGAATCTGTCTTGAATGACAAAATCAGTGCCATAAACAGTCTAGTAAAAACAAGAAACAACCGCTGTGCCTACATGAATACTCCAAACTCTCTCAGCAGGCACTGCTTTGAAACACTTTTGTCTTTTGAGGTTGTTGGGCTTAAAGTGCGTGTGTGTTGGRGGGGGRGGRAGTATTAAACTCCTAAATTAGGCAAACAGGGATCACCCATCCACACTCAGATCTTAAGTGATCCCAAGTTAAGACAGGGATAAGCCACATCTCYAGACCTGAATCTCTCCCCTTCAATATCAGGGTAACTTGAAATTCTGTATCAGGCCCGACTTGCACCCATCTTTCAAACAGATTTACTCCATGCCCAAATAGTAATGCTGGGTGAGAATCAAGAAAGCTGGAGGGCATAAAAACCCCTCCTTTTTCATTTGTTAATTCTACATTGGCTATTTGAGCTAAATTACAGGGGAGAAAACACATACACACAAAAAAAAATTAAAAAAAGAAAAGAGAACCACCACTGCTTGCAAAAGAAAGCTAGATTTGGGTAAGGACAGGAAGAAATAAAACTCACCTGTGCCAGGAGAGGGCGCATTGACCAGCCACGAGCTGCAGTAGAAGCCTACAGCTCCTGCTTACCCTGCCCATGTCCCAGAGCTGCCGGCTTTCAGCTGCAGAAAGCTGGAGCTTCACCATACAGCCAGAGCTGGGCACTTTCACCTAACACCATTGTGCACCAGGCCACTGCATTTCCCGGTTTACTCCCTAATTCTTTCATCCCTGTTTATCCCGCACAGCTGGTCATTCATCTTCCCCAATCTGACAGTTTTTTGCTCTGCTCGCCTGGCTCTGTATTAACACTCGGCTGCCTTACGTGACACCATGACCTACTTTTTTTCCCAGAGACTAGCAAAGCAGTGCTTCAGTGTGGCTTGCATGGAGGAAAAAAAGGCAAAATTGAGGAGTGCTGGCAGAGCAAGCCAGGGCCCTTTTCAAAAATTCATGGCTGTTTGCAAGAGGTTAGGCAAGGAAAGGCGAGGCCAGCCCAGGCTCTCCAGACTGCACAACTGAGAAGGAGATAACAGCAAAAATGAGAAGGATCTTGTGTTTTGCAATCTGTAATAACCTAGCCAAAACCTGTGCTGTTTCCCACATGGTTCCCAGGGACACAGCCTAAACCAGCTGATTTGAAGACAGGGGTAAGAAACACCATCATAGTCCCTGACAGTGCCTCAGACAAGAGAAGACTGTGGCTCAAGAGACAGACTCACTTCCATGCTCCTCTACACACATGGTTTAAGAAAGTGCTTAAACGCAGAGCCTCCATGATAATCAATTATATGCCTATATTCCGGAAAAGTCAATCAGCTTAACTCCTCCCTAAAGAATCCTGCTATCTCCACCAGTTTTTGGTACTAATTACAAATCTACATCCTCAAAGGGATGTAGATTTTAGGTTTTATATGCTTTACCTATCTGGCATTTGAAAGAGATAAAACTTCCCTAATTCTGCAAGGTATTTTGTCCACCAGACTATCAGGCATACCTAATAACTCAGCGATGGAGTACCTAAAACAATGAATTACAGACATCTACTCACAGAGTAGCTAGAATTAGGCCTGTGTGCAATAAGGCCAAATAAAACTATAAATTAAGGGTTTTTTTCTTTCCAATTCTTTTGTCCAGACCTCTTCAGTACTTGAGTTTGCAAAAGTTCTTCTATCATGATTTCAAAGGTACACTGCTCTGGCTTGCCAAGGCCACCTTCAAATGTGTAAATGGTTGTCCTTGGGTGCAAGCTTAAAGTGCAAATRCAACAAAGCAAGTGGTATCAGCCCATACTGCTAGATAGAAAAGTAAGGGACAATACTCTTTCCAGCTTTTTTCAGTATTTGCTTTTTTCACTGCTGGACAGCTTGCAGGACAAACARAACAGATTGCCATGCTTGCAGATCAGGTCTAGAAGGGCCTGCCCCAATGATTTTTTCATGGTTTACCATGATATATTTTGCCAAGAATGACATGAACCTTGGCAGAACCTATATAGTATTCATTTGTCTTGGAATAATGCTTGCTAGGACTCACTGGAGGAAATGCAACCCTGCACCAAGACTATAAGCATCTCTAGCCTAAGGAATGGTTCCCTTCATCTGAAGGGCTTGCAAGCTTTTTTCTTCACTCTCAGAGCTCTAGTTATTACAATGCCTGCTGCTAGGAAGGAGCAGAAGACATCTAAGGTGCAGCAGTAGGTTTTGARAGCTTCTTGAGACAAGTTTAGGACCTGGTTTGACTGAATACCTGCTGGTAATCATTGCCACTCTACTTATCACCCACTGATGTAAAAGAGTTGGGCAGCATCACTGTTGTTCAGGGAAAAGCATCTTYATCCCCACACCTCAGCATCTATTTTTTTTCTTTAAGTTTCAGTACCTTTGGCAAGAGGTGAACATCCAACCTGTCAAGGCTCACCTCTTCAGATTGAGGCTCTGAACAGGCACCTGCTTTTTTTCCTCGCTACAGTCAAGAGCTGGACCTGATCTGTGCAGTGTAACACCAAGGCCCTATCAAGCTTCATGCCTTAAAATACAGTACACCTTAGGCTACAGTCAGCTGCTCTAGTACATAGGGCAGAAGCAGGAGAGCTGCCACCAACTGGGAACACTCCATGCACTAGATCCCAGCTGGAGAGCTGGCTGCAGCTGCATATTGCAGCCTCTGTTCTATCACATACCATGCCTTGCCTCCTTCATCTGACCCAGGATCTCTCACATGTTAGGAGAGAAAATCTGAGAACTGATAGGCTGATCTTTGCTGCAGGAGGCCTTTGTGAATAAAAAAAAAAAAAAGACATGCTCCAGGGTTAGCAGMCTCATCTTTTCCCACCAGCTCTTAAAATGCATCTCCTAAAGATTAAAGACACATAAAAACTACCCCAAATACAGAAGATGCTCTTCTTTTCTGTGAATCTCCCTTGTTTCCACAGCAATACAGGAACACAGCTGTTCTGCCGGATCCCTGCTAAAGGACAGCACACAGCAGCCTGGCAGAAACTGCTCGCCGTTTTCCATTGCAATTAGCATAGTGCTATTTATCTCATTTTAGAGTGACCTGGCCACTCTGGGGAAAGCTGGTGTCTCCAGTTTTCTTAGAACAGCACCACAGTTGTTTCTCTCCTCTCAGCATCAAGTGGCCCTGCAAGTGGTTGGGGTGGGTATGTACAGAATAAATGAGAGTCAGCACCATCTAAACACACGAGTATGCACAGGGTCACTGCTAAAGAGTTGGAAGCCCCTCAGAACCTACATTTAAGTCCCAGTGGCTCAGAGAGGTACTTTTGAAAAACACAGACACCCATAGATTGTCCACAATTTGCTGATGCGAGAGTACAACAGCCTCTTCTCTCAACTGACATGCGTGCAAAGAATAAACACACAAGAGACTTAGTAGCACTGAGGTATGCTCTGTCCTCTCAGCCCAAACACCTGGTCATGACTTTTACAGCAGCCAYGCAGCTGGCATGCTCTGGCAGCTACCTCCTAAACGTTAGCATACCTCAGTGGTGTCTACACACCCATTTAAATAYGGGTAGTGTGCTTTCAAAGCAGATCTCCCAATTGTCCCCTCCTGTTGTGTGTTGGTTCACATCCCGGCATGATCTTGGAGAATGCAAACTGGATTCCTGTCAGACAAAGCTTAACTGGGAAATACGTGCCAGGAACACCTAATGCTCTCCAACCACTCAGGATGCCCAGGTCCTCAGGACCAGACCAGAACTAGGCCAAAGTAAATCCCTCCTGAAATTACACAGAGTAAAGACATCAGGTTCTCAGCACCAACTGATCCACTCATACTGGATCTCATTGCTCAGTGGTATTGGCACAGACACTTGCAGCTATTCCAGCTACTGGGCTCCTACCTACCTGATAGTTTTCACCTGTTCCCTTTTGTCTGGTACTCACAACAATACCTCTGCTTTTATTACGTGCATTTGCAACCACCATTCAAATARGGCTCTTAGATCTCCCCATCCCAGATGTCTGAAAAAAATAAAGTTTTGTTGCAKTGTTTTCTGCTTCTAAACTTGCTTTCTCTGGATGTTTCTCTCTTTTCTTCAGGAACCATTATACTTCAGTTTGTTGCAAAGACTATTAACCCATTATGAATGGGCAAAATGGGCCTATTTTGAAAAGGTTCTAGTTCCTGTGCTGCAATAAACAATAGCTGAGAAGTTGCTTGGCACTAGCTCCATTCCGAGATGCTATTCATATTCTGGTGTTTGTGCACACTGCATGGTTTACGGCAGGGATTTTGCATTGTTTATTTTCTGTTCCTTTGCAGACAGTGGCATTGTTAAACAGCATGGGTCCACGAGAATCCACCCTCTCCATGGGTTCGCCTCCCAGCTATTACAGCACTTCCCAGAAACCTACTGAGCTCTGGAATAAACAAGTCTCAATGTGTGTGTGTGGGGGGGGGGGGACGACAGAGCCCACACCCAAGAAGTAGAGTGCCATGAAGCCTCCACAGCAATGAAAGTAACTTGACTTTGCATGAAATATTCCTTTTGCCTAAAGAAATCGCTGTTGTCACCCTTCCTAATGATGCATTTTATCCCTTGCACGCAGAAGAAAAATGGACTTTTCTCTTTGTTGAAACTGTGGCATAGGCCACAGGAGAASCTATTTTTCTCCCTGTGACCCATGAGCTTGGGTATCTGAACGGTTTCACTTTGGGCGGAAGGAGCAGAGATTAATCTTTGGTGCCAATGAGCACGTACAGTGTGCTGGGATTCCTTGCAGCACTGAGAAACCTCCCACATGCTCAGTTGGTTGTTTTTAAATTACACAAGCAGAGCTAGATTGCCAGACTTGGGGACAAGAAGGAATCTTCTCCAAGTCAGATTTCAGAGACTATTATATAAAATTATTTATTTTGCACTGCAGTTTGGGGCCTGGTACATCCTCAGTATCATCTAGCCATTCTCTCCTGGCAAACATCCTCTTATAGCAGCACTGGGAAACTTTTGCCAGCATTTTGCCTTGCGTATACATGCTCACCTTTTGTCATGGATAGATGCTTTGCAACTTGTTATGTTAGCAGAGGTCAGGAAGACCCTAAACATCCCATATGCAGTAAATTAAGTCTGTGGCAAGTTTGATTCAATGATTCAAGCAGTCTTTCACATCCACATTCCTAGGGTTTTGCTCTGACTGACAGCAGATGTCCAACATTCCGGCTGCACAAGCAAGTCACTAGTAGTAAATGCAGGAGGGTTATTGTAGGGTCCTGTGGCTGGCAGCCCACTTCTGTCCTGGCCCAGGACAGGTCTAGGATGACAAGCAGTATCACTGACAGCTCTCCCTATCACATAACAGGCAGATGTTCTCAAATCTTCTTGTAAATAGGAGAGAAACTCAGTTCTAAGATGTCACGATATGACCTCAGAATTGCTCATCCTTTTGTTCTAGCTTAGAATGGYGTTTGTCCATCTAGCCAGATCTTTCGGTTCTGTCACATTTACAGAACAAGTAGATTCTGGACTTCTCCACAATTCATCCTCATTATAGTCTAGCTCACATACAATCAATACAGAAGCCTTTCAGAAGCACTAAACCCAGCGCTAGGTTGCATGAAAATGATAGTTCCCATATGTCCGTATAAACACCATGCCAAACTATTTGTATTGTATTTACATTGTGTTAACATCTACCAAATTACAAAGTCAGCATGAGAACGTATACCCATTCACATTTCTAAACAAAGTTTAATGCTCACTCAGGCTATAAGCCATTAAAAAAGAGCTACTTGTATGAAAAAAAAAAATTTAGCATAATCTTGGCTTGCAGTTTTGCGTTACTTGCCAGAACCAAAACATCTGCATCCTGTGGTATCAGACTACTTGGGGACTTTGTTAATTCAGAGGCAGCTAAATCTTGGATGGGATTACCCCCAGGAGAGTTTCTCGTTCTCCTGAAGTTTCACATGGTTCAAAAGAGGAAAATTTCAGCTACCATGWCAAAATTCTCTCCTTTACACTTGAGTTTATTTTCAAGTGCACTCTGTTCTCCAAAACATGGAGCTAGAACTATTTACACTAGCTGAGGATCCAAAATGAMACTCTGAAAAGTTCCTTTCCTGTCTAGGGATATTTCCTGGCTAGCAATCTTCTAACTTACTTTAGTTTAGGCTTTCTTTATAGATTCTTTATAGTATCTTATCATTCTCAAAGCTTGCAATAGGAGAGGCTTTCTCTAGTGATTCAGTTCACTCTGGAGCAAATCAGAAGTTTGGTCTCCAGGGAGGCATAGGACTCAAGCACCAAACGAGTCAGAGCAATGGTCTGTCAAACCTGCCTCTCCCTGACACCAGCAGAAGATGAAGACAAAGGAAGCTCTAGATCTCCTGTTTAGGATCATGAAAGGTTTTCTTGACCCTGAAGAACTGGACAGCAGATTGCATCTTTAGGTGAAAGGCTAGGATCTTTTCACTTAAGCTGTATAGCTGCAGGGGATACCCCTATTACTCAATTATACACTGTAATTGATATAAGATGCATTCTAAGATAACAGAACAGGTAAGGTTGGAAGGGATCTCTTCAGATCTAGTCCAACCTCCCTGCTCAAGCAGGGTCACCTAGAGCATGCTGAACAGAGTTGCATCCAGGTGGGCCTTGAATATCTCCAGAGAAGGAGGCTCCACCACCTCTCTGGGCAACCTGTTCCAGTGCTCCATCACCCTCACAGGGAAGAAATTCCCCCTCACATTCAGACAGAACTGCCTGTGGTTCAGTTCGTGCCCGTTGCCTCTAGTCCTGTCGCATGGGACAACTGAGAAGAGTTTAGCCCCGTCCCCTTGACATCCTCCCTTCAGATACATATTAAAATTTGTAACCACTGTTGTTCTTCATCTGTGAAGAACATTCCTGGAAAAGCTGCAATAGATCCCAATTCTTCAGGCACCATCTCCATACATCACTGTGGACTTGTGAAAGCATATACTCAGATACATTTGTCATGGCTTAAGTAACTGTTCATAGCTATTCTATCAATAGTGGAAAGCAAAGCACAATGATATTTAGAGTTCATCAAACATGCTTTATTACAACTTTTTGCTTAGTCTTCATGCTTGAGTCACTTGTCAGATCTAGAATAAAAGCGGAACAGATTCTTCCTTTCAGGCCAACAAAATCTGAGAAGATGATTTTCAAATACATCTGTTTTGAAGACATTTGGTAGACAATGCAAGTGAAGAGCTTTTTAGTTAGGAATTTAAGGCACAATATCCAAAGGGAGTTCCTGGGTGGTTATATCCAACTCTCCAGGCAGCCATGTTTTACACAGTATTTTGGATCCATCTCTGCAGGCAAGTTCATGCTCAGGTCTCTGATTTCAAGGACTTTGTTCTAGTTTTGTGTTTCTGATAGTGATGCTGATATGTTCTTGTATTACTCTTGTAGCAGCAGCATACATTGATCATGCAAGGTAAGCAGCAGCAAGATGTAGTTCAAGAGAAGGGGCATTGTTGATTGTCACACAAATCCTTCTTTACACACATCTTGTTAGAAAGAAAAAAACCACACATTTACTTTGTCAGGAAACCTAGTCTGCCTTAAAATTTAAAGTTGCTTCATGCTAGTTTAGGGTTCACCTGAGAACCATGTGGGAAGATGCCCTTTTCTGACCCTTAGCATCCCTCCCCTCCTCTTCCACCTTTCCCTGAGGAACTCTGATTCTGATGAAAAAGAATCACCATAGGAGCCAGTAACACACGCAGGTTCTAACAGCCCCTGGCATGCAGGATGAGCCATCTATATTTTCAAGAACTGATTCATCTGTTCTGCAACAAAGGAAACAAAGCACAAGAATTTGCCTGTTACCCACAACTTATTCATGGTCACAACTGCCATTAGAGCTCAGGTCTCCTTGGTCACTAGGAAAGCACAGTCTGAGCACAGGCCATTTGTTTGAGGATTAGAAGACTTCAATTTTTGTCACCTCCCAGGCTTTTAAAAAACAGTTCCTTTTCCTTCCTTTCCTTACTTCCTGCTGATCCTAGATTTAAGTGTCAAAGATGAACTTTTAAAATGCCCTGATGACTTAGGGGCAAAAGTTCCAGTCATTTGAAATAGACACCATGGTGCAGACTGACCAACTCCTAGTATGGATAAAAAGTGGCTACTGTTGTTCTGGAAGACGGGAAGGAAGAGGCTAATCTCCAGAGAGACCTCAGTGCATCCTTCAATAAATATTTCTTAGTAATACTTTGATACTTTGTCATCAAAAAAAAAAAACAAAACAAAAAAACAACAAAACACACACACAGTCGGTCTATGCTGAAGTTCCTAGAACTCATCATTCTTCTGGGATAGAAATTCTTCTCCTCAGAACAATATTTAAACTATATAGTCACTGTTTTTGTACACAGTCCAAGAAATTTCCATTCCTTTAACATCCATGCCTGTTTGGCCTAAATTCAAGAGCTGCAAGAACTGTGAAGGGCTTTAGATAAATGAACTTAATGGTGGACGTGAAGGAACGCAATAAATGGGTCCTCAGGTCAGAGAACATCCATTACCTAAATGATAAATTTCAGTTAAGATAACAGAAGATATTAGAGGAAAAGTGAAAATCTGTCCTGGTATTTATCTGTGTCTGTTGTGAGGAACACTATAGAAGCCTAGTTTTCTTAATACCTACTCTGTAGCCCTGAGTGCCCCATTTAAGTAGGCAGAGCCTGGAGGAGTAGGGAGGAGGGAATCTCTTCCCAGAGTATTGGTGGGACCTTTCTATTGAAAAGGCTCTGAGACCAACCCAGGGGTTCTAAAGCCCTGGCCTTTCACTGCAACACATTGTAGAAGTTTGGAAAACAAATCTGATCCTTCCATCTTCCACAGAAACTTCAGAAAATGCTTCAAGATCAGTATTTGCTGCTAGCAGAAGCCACATAACCTCCCAGGGGAAGTCTCACTTAAGAGGAAAGTCTATCAAGTCTTTATTTCTTCCAACCAGCTGGAAAACAACATGCCTTCATTAATCTACTCAAGATACTGAGAACTTTGCAGGCAAATAGCTTTGCTACAGATCTGTTTAACACCTAGTACTCCAGACCTCTGGTCTCCAGAGAAAGATAGACAATGTGAAAGAAGGGATGGGTCAGAGAAGGAACCCATACCGGAGATTTCCAGTTCCTGCTCTTACACCTGGCATCCTTCTTGTTCCTCATGTCCTACCATCCAGGGTAGCACAGAGGAGACCTGGTGTCCCCAGAGCTGTGTTCCTGCTGTACCCAAGGTGAGTGAAAACCCAGCTGCCCGATCTGTTACTATGCATTCACAAACCCACATTCAGAGAGGTGCAGAAAAAGCTGTTACCCCTCTCTGACTAGCATATGCTGTACCTCTCAGCCTTGTGTGGCCACTCTGCCAGCACAGAGATGGCCCATGACCAAGGCAGCTCATGATCCAGATGGACATAAGGACAGAGAAGGCAGTGCAACTTGCCTAATGCCACATGCCAGCTCAAAGCCAGGAACAGAACCCAGGAGTTCTGGTTTGCAATCAGAGCCCCAATCCTCTTCACCCCATGCTTGCTACCACTAACTGACAGCACATGATGCAAACCCATCAGACCTGTACCTACACATGCTTTCATTTTGAACCAGAGATAACTCTCCTCAGCACAAGACTGAGCTAAACCACTACTTAATAGAGCAGACTCAGTGACCTCTAAGGTCCATGGCAAGAAGAAGCCCTGCTAATGAACTGTTTGGCAGAGAAAAGGCCTTAGCACCTCCAAGTTGAAGTAGAAAGGGAGAGAGAAGRGGGGAAAAACCCACCACAGAAAACATGCATGTAAATAAATGGCCACAGTAGACAGGCTTGGCAAGGACTCCACACAGCTGAGCATCTCTAACATCCACGAACCATGAGTGCCTCAGACCATGAGCTCTCAGACATGCACTCAATATTACAAACAAAGCATTTCAAAGTAAAGGGTAAGGTGGGAGCAAGGCTAGATTTGCTTCCTGTCCAGAACAAAGCATAAACTTAGAGAAGGCTGGGGAACCAAATCCGTCAGAGGACAGCTGGGCTAGTGCACAGCTAGGGAGCTCTCACAGCATATCGTTCACTTCCACCAGGGCCTCAACTCCATGTTTGCTGTGAGGATCCGTCAGAGACTCTTAAACCACAACAAAGCTGCTGTCCTCAACCTACTAAACCAAGTTTCCCCCCCCAAGCTGGAAGCAAAAATAGAAGCATTATAACCTGACTTCTCTACCTGGATAAAGTAAGAAAACGTGGCATCAGTGTATCCACATCATGTATTTGGTACTACATTTAGCTTTCATTCTCATACAGTCCTTAGGATTAGAAGGCAAGATCCAAAATGCTGCATCTGTTTTTTTTGCAGTCAGGGAATGAGTTATCAGCAGAAACAAGATCTTTGCCTACTCCTTGCTTCTCATCAAAAGCCTCCTAGAAAGGGCTAGCACTGAACAGTGAACCAGCACCAGACATAGGAATCAAGACAGCAATGATCTGTCTTGAAAGACATGGTCAGACCATCAKAATTAGAAACTACAGATATTTCACTTTCCACATGCACAAACACCATATCAGAAAATTCTTTGGAAAACAAAAAAAACCCCCAACTTTTACTCCTTAAAAATTGCCAATACTTCCCAGACAGAAAGAGGTAAGTGGACGGTCAGTCAGATACCAGAAATCTCAAGTAATYTGAAAACCTCCTAACAACATGTTAAGACCAAGTGACTTGCAAGTGGTAAACCATGCTGCTCTGAGCTAGTTCAAGCTTTTCTAGCTTGGCTATTTTCATTCTTCCCAGCTTCAGTCTTTGCCAGAAGTCCATCACAGAAGCCCTAACATCACAGGGCTCATTTATCTGGAAGGACGATGGCTTTGGGGTCAGATGCTATCATAGCATATAGACAGGCTGGAGTCAGCTCCCAGCAGTCTTCCTGCACCTCCAATTCTATAGGCAGAGCATAAATGTATTAGCAGCCTACACTGTTCCAGCTCAGTTATAACAAAGACCAGAGAAAGAACTATGAACACATAGGTCTCCCTTCTTCTCTGTTCTGCCCCAGGCTTATGTTTTGTTTTGATATTTTTTCCCCCCTCTTTCATGGGAAGTGTAATGAAGGAGGGTGGAGTGGCTGAGGCTATGTACAAATATTCAGACAGTCTCTTAGCAATAAATGGATCTCAGTCAGTTCTATTATCTGTCTGGCTGTGGCTCCTATTATCTGCTGTGAATTGTAACAGTGCTCTCTGGAATAGCATTCAGGCACCATCATTACTAACTTCCACACCCTCCAAAGACCACACTATAACAAGGCTTGCTGGATAATACTTGCCATTAGAAAAGGCAACATAAAGGATTCAAGCTATGACTAACACAGTAAAAGGCTCCACATGAGGCTTTAAATTCATTGACCCTGTCTTGTTATTAAAGAAAATTCTAAGTTCAAAACCTAGACCTGCATTTTATACAGCACATTAGCTGATTTATACAGAAAACTTATTTTATTCTGTTCTTGCTCATTCTACACTTCTCTCTCCTTCCCCCACCCATCCTAAATCTTTACAGACAATTGCAGTTGTGGAGCAGGGAATGCACGCGACAACCCTGCCTGGAGCTTACAGTCTCACTTGGGCAACAGGATCCAGCTCAAAGCAGAGAGCTTCTCACACCTGACAAAGTGCCTCAGAGCCCATCACTGCACTGCAAACAGGGATATCACAGGGAGTGTCTCACAACTCAGTGCTGAAAGCCTCTGAATCGGCACTCACATGACTCCTTGTTAGGAATGGAAATTTGGGGATCCAAACCCACATCTGACTTCCTTGTGTTTTTCACAAGTCCTCCAAGTTCATTTGAGGCACATCTGCAGAGTCTATATTGAAACCTAATAGCCTTCCCTAGGGTAGGATGAGGGTGTTGAGAAAGGATTGCTTAGGCCTCCTTCTTCTAGCCAGTAAGGCAAGGCCACAAACATTAACTCCAGCAAAGCACATTTTTTTTTTATGTATTTCTACCTTTCAGTTGATTGATTTCAGCCTCTCAAGYGCATAAGCTCCAAACAAAGGCTTTCCTGAAACTGCAGCATTCAAAAAGCCTCTCTCCTGCACAGATTCTCTGRTGTCTGATACGTTACTAGGTCCTGCTTCAGCTTTTCCACCAGCCAGAACTTAAATAAGTTCCCAAATGAGAGAGGTCTTATTTCATAGCATGGCTTCTTAATATCTGAATATTACMCTTCATTCAGCATGGCTTAGAAATTAGTCATCAGGCAAAAAAGTTATTAGGAAACACTTGATACTATGATTGCTCTCCTCTGGAATGAAGGAAGGGGGGCAGGGAAGAGAGAAAAAGGGTGAGTCCTTGCACTTACAGTAAGGAAGGCATTCCCAGGACTACCAGCACAGGCACAGTGTTCACAGGACCCCAAGGCACAAGCAGCTCAGCCTAGATCACAGCCTAGCACCYAGGGTCAAGACTTGGCCCAAACCACTACTACCACTGACCAGCCAAGAAGCAATTGCAGCTACTGCCTTAAATAGAGCTGCTGCTCCCTGAAGCCATCTCACAGGCCAGCACCACCCATGGTTACCACAGTCCAGCTGAAAGCTGTTTCTTGCTCAGCAATTGCTCACAAGTCTCAGCTGGGAAAACTCAGCCGGGGCTGCTCGTTGTTCTTCCCATAAGTGTTTGGGTGCCTGGATATGCACCACTCCCTCAGCTGGGCAGGGGCTATGTGCAGAGCAGGGCAGCGTGAGCATCAGGCTCTGCCCTGAAGCATCATGCTGTGTGTTGCAACGGCACAGCCTGGGGATGGGCTTGGGGTGAGGGCTGGAGCACAAGAAATGAGCTCCTCTAAATCTGCTTGGGTCAGGAGTTTTGCAGCTGCCATCATCAGCCTCTTTCTAATATCCTCCCAGTTCTCACAATGGTGGCAGCTCGTGCCCACAAGCTCCACAGGGTGACGGCACAGCACACGTGGGCATTGCCCACCTCCTTCGGACCTACCACGCTGCCACAAGCAGCTTTCTGGCAGCTGTCTCTTCCTCAGACAGCKGCTTGCCACCTGAGGCTGGTGGGACTGACCCCTGCCGCATTTGGGAGAGAAGAACTGCAAAAAGCATGCAAGAATATGGTATTACATTTCCTCATGGCCATTTTCACACCATGCACTGTCTAACCCAAGATATCACCAAAGCTGTGGTGGTGGTGGTGGCGAGACAGCCTGTGAACAACAAATACCTGATAACCTGAAAAGACATGGTCTCTTTAAACAAGTTTTTTTTTTATTTGTTTGTTTTTTGTTTGTTTAAATACCTGATAACCTGAAAAGACATGGTCTCTTTAAACAAGTTTTTTTTTTATTTGTTTGTTTTTTGTTTGTTT